>NC_092872.1:6603750-6919375 GCF_028372415.1 Notamacropus eugenii | reverse complement strand
ACACTCCGTAATGACTGTTTTGGCTAACTGCTCATTTTTATTTGTCTCTATGCCTATAAATGAGATTTTCATTTTTTCCCCAAATACACACCAGATCTGACTCTAAAAGCCCAATAGCTATTGTAATGGATTTGATAGTCATTCATCATTTGAAGTACTTACTGAACACTATATATATGGCCCTGAACTAATCGTTGGCACCTCCCTACCTTTCTAGTCTTTTCTAATAACAATTTTTCATTCGCCCTGTGTTCTGGTCATACTGGATCCTTCCATTCCATCAAGCCTCTGTCACCCCACGTCTATACCTCTGGTGATGCCTCTGTTCCCCATGAATTCTCCCCCGTCTCAACCTGTTGAAATCTTTTCCACACAATAAGTCATGAGTCAAATGACTCTTTTACCAAGTCTTCCTTGATCCCAACTAATAATGACATTTTACTCTCAAACAGAACATAGCCTGTTGTTTTACATCTTTCTACTGTACTTATATTACTGTGTATTACAGTTACCTGGAATTTCATCTTGTCTCTCCACTAAACTGCAAGCTCCATGAAAAGTAAAACCATATTTTATCTAAAGTCTGAAAAACATATCCAGTACCTAACAAAATGTTCTTTATATAACATGCATTTAGTAATATCTGATAAAATGAAATGAAGTTCCAGATTTACAAAACTAAAAGCAAAATATAAGAACAAGTTGAAAAAAAAGTAATTGAAAATAAATAATATTTTTTTAAAAAAAGAACAAACAGGTATTCCCAAGTAGATCATAGAACACAAAAACTGATAAGGAATTAATATCACCTGTAAATGTGGAGGGAATCATTCTAGCAAAATTGAATTACTTTCCCCAGATTCAACTCTCCACCTCTAACTAGTTACAGTAATAGAATAGAAATGACAGACTTACTCCAGGACTGTCACACTCAGTTACCTAGTTATCTAGTTACCTTAGTTATCTAGTTTCACTGAACTATTTTATTTACTCTTTTCCTTGTTAAAAAGGTGGCTTGGAGAGGAGAGGGCATCTACATATTAACAAATGAAGGTGATATAAGATTTCTAAAAATCAATTAAAATTAAGCTCTCAAAAAACTGCAGGTTGAAAAGACAGGTATCTAGATTCAGCCAATGAAATTTAATAAGCACTCACCTTCACAAATGCCATTGGACCCATTGCAGGTAGCATTGTCCAGGTGTGGTCTAGGAGAATCATCTGGTAAAGGATGCTTTATGTAGCGGCTAAAGAAAAGGGGCAGTTTGTTAGTTGCCACATCTGTGGTTTATGTCTACACCTAAATGCATACAATGTTGTAACTGGCTTGACTGTCAACCATTTCATGGAAATCACTGCAGCTCTATGCTGCTGCTCAGCAGTGAGCATGAACCAGTCCAAATAAAATTCTTTTCATGGCCTCTGAGGGCCAAGTACAAGCGTTTCCCCAGAATATCTGGCCTACCATGAAACTCTTCTAGATGATATCTTTATCCAGTCTTACTGGAGGAGACATGTTGGTTATTAAAATACCTGACTCCAGAATGAACACTTTGCAATACTGTAAAAACAGGTTAAGGGGAATCAGACTGTGGAAGCCCCAAACAACAGGCCAAGGGGGTTGCACTTTACTCAGGCAACAGGGAATGAATGAAAATTTTTAATCACCAGAATGATTTATCCAGATTGCATGCAAAAGGAATATTAGACTAGCAGCACGTAAGAGATTAATTGGATGCTTGTGAGAGGAAAAGAGAAAATAGAGGGAGGAAGAAATGTCCAGAGGTCTATATGATATGGAGATTTGAAGCGCACGTACTGTCTCATTAAGAAGTCCATAATCTTACATTCTGAAAAAGCTTAGTCACTTTCTAATAACCTAGTTCCCCAGCTTTTACATGACCTACAGGGAGATAGACTAAATTTTCAATTACGCTACCCTTTTCCCCCAAGGCCTCCAAAAAGATCACAACCTAGAAATCTCTACCTGATTTCCAGGTACCCAAGAGAGTCCTTTAATCAATATAATGAAGCAATCATGAATGAATTCATCAGCTACCACCCTAAGAAACAGACAATCATCTACTTCATATCTTACCCTGACATTTATTAAACACTCTGTATATGCCAAAGTGGTCTTCTACAACAGAAGAATTTCCTGGGTAATGAAGCAAAAAGGAAACCAAGAAATAACTTATACTGTGTTCACAACTGACCACCGAGAAACTAGAGTCACTTGGTTTCCTATCTTTTGCATACTTATCTTCCCATGACAAGTGGTGAAGAATTTCGAAAATGGACAAAAAATGTCTCAAAGAGAAAGATCAGAACAGTCAAGTCTTTCACAACTGATCATCATTACAACATCTTTGTTACTGTGTGCAATGATCTCCTAGTTCTTCTCACTTTACTTTGCACCAGTTCATATAGATCTTGCCATGTTGTTCAGAAACCAACCAACTCATCTTTCTTACAGCACAACAGTATACTGTCACAATCATATACCACAACTTGTTCAGTCATTCCCCAACTGATGGACATTCCCTCAATTTTCAATTCTTTGCCACAACAAAAAGAGCTGCTATAAATATTTTTCTACATATAAGTCATTCCCTTTTGTTTTTTTCTTAACTCTGTCAGTGGTAATTCAGGGTTAAAGATTAAAAGGTTAGAAATGATAAAAGCTCTCAAATCTCAGAGATTACAGGGTAGCAGATAAAGAACACTAAAATGGTAGACTATGGGGTCAAAAGACCAGGTCATAATGAGAATAAGAGTTGGTTTAGGAGGATTATGTGGGAAAGGTGGAAAGACAGAAGGTTATGGGTCAGAGAACAGAATTTCAAATTTAAGATCCTGGATGGGTTGCAATTCCTGTCCTATCAAACATGATAACATCTGGATGTAACCATGCCATGCAGAAGTGGGATGAAAGTCTCTGGAACTGATATGGTTTTCTAAAAATTTTACCTTCTAAATTCTAGCCAAGTCTTTGTAAACCCAACTCTGTAACATCTCCTCCACAAAGCCTTTCTTATACTCTCAATAAACCTCTGGACCTCATAGAGCACTCCTTACCCCTCTACAATATACCAAAGCATTACTATGTTCTTCTACTATAGCTTACATGTAGGTGACATCCCTCTACTAGAGGGTAAGTTCTTTGAAACAATTACTGTATCTCATGTAGAGACTCTGTACCCATCCAAGTACATTGGTATTCACAGAATGGGTGATTAATATGGATTTAACTAAAAAAGAAAGGATAAGGGATTTCCCAACACTTAAAAAAGTAAAATGGGAGAGAAGCAAGACTATACTAACAGGTACTTGGAAAGGGTGCTATTCGTTTTCTTAGAAATGATAAAATGGATGCACACGCCAATTTAAATGCACAGCTCAAACTGAAGCAACAATCTGAATGTGCGATACGTACCTGATACGCTCACAGATAACCTGGTACAAGTAGTCAAGGGTTAATTTGTGCTTTGGAACAGAGATTAACAATGGTTGTCCATACAGAACAGTCCCAGAAGATGTGCTTGTCTGCCTGATCTTTCTCTCTCGGAAGTAAACTGGAAAAGTGACACATTCTGATCCATCCTCTGTTGTATTGCAGACTTCATATCTGTATGGATCATATGAGAGAATGAGCCTGAAAGCAGGAGTGTGGCTATCTGCAACAGATCATTCTAATGATGAAACATGAAACTCACCTCCTGATGGAGACAAAGGACTCAGAGAACAGAACCCGGACATATGTAATTTTGGACATGACCAATACAGAAATTTGTTTGCTTGACTATACATGTTTGAAACAGGTTTTCTTTTTCTTTCACTCTCAATTAGTCGGGGGGGGGGGGGAGAGGGGGATTGGAACGGGAGGGAGAAAAGACAGATTTCTGCTAAGAATATGTCTACGTGTGCATGTATGTATGTATGTAAATATACACACAAACATATACACATACATATGTGTATATTAAATATGTATGTGTATGTATACAGATATACATATAAACACTTTTTAAAAGAACAAGTCATTCTTCAGCTACTACTACAATTCAGCGCAGGAGCAAAGAAATAGTCCTTAAGAAGAGATCATAGAAGTCAGCTTAGGGAACTTGAAGACTTTTTGTTGGTAAAAGTCTACTAAATTCTGAAGCAGTCTCCAAACATTAAGGTCAAAGTGGACCCCTAGTTTCCACAATCATTATCTGTACAGCTTTTACTTCTGACACAATCACATCTATGGCTTTTTCAAGCATAAAAGAAAAGGTAAAACAGACAAGAGGGGCCAGGAAATTACCTGAGGAGCTTCTCATTTTCTCAATAGGCTAGAATTCTATTTAAATACTGAAGTCCCAGTCTTTGACCAAAATTATTTTCAGTGTAACAGATTTATAATATTAGGGATCACTCCAAAAAAGGAAGCCAATTTGACAAATTATTTTAAAAACCCAAACTGAATTATGAACAATTATGTACTTATTAAAAAATTAGTGAATAAAATCAATATTTACAAATCTATGAAACTATTCTGAGTTTGTCATTTATCTCACTTAGGGAGATACACAGCAGTAAGATTTATTGAAGTTTAATCATAAAATATGTTAATAAAATTATTGATAATTACTTGTAGTTTTCCTCGCTTCCTACAGAGGGAGATCTGACCTTACAGATTCAATTGATGAAATCCAAAATCAAATACCCCAACATAATAAGCAAACCCAATAACAAAGAGTTCAGTTACAATCTAAGGAAAAAGGAATTCAATGTTAATTTAATTAAGATATTCTGTATGGGTATGTTAGAAGATAGTATCTTCATAAATCAAAACTGTCAGGCCTCTCTGAAAAAAAAAAAAAGCCCCTTCAAGCAGTTTGTTTGACCGACATGATGCACACAAAGCTTCGGATATCCTGAGCTCAACACATTAGTTTCAAGAAATTAATTTCCAATCTTGAGTAGTAGTGATTCCTATTTCTTTACAGAATTAGCTTCAGAAATTGTCTCTAAAAGAGACTTTTGTAAAGGAAGGAGAGCATGTTCTGTTCAGTGTATTCATCTGCAAAGATACTCAAAGCAAAAGCAAGTTGCTATGTACAAATTAATGACCATTCTTCTTTTCCTCAGAAGAAATTGGGGCAATGATGAGGCTCCAATTCAAAACTTTCCTTGAAAATGTATGTAGCTGATTTAGAAAGGCAAGGCAACAAATTGGACTGGCCTTGTTTTTCTCTTTATCCAATATCCAATGTAAAAAATGAGAATAAGCATTACATTTAATAAAGCCCCATCATAAATTGTATGTATGTATTGGGGGGGGGGGGGTAGAGCAAACAGAAGAGCAGTTTATTCAAACCTATGAATTTTCTAAATTTTGGAGGTAGCACAAATGGGCATTTTTTGCTCAAGGAAGATACTCGAGAATTCATGGAAGCATAAAGCCAGTAGGGACCACAGAGATCACACCAAGTCCAACTTATTAATCCGATAGATTAGGAATTAAGGTCTAGATCAGTGAAGTGACTTTCTAAAGTCACTTTTTCTTTGTTAAGAGAAAACAATAAGGCTGCGGCCAGATCAGGACTTCAGTTAAATATTCTTTCTATTCTGCCGTGACTCCACACCTTAATCTTTCTTCATTTGTTTTCTCTTCCTCTGGTCAGATGAGTAACAACAGTCTTCTAGCCAGACATAGTACTGACTGCAAATAGTAAAGCTTAAACTTCAATGTATTCCAAATATTTCATCTTAAAAGGGTTAAACATTCACCTTAGTATATAAAATGTTCCCTTAGACATTCAAGCTTCTAAGCCTCAGGCTAACTGTTGGGCTCTGCAGTTCCCAGCACTGTTTGGGTATCTCTCCACAGCTGCTCATTACTGCCCCTAAAGTACACCCACTGGTGCACTATCACATCAAACACGCCAAGTTAAATCTGATAGCAAACGTGAGGACAACACCGATCGTAACTTCTGGCGTGTGCTCTCTGGAAGGAAAGCTCACAAACAGTCGGATACTCACACAAAGATGTCGTCCCGGGTCATAATATGGTTTAAACCTTCATCCATTTGGAAGATTTTGTGGAACCGGTGATTGTACACATCTGTGACCACCATCTACAAGTCAATGACCACAGCAAGATTACAGGCTTGAGAGCCTACCATTAGCTAAAACAAACATGAAAGAATGATAGTCCCTTGTCTAAGAACATTACAGCTCACAAAGCGCTTTCTATATCCATCATCTCACTGGATTCTCACACTAACAGGGGTGAAGTATACTGGGCAGGAGTTAAAACCCTCATTTTATAGTTGAGGAAATAAGTCCGAAGAGGTACAATAAATTGTCCAAGGTGACCCTTGGTCTAATTTCAGTTCCATGCTCTTCTCCTCATACTGCCCCAAGGAAGGAAATGCTTTCAAAGTTTGACCACCAGAAGGGGCAATTACAGGGCACCAGGTTATGGGAACCAAGGCTAGTTGATTTTACCCTCCCAGCAGTATCTGGAGGTTCTTTCACTACCACTCCTCCACAGCTACCTCACAGTTCCAATCACCCTAAGCCTAAGATAGTGACTTTAGCCAAAGAAAACTGGATGCTTATACGAGAAAGGTTTTGCTTACAAAGTTGAAGGGACAGTGACAACGTATAACCAGAATCATAGTGCTTGCCTTCTCCAGGGGTAAGGAGGGAGAGAATCTGGAGCTCAAATTTTTAAAAAACAAATGTTAAAAAAATTTAAATGTAATTGCAAAGTATTTAACAAAAATAGTCATTTTCTTAAATATAAAAGAAAAAACGAAGTTACAGCCTATTTGCTCACAAATAAAAACATGATGGCTGGCCCCCTGAGTCTAGAGGGACAAACTGAATCAGCAACAAGTTCAAAATTTCAAGGAAGTACAGGTTTTCTGACGCTTCCTCATCCCATCTACGGGTTCTACTACTGCCCCTCAAAGTGACTCCAGATGCTGCTAATGGACAGGAACACCAAGGTTCTGAGGATCTGGAAAGGGCATCAAAGACCCAGCCCTGTGAATGGCAATCTAGAAACAGTTTAACTCTAAATATTATGTTTAATTTTATTAAAACTTCTTACGTTTTCAGCAGCAATACCAGAGAGCTTTGAGAGAGCCTCGCACAGGTCAGACACAGCCCCCATCATTGGCACAGTCACTCGATACTATGAATAAGGACAAAAAGAGATTCAAAAGATTCAAGGAAGAAAGAGATGGAGAGACACGTCTGCGGGGCGCTGGTGTCACTGTCGTGTCCCGGAACAGTTAGGGCAGTTTTCCTAAAACCATTCAAGGCAGAATAAGGGTGTGGGGCTGCAAAGGTTACCTCTGCCTTCTGTAGCCTCAGAAAATTAACCAAGAGAACAAGTCAGACAAACCCAGCCAAAGCTAACATCTCACCCCTATATTGAGGGCGGCAGGCAGTGTGGAAATTGGTGTCACCCTCTTCCTCACCTGTAAGTTAAACTATTTTGTTCTTAATGTTTGTAGGGTAGAATAATGAAGGGAGAGGGGGATCTTCAAGATTTACTGATTTACAGAATAAGAGTTTTAAGGACTTTGAAGACCTTCAAGTCTAACCAAGTCATTTTATAGAGACCCAGAGAGATGCTTGTCCAAGGCTACTTTGTTACGGCACTACTAACTGACCCAGGTCTCCTGTATCCTAACCTAGTAGGCTTTCCAAATTCATCACTTTTAGGCACTATGTGGTATAAACCTTTACAAAATGCTTCATACTTTAAAATCACAGGATCAAATTTTAGAGCTAAAAAGGACATTAGGGTCATCTAATCCAAGACTCATTTTACAAATGAGAAAAGTCATATAAACAAAAGAACTAGGATGTGAATCAGCTATGAATCTAAATCAAGTGCACCTTCCAGTAAACTACATAAAGGCCGTGTGATAGTATTATATCCGAGCATACCTGGTAGTTATTATAAGTTAACTACATCTTTATGTATACATCCTATTCCCTATTCTTTTTTTTTTAATATTTATTTATTTTAGTAATTATTTTATTTGTTTTCAGTGTTCTATAATCACTTTCATATATCTTAGATTTTTTTCCCCTCCTTCCCCACTCCCTCCCCAAGACGGCTTGCAATCTTATACAGTTTCTACACATACCTTCCTATTAAATACAATTTCATCACAGTCATGTTGCCCTATTCCCTATCCTTTAATATGCATCCTATTCCCTATGGGGGATAATGAGCTAGATAAGAGCAGGGAACTTATCTTAATTATTTCCCCTGAGATGCTAGTATGAAATTTAAACTTTGCTGTTGATAGAATAACTGTTACTCCATTTTATAGACAAAGGCACTGAAATAAAGTGATTACCTTGTTTAAGGTCATACTGAGTCACTGACAGAATAGAACCTCTGCCAAAAGACCTACTAATTCTATCTTATTTAAATTATCTAATTCACTATATGAATCTTAGGCACTGATACCACTACCACTACTACTGAGGTAAAAAAAAAAAAGTACTCTTTCTTTAGTTCTCCAAAGTTTCAATTCAAATTCTTCTCAACAGAACACTGAAATAACTTTAGCTGTCAACATGGTATGTAGGCAAAAACAATAATGTGAGATCGTAAAGGAATCTAATCCTAAAGTTAAGTGTCTCTTAGGCAGGTGTATACTACTTCCAACATCTCTCTTTCCTATCCCAAGAATGCAGTGAACATCTCTGGGCCTCAGGTCTGATATACTCCATATGATATATGGAATTCTAAATTTTCAAAAATTAAAGTTTGTAAGCAACTTCAAGGTAATATATACTAACTTCAAGTGCTCAATGTAAAGCTCCAGTTTTAAGCAAGACTTTTGCTCAAAAAGGTCACCTCTAGTCTTTCAAACGCATACCTGGCAGCTGAAACTCTAAAAGCACCCAGAGCCTAATACTGTTTCAGATCTAGAAACTGAAATGTGAATGAAGACAAAGCAGGCCACATACCTGGGTAGGTCTACACTGTGGATCTGCAGAAACCAAGAATACCTCCATAGTGCGATCTTTCTTCAGGGGCAAGGGGAGAGTTAAATAACAGAACGGGTCAAAAGTCACAGAAATTTTAGAACATTCTGGGCAAACCAACGTGGATTTGAAAAGGCCATGGAAAGTGTCCACTATCACAGAATCATTCCTTAATCTGTGATTCTCCCACGCTTCCTTTGCCACCACCTTAAAAAAAAAAGAGAGAGAGAGAAAAAGACACTAGGTAAGCAAAATTTCTACTTCACACATTTCCTTTATGGAATTCCAAAGCAGCAATCCAAGGCAGATTATAAGTCCATCTATAGAAGCAAACTAACAGTCTGTTCCTAAAATAGGCAACCGAAACTGTCGTTATTAGCAGGACTTAACAAGCCACGACTGATTCCTACACTCCCCTTTCCCACTCCAACGACCCAGGGACCATCTCTGGGCCTCAGTTCCCTTTCTTTTTAAAATGAACTATGTGGCAAAAGGTCTGGGCATCAAGAAACCTCAAGTTCATACATACTATCTCCAATATTCTCTGAACAGCTCAGTAGTAAAGTAATAGCTAGTATCAGTTTCCTATTTTATAGCCTAAAAAAACCAATGCAATGCTAAAGCACTTAGGTAACAAAGTAACTCAATAGTGAAGTTGGCCTTTAAATAATAAAAATAATAAATAATAATGATGATATAATAAATAATAATAAAGAAATAGTAACAGTAACTTCGCCTTACAGCTAGCTGTAAGCTATGGCCAACAAGACATGATTCCAGTGTTCACTTACCATCCCTAGGAAACAATGGTCCCAAAAAGAACCTCTGTCTACTCTGACTAGAGCTTAACATCTCCAAGAGGTTCCGTCTTTCTAAGATCATCGATTTGACATCAAATATCATACCAAGTCAGGCCGGCCATTGGCATCCTTCAGCTCTAAATATGGTTTCTTCTTTACACGGTTCAGATCCTCATGTAATCCATCCAGAAGAAAGGCCAGTAACTCTTGAGAATCCTGCTGCTGGTAACCCGAAAATTGAGGGGCAAAACGACCAACCTGGGTCTGAACAGAAACAAAATAAACCATTTTTTAAAAATAAGTTGCTTAGCATGTTGCCAAAGGATCTTCCTGGGGCACTCCACTATAGGACAAACCTCCCTCTCTCCTTTCCAGCTGACATCGAACCATTCATGGTGTTTTTGGGGTTGTCATTCACTGGAGAAAATGCTCCCTCTACCACATCTTCTAAGCCTTATGTGGCCAAAAACACGAATTACCTAATAGCCAATTTCCTGATAACAAGACTCTCTGAACTTGGTTATATTGCCTTCAAGTGACCAATACACAATCTAATCCTGGATTTGAGAAGCTCTCAAAACCTGCCAGAACTTACGCCACCTTCTTCAGCCCAGGCAATCCTCATGACAGGATGACATATTGGAAGCATATTTTGATGAAGGAAATAGAAATATTATAGACAAATAATACCATGAAAAGAAAACAGACTATAGAAATTAAAATCAGAAACAGGCATCAGAATTAGCTTCCATCAGAGCTCAAATCTATATTTTGCATATACAAAACAAGTTAAGGGCTAGAATAGGCAGAGGAGACTCCATTCAGTAGGAACCACGCCAAAATGCTTTATCCAGTATAAAAGTAGGAATAAAACTTTGGGAGACATGATCCAAATTAAGTTACAAGGGAAGATATTTGGTTTTAAGTCCCAAGTTGCTGTAAGTGAAGACAATGTCTTATCTCTTCCACTTATCAGTTTCTGAAGTTCCCAGAAATGTCATGTAGTCAAACTGATCCAGATTAGGAATTATCTCAAAAGAAAGATTTGTGGGAAGGCCAGGTTGGAGATACATCCCCAAACATCCTTATTTTCCTTTAAATATATCATACCAATATACCATCAGATATACTAATGCTGTATTTCCTTTCCATCTAGCATAATTATATTTATCTAAATTATCTTAAGACTATTTAAACTCTTCTTCATAAGTACGTACATTATGATTTATAAATTATTCCTGAGAACACAATGGGGCTCAGAAAAGATAATAGCATTGGTTTTTAATTTCAACAAGAACACAATGGAAACTATGCCAGGAATGTCTACCTTCCCTTCCTTTTCTCTAGTTTCTTTCATTCCTTTTCATTTTTCAAGCCTGACTCCAAAGCTGCTCCCTAGTTAGGGAAGCTTTGTAAGGTCTCCAAGTCAGTAAAGATCAGACAGAAAGTTGCATGGCTAGGTCAGCAACTCCTGCTTTAAGCTTGTATTTTATTCATCTCTGCTCGGATCCAAGTCCTCACTTTCTGATGGTACTGTATGCTGCTTTGCTCTTTTTCTAAGCTTTTAAAGTAGATGCTAAATTCATTAATTTTTTCTTTTACTTTCTAACAAATATAAGCATTTGACACAACAAACTGCCTCAGTATTATTTTGGAAATATTTTTATATGTAGTATCAAAAGTCCTTTTCTTTGATTTATTGCTTTATTTCATCTTTCATTTAAGCATTATTTAATAAATCATTTTTAACTTTCCACATGGATATGCACCAAGAGGTTCTTAACTTTTTGTCTGTCTCTTTGGCAATGTATGGACCCTCTCAGAAGGTTTTTAAATGCATGAGATAAAATATACAGGAATAGAAAAGAAACTAATTATACTGAAAAAGTTATCAAAATAGATCTATACCATCTACTTAAATATATCTCACTTTATTCCATTATGGTCCATATGTGTAGTGTAGAACATGTTTACTCTTCTACATTATAGGATTTGGGACCTAACAATCCATTTTTGTGTTCATCCATGTACACATCCAAAGAAAGCAATACGCCTGTTTTTTCCATGAAGTTTTTATGTTTTTCTCTTTAAATTGTTAGCCCTAGTTTAACATACTATTCAGCTCTGTAATTTTCTTTTTGTTGTTGTTGTTGGATTTAATTTTTTGATATAATGCAGTGTAGAAATCTCTAACTACTGTTATGTGCTTTTGTAAGACCTGAACTTTTTCTTCATTTTACTTCAAAACAATGTGTTTCATATATATTTAGAAGTATGTACTTTTATTTTGGATTACCTAAATTTCATATTTTCCCCATGGCCTACCACAATGTTCTGCACAAGCAGAAATTTAATATGTACTGAAGTAGTCTGATTTTTTAAAACCACTTGTTCCAACACTCTCTTCCTTTATTTTACCAATCATTTCATAAACTTGGCACACTTTCTTTTTTCCACCTCTCTAACCCCTTCAAACCCCTACCCCTGCATCACACATACAAGGTTTCCTAAATCACTAACAGACTTTTTCGAACTCAGAGTGGGCTGATTCTCTAACATCTGATATCACTACCTTTCTTGAGTCAAGAAAGTCCTTGATTAGGACTTAAAAAATTCCCAGTGGTCTCGAGGCAACGTGCCTTCCACATCCAGAGAAAGAACTATGGAATTCGATCACAGAATCAAGCAGAACATTTTCTTTTGCATTATGTTTTGTTTTGATTTCTCCTATTCAGTTTAATTCTTCTATGCAACATGACTGAGGTGAAAATGTATTTAACAGGAATGTATGTGTAGAATCTATATAAAATAGTATGCCGTCTCAGGGAGGGAATGGGGAGGTAAGGGGGACAGAGAGGGAGGGAGGGGAAAAAAATCTAAGATATATGGAAGTGACTGTAGAACATTGAAAACAAATAAAATAATAAAAAGAAGAAGAAAGTCCTTGATTTAAGAATATGTGACTTACAAACACCCCATAGATTATTAGCAGTTGATTACTATATTCTTTTCAGATGAGGTCTTTCCTACCACTGTTGTAGAAGCCTCCCCAACAGCACCTTGAACACATCTTTATTGACCCCAACACCAAAAGGGAAACAATTCAGTTGATGGAGCTTGTGATTCACTGTAATTCTTTACTGCTCTCTGGACTCAAAACACGGAGATAAAATTACTATTTGAGCTCAAAGAGGCTTCTGATTGGAGAATCTAGCTGCCATGTAAAATCTATAACAAATCCCAAACAACCAATACGCACAGAACTTTCTGAATAACTAATTTGTAAAATAAATTCAGAACAACTATCTGAACCTAAGGAAAACACTTTAAAAGTATTTAAAAGGTTGTCACTCACAGGCCCAATATAACTCATGTTTTTAAAAAAGCTTCACTGAAAAACTAAAAAACCTGTGATTTTAGCTACTGGACAAAAATGGTGGGAAAACTAGACAGCAGTTTAATAGAAATTAGATTTTGAGCAATACTTCACACCAAAACCCAAAATAAGCTCCAAACAGACACATGACCTAGATATAAAAAGGCACATAATAAATAAACTAAAAGAACAATGAAATTAACTTTAATATCCATGGATGGGGAAAGAGTTCATGACCAAACATGGGACAGAAAGTACAACAGAAAATAAAATGGACAATTTTGACTACATAAAATTTAAAAGTGTCTGCATAAACCCAATGCATCAAAAATTATGTTATTTTATTCCCTAATTACCTGAGCATAGCCACTCTGGAAAGCAATTGGGAACTACAGCCCCAAAGTGAATAAACTGTGCATACTTTTTGATCCAGTGAGACTACCACTAGGCATAAACTCAAAAAGATCCAAAAGAGAAAAAGGTCACATCTGTACAAAAATATTTATAGAAGCTCTTTTTCTGTGGGCAAAGAACTAGAAACTAAGCGGGTGCCCATCAATTGGAGAATGGCTAATGTATGGCACATGAATATAATAAAATACTACTGTGCAATAAGAAATGATGAAAGGGACAGTTTCAGAGAAACCTGGGATGACTTATATGAACTGATGCAGAGTCAAGCGAGCAGAACCAGGAGAATTTATGCTCTAACAATAGCACTATGAAAACCATTTTGATTACATTCATATACCACAACTTGTTCAGAGAAGCCTGGAAGGACTTATATGACCTAATGCTGAAATGAGCAGAAACAGTAGAACACTGTATACAGTAATATCCACAGTGGGCAAGAAGTTTTTCTGGGAGACTCAGCCCTTCACAGAATTGCGAGGGGCTAAAACATTCCCAAAGGACTCTTGAGGCAAAATGCCATCCACATCCAGAGAAACACCTATGGAATTCAGATGCAGTAGGAAGCAGAATATTTTCTCTTATGTTACATTTGGTTTTGATTTGTTTTTTCTCATGGTTTCCCCCATTCGTTTTAATTCCTCTATGCAACATGACTAATGCGAAAATGTGCTTAATAAGAATATATATACAGAAACTGTATCTCTCCCTTGGGGAGGGACAGGGAAGAAAATCTAAGACTTGTGAAAGTGACTGCAGAAAACTGAAAACAAATAAATTAATAAAAAAAAGTTATGCCAAAGGGAAAAAAAAGAAAACAATTTTGAAATCCTTAAGAACTCTGATCAACGCAATGATCATCAGAAATTCCAAAGGACTGATGATGAAGAAATGCTACCCACCTGATGGGGGGTCCAAATACGTAGAATGCAACAAACATTTTTGGACAAAGTCAACAAAGGAATTTGTCTCCCTTGATTATAATTACGTTACAAGGATTCTGGTATTTCTTCCCCCCCAAAGCGAAGGAGTGAGAGAAAGTAAATACTTAATCATTAAAAAAAAATTTAACTTAAAATAGAAGGAAAGAAAATTAAGCAGTTCTCATAAAGGAATGTCTACCTACTTTGAACATCCGTGGGGCCACCTGCGTGTTCCTCCCAGACCACATCTGTTTGATGAGTTCGGCGTAGGCCTCAGCAATTTCCCCTTTCATGCCCAGAGGATTATCTCTGTTGATTTCAGCCTCATATTCGTCTTTTAGAAAGTATTCGGTCAATGGTGCAGTGTTACTCAAGCACTGAAAAGAGAATTTTGTCAGGGCACACACACCCTTATTAAAACAAGTAAAGATGTAAAGAAAAACCAAGAATAGTAACCAGTAACATGTACAGAATAACCACAGTCTGAAGCAGTCAATCATCTCTCCAAAGTAAGTTCTAGAAGTTTTCAAAGGATAATAAGAACAAACTGTGCTGATACAGTTGACAGACTTCTACTCACACAGTGTTCTTAAAAGTACTCTCCACATGTACTCCCTCATCCCATCACAATTATTGTGGGCTTATGGTTAGCAACAGAGCCAAGACCCAGGTGCCTTGACCCTTAGTCCAGCATTCATTCCATTAGGCCAACCCAGTAGATACAAAAAATTTTCTGCTATCGTTAATATATCTAACTCTTCCTGCGAGACTCCATGCTTTTGGAATGTTAAGATTAAGGGAGCTACTTAAGTTCACTTTGGATTGATAGACTCTGACTTTCTTCCTGAGTTTTTGAAACACCATGGCTTACAGGACTTCCAAAGTAGCAATTCTGACCCAGAGCTTCCTGAAATAATTGGCGTGCTCTATGTTATTACCCAGGTGTAAAGTCTATGGGCAGAGCAGAGGTGTAGATTGCTAAAAGCCACCACTACTTCCCTACAGTGAACTCTGAAGGCTACAGAGCACGTGCACTAATACACTCAGGAAAAATCTAACCCTTAGAATTAGCAAGATTCAAAATTGAACTTTATACACATAATTGTATCTCTGTGTCTTTTTCCCCCAATACAGACTAAGTTTGAAGATTAAGGCTAGTCTTTTCTAAGTCTTTTCAATCCTTCCCAAGCTTGCATCCATTGGTTCTTATTAAGTGTCTACTGCATGAGTTAATGAACCCAAGAAAAAAATTCTGGTGTCCTAAAAAATAATTAGATCCTCCTATATTAAAATATTTTGGCATCTATAGTTAGTACCTAGTAAGTCAGAGAAAGATAGTGGAGGAATGATTCAGGGTTCTTTTAAACTTGAGCTTGGGAACCTGTCGAACACAGAAAACCAGAAGCTGTCTATGGAAAGTGTCACAGGTTATTTATTATGCACCACAGCTGTCACAACTTCCAATAATTTGAAAATTTCCTGGAAAAATTCACATTGTCTTTGACAACGAGTTAATTCTTTAGATGGAGGCTTTGCACCTCTACCTGCAAAGCAGAATTCATGAAGCAGGTGTTCCCCAGGTTTCCAAGTCCACAAAGCCCAGGCTGAGTGTGAGATTGAGACTCTCGGCAACTATAAGAACTGGAGAAGCCAGAACCTCTGGAAGAAAACAGAAACACTCATCAGAAATAGAAGAATATACTGAACAAGAAATGCACACAGATGACCCATTACAGGGTTCTACTCCTCATTCTGCTTCCACCTCCTACTGAATTTAGCTAGCTACATCTATCAAACCTCATTCAACAGCATCACACAATCAAGGAGGGGCCATGTTAGTGCTTTATTTTAAATCTTGCTTATCTATGGATAATGGAGGGATTGAACAGGGGCTAAACCTGTCATTTCACTACATACAAGGTACACCCAGGTAAGGAAATTCCCTGAAACATAACAGTATAGCTCCTCTGCCTCTCGCCATCTCAGAAGGTGGCCTCAAGAAATCAAAGGTTAAGGTGACTTGCCCCGGTTCACAAAACCAGTGTCAGGGATGGGACTAAACTCGGGTCTTCTTCACTTTGAGACTAGTCTTCTGTTCACGATGTTGCCACACTGCCTCTCCCTTAACGGAGGAGGTCTAAATTCTTCTCATCTTGCAGAGTGAAATCAATATTAATTTGGGAAAGATACTGGACACCAGCAAGATAAGCTTGCCAATTCCCACCCAATCTCTCCACTCCCCCCACTCCACCCCCTCCCTCTGGATTTTGTGAACTGGCAGTCTCATTTCTCTCTCTTCCCTGTCATTACATGATTGTTATGATGAAAGAAAAATGGTTTATTACTGGGGTTTATTACTGTGATCTTCAGATCTTAACAGGCCATAATTACTAAAAATAAAATTGCAACAGCACCTCAGCACTAGTCACTTCTAGAGTAGGAAAAAAATCGTTGGGTTAATATTGTTAAACACAATTAGGAGGCAGAGGCTAGGGGGACAGGGGTGAAGCTATCTAAAGTGGTTACAGACTGACTGCAACCAAGGGCAAAAGACCTCAACCCCCAAAACAAACCACAAAAGGGAACTAGCAAATCCTACATCCATCATACCAAGGAAAGACACAGGTGGACAGACACTCAAAGCCGGGAGGGTCAGGAAAGGATGCCAAGGAAAGAGAAGCTGTGAGAAAAGTCCCGCTCTTACCCCCTGCTGAGACCGGAGCTGTGCACGCCAGAAGAGTTAGCACTATCACCATTTGTAATGGGAGAAGCAGACATGGAGGAATAGGAACTTGATGCTGATTTTGGAGAGGTAGTAAAAGCTCTGCTAGTGCTTGATCTGGGAGAAAGGAAAGAAGCAGGAATAATGCTACTGACTTTTTACAGTGCCTTGGGGCACTTTTCAGGGAAGAGGGAGCACTCCCCAGAGTTCAATTACTTGATATAAAAAGTTCATTTTCATGTAATTTCAAGGTAGGTTCCAGTTACACAAGGGTGAAGAAATTCACAAATGTCCTATCTCCTTGACCTCACGTACATTTGGGTTTCCCTATGTGGTCATGGACAACATGTTAAGGATAAGCAATCATTTACACTTTGGGAATTTTAGATTGTGCATTTAAGAGAATTCCTTGTGAAAGAATGAAAGCAACAACAGCAAAATTTTACAGTGAAATGTTTGCCTTAAAAGCTTCACTAGATAAGGAAACAAGGCTGTGAATCCTTTCCAGCAGAACAGAAGCTTCTCAAGGGCAGGGCATGCTTTGTTTTTGTCTTTGCATTTCCAGCACCCAGCACCATCTGGCCTGGCAAATGGCTGTGAAAGTGAACTGTATGAAAATGCCTCTCCAAAGGAAATGAGGAACCAAAAAGAGTGTGACGATGATAGGAACTGTTTCAACTTTTATGTACATGATTCTAAAACTCTGATATTTTTCATTAATGCATAATTTGGATTTATACTTACTTCCAGGATGGTTAAAGCCAACAAACCACCAGGATGTTCTCTATCTTAATTAAAAGTTATGTAAGGCATTTCACAGACATTGACTTTTGAAGTCTTTTAGACATAAAAAACTGTAACGTTAGCTCAGAACATCAAGTTCTCACAGAATACACAATGGAAGTGATTAAAGAGCAAAAACAGTCACCTTCAAGAGCCCAATATAGAGGTATCAGATGTGAACTAGGGCTCCTTTCGAACAAATAGAAGCTCTAAGGGGCAGAGATAAGGAGCTAGTAAGTGTCTACACTAACAAAATGAGCAAACCTTAGAAAACAGCATCTAACGGCTATTTAGGGAATGAAAGGCCTGCATTCTATCCCTAACTCCACCAATAACTTTCCAAGTGACAGGGAACCCACTCCATTAGCAAACAAATGCAGTTCATTCTTACATAAATATGTCCAATCTTTTAAACTGTAAATTAGCTTAGCTGCCCAGATGGGGAAACACATCAAATGGTGATCTAGCAGCCTAAGGCATTAAGCTCAGATTATTTACCAGTACATAACTTAAAATGTACCACTAAGTTCTACCCACCACCATTCACTGCCACCACTACCACATTCCAATAATATGACAGAATTAATGACACAAAGTTCAAAGTCAGAGGGAGAAAGAGAAGACAGTGAAATGTAAACTCTAAATTACCTTTATTGTACTCACTACCAATCCCAGGGGTGGGGAACTTGAGGCCTCACGACCACATATGACCTTCCAGGTCCTCAAGCATGGCCCTTTGACTGAATCCAAAATTCATAGAACAAATTCCCTTAATAAAAGGATTTGTTCTACAAAACCTGGACTCATTCCAAAGGCCACACAAGGACCTAGAAAGCCACATGTGGTCCTGAGGCCACAGGTTCCCCATCCCTGACCTATTCCCATGCAAAACTTGTATATTTAAGGAATAAGCTGCTGAGAGAAGTTCAAGATGAATATAATTACAAGCATAATAAATCACATAATCAAGCTGCTGGACACACACGTCCAGTCTCCAAGTTTCCAGTCTCTTTATCAAAGAGTTCAAGTTTACCAACTTTAACCAAAGTTATGGCACAGCAGAAAAACACTGAAGATGAATTTGAAAAAACTGTATTTCTGTCCTGGTTCTGTCACTTTACTATCAGTGTAATCCTGAGCAACTGATTCACTTTCCCCTCTTAAGGACTCAATTTTTCCAAAAAAGGGAGCTTGAATTAAATGGCTTCTAGGGTACTTTCAAACTTAAATTCTATGATTCTATTACATCGTTTCTTGTTGATGGTGTAATACAAATTCAGCTCAAAGGATAAACTGTTCAGAAAATTTCAGATAAAAGAGTTGTTACCAAAGTTCTCTGTGTAAATGTATTTGCCCAAAAAAAGAGAAGTAAATCCTGGAACAAAATCTCCACAAATGAAAGTAATTCTATCCTGAGAATTGTAAAGGTCTTCTCTAGATCCTCCAAGGTCTCCAATCTAGGATCCAACCTAGGAGCTACTGGAGAAAACATCAACGCAACATTGTATGAAGGGTACAGTTTTAAACTGTAATCATACTTGGTCTTGCCAGCACTCTAAAATCTTAAAATTACCACATATGTCAGAGATGTGTAGGGAGAGCCTGCTTAAACCTCTCTGTACTTGTGTATTTGGTATTTTATAAATTCCTATAAAGAAGACAGGTTAAGGTATTATTTGATAAAGCTACAGTTCTCGATAGCTGCTTGTGTAGGTCAAGCTATAAGAACTTGAGTGCAGTCAAAATTTCTCTGGAAAGCCCAAACAAAGCATACGCGCTGATGTGCTACACTGGATATACTGTGGAAGATACTGGGACCAAAAACTACACTCATTTCTTTTTCTAAATAAACTCATTAAACAGATGCATGTCGGATTCAAATGAGTCTTCTGCCCAAAAAATTTGCTTAAAATTCTAAAAACAATCCCACTTTGGAAGTTCTACCTTAAACACTGAAAGCACTGTATCTATATGTTTTTAAACTGAAGAAAAATACTGTATAGGGACTCCCAAATTTTTTCTAATATCATGTAAAGAAAATAAAAACTACTTTGGGAAGAGCTTCCTTCCTTGAAAGGGGAAAGCTCCACTTGTTCTACCTATGACTCACAACAATGAGCACAAGCTTTTTTTTTTTTTTTTTCAAAAAGAAGCTCATGCCAGAGCAAAGAACAAGAAAAGGAAACATACAGGAGGAGAATGACTATGAAAAGATTTTTCTGACAATCACTGAGAGTCAAAAAAAAGAAAATGGATCTCTCCCCCACAAACTCAACTGTCTTCTAAACTTGGCTACTTCCATCAAAGGCATCGCCACTTCAGGAGTGTTTTCCATTTCTCCCTCTCTCTCACTCCACCTCCCATCAGTTGCCTAATCTTGCTATTCCTTTCCCTCAAACGTCTGTCCCAGCAACCACTTCCCTTTAACTATCCAAGCCTTCACTACCTAGATTACACCCTGCAAAGACCTCCTAAATGATCTTCCCCCAACTCGGGCCCACCTTATACACTGCTGCCAAAGGGATTTTCCTTAAGCGTAGACCTGACCACACCACTCTCCTCAATAAAGTGCTTAGGCTCCCATTACCTCCAGGATCAATTCTAGGCTCCTGTTCATACCCATGTTCCAACCTGTCTTTGTGGTCTCCCATCTTGCCCTCTCTGGTTTATTCTGTTCCCCACAGACAAAGCTCCACTCTCATTTCCATACCTCTCCCCTGGCTGCTTCCCACCTTTCCCCTCTACTTCCCCCAAGGTGTTCTTTACATGAAGTCTCTTCACAAGTCTCAGTTTAGGCACAACCTTGCACATGAAGCCTTTCCTGATCTTCTCAACTATTAATGCCCTCCCTTGCTAACTTACTCTTATTTAGTTTTATTATCTAATATTTACTCTGTATATGATTAAGTAAGTACTGGTTTCTTTAGGTAAATTCCTTGAGAGTATATACTGTTTTTTAGTCTTTCTGTTTGTCCAGGGCCTAGCACACAGCAGGCACTCAACAAATGTTTGCTGACTGAGAGAAATTATTATAATTGGGGAAAATCAGGGAGACTTCAACATAAAAGGTACAGTACCAACCAAAATCACCATTAAAATTAAGTGAAAAAATAGACACTTGACCTAAAAAGTGGTTCCCAAAAGACACAACGGTTAGGGATCTGCAAGTCACTTGTACATATGAGAATGAAATAATATCACACTCACAGAAAATTTTCTACTTCCCCACCCTGTCACTAGGAGATTGTGTTAACCATACTAATAAAACCAGTCTTGCACTATGCTTACCAAGGCTGTTGCTCACCCTAGGGGAACCATATTTATAAGGCTACCTTGTGAAGCTCAGCAGAACGAAACAGTGTCATTAGATATCCAGCACAAGGGTGGGGAACCTGAGGTCTCAAAGCCTTTAAGTTCCCCACCCCTGATCTAGTCTAATACAGCTGACAATCAAAGCTGGCAGAACTACATGAGGTGCTACAGGTCCCAACACAGACCAGGCTGTTTCCTTCCCAGAACGCTACTGTTGCTCTCCTAATGAGCTACTATGATGAATTCTTTCCCACATACGAGACCTCCACCTCAACTGTAAAGCAAAGAAGGCATGTTGGGCCTCACTCAGACACCCAGAGGTAACATTTCTGAAGAGATGACAGCAGCCTCAGCTAATCTGTAAAATTGTGTCTCTAAAGACATCAAAAGCTCCTTTGGGGCTGTATTGGCAAGCTCTGTAGATTCCATGAGGATAAGAGCTGCACAGCTCCTCATTTCTCCTGCCTATCATTAGTTGGGGCACTTTTTTCCTTTTCCTTTCCTTTTTCTTTCCTTTCATCTGAGTCAGAAAGGAGGGAAACCTCTAACCCAATAACAGCTTTTGTCAAAAACCTGGATGATGTTGGCAAAGAAAGGCACAACAGCTGCCCTACAGCCATCCTCATTACAGATCCCTTTTCTCCCAGCTTAGAAAGAAAAATCAACTCTTCTCTTCCCAAGGATATATTTCACATTATACATAAATGCACCTATAGCCACAAAATTATCTTGGCAGGTTCCAGCAACAACTATTAACAACTCCCTAATCAAAAGCGACACTTTGATGGCCATGAGACAGAGTTAAACTGCTATTACCTTTAATTCAGCCAAAATCTTGTGCCCACTGAGCTGCTGTTCCAGGCTCCCAGCCAGACTAAGCACAGAGACGGGAGTCATAGCACATCATTAAAACAACAGACACCTCCCCAGAGTTTAGCGCAATACCTTCCCTGACACTGTTATCTTCTGGCAAACTAATCCTGGGGTTGCCTGTTATGCCTCAGACCAAAGAACGAGTCCTGAGCAAGTACATACACACTTCAAAATTTCAGGAAAGTTTTCCAAGTCAGAGAAAAATTCTCTAGCATAGATGAATTCATAGATGAATGAATGAATAAATTCTCTAGCATAGATGAAACTGAGGAGTTTCTCACTCCAGACATCTGAACATTGGGCTAAAACAGGAAGAAAGCTCACTTACTTGGACTGAAGTGTCTGTCTAGGCCATGTGCCATCTTCATTTTGGGGCTCAATGACTAGAACCTGAATGAAAGGGAATGATACATGAAGGCAATGGAAGCAATCCTTATTATCACACTACCAATACACATTTTCTGTTCTATACAAAGAAATTCAAGACTGCCAGAATCTAACCAACTTTTGCAAAGAAAACAAGTTCTCAACATTCCACAATATGTTAATTTACACATACCAGAAAGCGTAATCTGCAATCAATAAAATAACCATTTACTAACACTTATGTACAAGGTTCTGTTGTTAAGAACTGGAGATTTTTTTTAAAAAGCCCCTTAGAGACCTCAAGAAGCTTACATTACAGTGGACGAGGCAACATGTAAATAATTAGGTAGCTACAAGGTATGTAACACAGTAGACAGAACGTATCTTTGGAGTGGAAGGTTCTAGAAGCTGCAGGAGATAGAACAGCCTCCTGCAGACCGTGGCATTTAAGCCGAGTCATCCAAGTAGCTTGAGCTTCTAAGCGGTGGCAGTGAAGACACAGAGCATCCCAGGCCCAAGCTCAGAGCCACGTACCTGCCCCTGGTATAAACCAGCATCCTGCACAGTGTTGTCGGGCTTGCTGAGCTGCTCATACGTGTTACTCATATACTTGTTCCATAGCCTTGTTTCCCTCTCATCAGGAATGTTAAACAGTTTCCGCATTTCCTTCTCAATGGTTGCTGATTCAGAGACAAACACACAGTTTAGCTGTTTTCCTACACTCAAGTTTCTAATGTAATAGCAGGAACTAGGTCTGAGGAATTGAACAAGGATGAATTAAAGTCCCACAATGACACTAAAATAAAAGAGAAGTCATTCAGAAACATTTTCAAGGTTTCTCATAGTGTTCTGCAGCTGAAGTTCCTCTTGCCTAGTCCCCGGACCATGAATGAGCCCTGAAAAAAACCACCACCCATGTGAGTCCTCTAACACAGCCTCTTTGGCTCTTGGAACAAAAAGCAGCAGTTGGCTGGCACTACGAATATGACTACAACTGCCAACTGCTACAGCTGAGCTGACTTTATACCAAGATTTTCAAACATGTTGAAATCTGCAGTCTTATCCCTGGGGAGTTGCTCCCAGGCAAAATTTAAATTTCAGAATTTGACTATAGGGCATCACCAAAGCAGACAAGACAGTGTTAAAGACAATCCAATGTGAACTGATGCATGTGCTTTCAGGAGAGGTACATGTGTTGGCTGTTGGCTGGTTTCCTGAACTTTTTTTTTTTTTTAATCTTTGTAACAAAGGAAGATGGGGACAGGAAGGGAGGAAGAGGGTGGGCACAGCAAGGCATATTCGGAAAATAGGCTATAAAAAGAAAACAAACATAACCAAAAGGCTAAGAAGGGTACAAGCTGTAGCATAAAAAAGAAAGCAAGCAGCATATTTTGCTACAGTATGTCTCTAACCCCTTCCAGATGACCATACCATCATACAGTCAAGTCAACTCCTTTCTCTGCATCCTAGAGCTGGTGCCTGTCACTAGCATGAACCTAAATGAATTCGCACTATTTCTAAAGTTCTAGTGACGGGGAAGTCATGGCTAGTGCTCAGGACACACCAAGGAAAAGATAAGGGTGCTTTTCAGCTGCAACACTTATGTCCACCTCCAAAAGGAAATAGCAGGCTGGTTCTATAGCCCTAGTCCATGGATGGGAAAGTCACCAAAACATAATCCAGTACGTGGCACCCTTCTCAGATTTGAAAATAAAGAAAAGACTGTAAAGGGGGAGAAACTTCACTCCCACTCATTCCCTAACCCTAACCCTCCTACATACCAAGCCCAGCTTATTAGATGCTCACCTATGGTATCTGCTTTGCTGAAATGGCAACTCAGCATATTGGTGGGGTCGCTGTTTTCACAGAGCTTCAGTTCCAGCAAATAAACCTCTACTTTGCAGTGTTTGACAAACAGGCCATGTTCCACAACCTATGACAAGAGGAATCAAGGTGAAAGAGAGACGCTATACACACAGAAACTGAAGAGCAAGTCAATAGGTTAACACTGAAACATAAGAATCGCCTTCCCTGAGTGGCTAGGCAACCAGATCTACAGATTAAAATAAAAGACACTGTCCAAAACACCAACAGAAAGTCTACCCCACAGGTTAGGTTCTACCAGGAAATGAAAAAGAATGCACTGCCTTCACATAGCCAGTACCAAAGAGGTACTTTTTCCTAAAAGATAAAGTAGATATGACAAGGGTCCACAGGCTACAATGGAAGGTCAGGTTAGCTTCTGGACAGGACTCTTCCTTGCTGTCAGCCAAAGCTAGGTGCCCTGAACTTTACCCAGTCTACTTTAAAACAAGTAAACTTTATGTATATGTTACTAACATAGTAAAGAGACATCTACCACATAACAATGGTTCAAAAATGAATTTGTTTCTGTTACAAATAAAATGATTACAAAAACAAAGCATCATCAAATGTGCCTATAAAGTTAGCTACTGAGTCACATACCAAATAAGGGGCATACTCAGGGCTTATAAGTCTGAACATATTTACAAAATGTTCAAGATAATGCCTACTGTCAAAGCTACTATCATAGAGTACAAGGTATATGAAATTAAATCAGACTACCACCTACTGTTTGTCTTCCTGCTGACTACTCAGCCTTCCTCGAGAACCTACTCAAAGATCCCAGGTTTCCAGCTGCTGAAAAAGCTATTCCTCTCTCCAAGTGGTGACTCTGACCAGCCTGGTCTAACTGCTGCTCTGCTTTCCTACCTTGTTAGAAAGGGAATATACAAAGTATGCAGAGCCAAGAGACTTGCACAACACAAAAACATCAGGTGGCACTGGAGTGATAGAAATTCTCCTATGTTGGAATAAAGCAAAAGTGAAAAATGCAGAAGCCCTCAAAATGTACGGATCTCTGTGAGAGACTTAGCCTTGGTGGAAGTCATGGCACATACTGAGGCACCAGGCCTTCCTAAAGAACAGGACTACTGAACCACAGGAATCAGCTTCCCCAGAAGTTCAAACTTTCTCTGGTTGTAAAATCTTGGCTTTAGAAATGTTCATGGGTGTTGCCCAAAGTCCAGTCAATGAAATATATAAATAAGCACCTGAATTTTTTAAGGGAAATGAGGTGTAAAATATTGAAATATTTACTGCAAACGGACCTTTCACTATTATAGCTCTCCTACGTCTAGGCTACAAAATATGCTTAGATGAATGCTGTCCTTACCATAAACTAAACAGCAGTCATGCTGTTCTGATGCCAGTCTCACCGACAATAATAACGATGCTACTTTTGCTACTGTCCACTTTTACAACTCTCCTCTTCCCCCAAAAAAGCTGAATCTGGAATCACTTCCAGATGCGTAGGAGTGGAAAGTCAAAGGAAAAAAGCACTTTCACTCAGCCCAATTAAGTCTGTTTAGCTCAACTTGAATCCAGCACAAGCAGGCACTTTCGTCCTCCAAGCAAACTAAAGAACAGAAATACCACACAGTAGAAGAGGCTGCACAAACACAACGGTACAAAGCACTCACTTTTCTGACTATAGGTTGCTGCCCTTCTACACAGCCGTACCAATTCACTAATTTATTCCAGGCTTCCGTAGGAACCAATACATAGTCCAGTTCATCAATTAAATGTTCCTTTAAGGTTTGACTTTCAGGATCTGAAAAGAAAAAGAAGAAAAACAAAAAATCATGAGATGTGAAGTCCTCAGAAAGAGTATGTTTCAACTGACTTCTGGATACTCTGATAAACCTGTGACTTTCTCCACTCATGTGAATTGAATCTGGGCTCCATGTCTTCACTCGTACTAAGTGATTCTTGTGTATGCTTCTTTAAAACAATTTTTAAAATTATGAATGTGACAAACATCCATGTCTTTTCATAAAGCCACCACAATCATCATCATCTAAGTAGGTTCCCACATAGTCTTCATAAAATAGAATTTTTAAATTGAAACAAAACCTTAAGTCTTAAAAGGAGTCAACAATCCATAAGTAACTCAAACACACTGTCCAACTCAAGATGGAAGACATCACCAGCAAGAACTGGTGAAGACCACTCCTCCCTGGTCTGAAGACCAGACTACAGTATCCATCTTCTACCCCTACCTCCTCAGGCTATGATGGCTAGAGATGCTGGAAGTCTTACATTAGATAAACTGATTGTGGTATAGGGGAGATAGTGCTCAAGACCACCTTTAACTCTTACCAACATCTGACAAATCACCGAACCTCTCGGAGATTCAGTTTCCTCGTCTGTAAAACGGGAATAACAGAGGTAAAGCCCATCTCACAGGGTCGTGAGGGTCAAACAAGGGGCTTATGTACAGCATTCACAAACTTCAAAATACATACAAAATCCAAGTGCCAGCAGTAAATGCCAGCTCCATGCCAGGGACAGATAGGTGTGCTGGATGACAGGAATACGAAGACAAAGATGAAAGAGTACCTGCCATCAAACTGGTGTGTTATCTGAGGAGACATGTACATAGAAAAGCAAGCAGCTGTGTGTGCATATACAGCACATACATAAATAAGCACTGAGAAGATAATTCTGATATCCCTACTCAATTTAATCAGTATTTGCTTGGGTCATTGTGATTTAAAGAGTATCAGTGAATCAGAGTTGTATGATTAAGTTAATGCTGTAAAAATAAGAGTTATGTAGACAATGAATTATTCCCATTATGTACTGATGATTGTATTGTGTTGGATTTATCAAATAGATTCATGCTCTGTTAATTAAGCCTGTTGTAAGAACATGTACTGGTTTGGGTTAAGAACACATTGTATTAGCAATGCCCCCCTCCCACACTCTTAAGTATGTTGCTTGAAATAAACTTCATAAGCCTCAGCGATACTCCTTTACCCCTGTGAATCACTTCCATCACTCCCTGAGGACTTTTATTTGAAAACCGCAACTTCCCTGGACCCTAGAATACTGCTGGTCAAACACTAGGCTAGAGTCTTCTGATCTGCGGAAAGCCCTGAGATGCTGACAGGGTCCTGTGACCTTTGGAAAGTCCCTGCTGAGATGGCCTACGACTGACAGCCTGTAATTGATGACCTGTAGCTAATGACCTGTAAAAGGCCTGTTGACTAAGTGGCTACGATTGACAAACATTTCCCTTAACCAATCATAAGACTTCCTCACTTCTGGAACTGAGTGATCATGGGATTGTACATCCTCATTCTATTTCTGATACTGTCTCAATGGCTATAAAAGCAATTTTTTCTCAAGCAGAGGGGTGACTATGAGGAAGATCTTGAACCAAATCGGACTACTGGCATTCCTAATAAATTGACTGATCATGCCTGGAGCTCTGTCTCAATGATTTTTGTTACACATTGGAATTTTGTCGCTCATGGAATACGTGTGTGTATAGACATACATATGTACAAATAAGCGGTATCGTACAACATATAGATAAGTATGTACAAAATATACATGAAATTGGCACAAGGTCCTTTTAATAAGGAAAGCACTAACAACTGAGGGAATGAGGAAAGATTTGTTGCAGAACAGAGTGCCTGAACACTATTTAATGATCAACCATGAGAGACTCAGCTCTTCTCAGCAATACAAGGATCCAAGACAATTCCAAAAGACGCATGACGGAAAATGCCATCCACATCCACAGAGAGCACTATGGAGTCTGAATAAAGATCAAAGTATACTATTTTCACATTTATTTGTCTTTTTCTTTCTCAAGATTTTTCCCTTTGGTTCTGATTCTAATGTGGAAATATTTAATATGATTGTTGTGTGTTGATCCTTCGTTGCCAAAGACCATGCCATTAGAGAAATAATGACATGACTTGCACTTGACTGTGTTTTTTTGAGTGAGGGACGGCAGTGCTGGTCACCAGCCTCACTTCTTCTCCAGAGCCATCTGAATCCATTGATCAGATATTCATCAGGATGACTGGAGATGACCCAGGATGAGGCAATTGTGGTTAAGTGATTTGCCCAAGGTCACACAGCTAATGAGTGTCAAGTGTCTAAGGTGAGATTTGAACTCAGGCTCTCCTGACTCCTGCACAATACTAGTTGCCTCTAATATGACTGTACATGTATAACCTATACCAGCCTGCTTGCCGTCTTGGGCAGAGGGGTGGGGAGAGATGGAGAAAAATATGGAAATCAAAATCTTATAAAAGTCAATGTTGAAAACTGAAAGGCAAAAAGGGGGGGGGAAGAGAAGTATGGGGGAGAGTGCCTCAACTGAGCTTTGAAAGAAAATAAGAATTCTAACAGATACAGGAAGAAGTGGTGCATTTCAGGCCTGGGAAGAGCCTGCACAAAGGCCCTTATCCTCACACTGAGAATAAGTAAGAGAGGCACTGCAGATTATCAAAATAAGTGTGAAAGCTACTGTATGAACTGGTCCATATTTGCGAAGTTATATTTCACTGCACAGATGAAGAAATGCCCTGTACTAATCGGATCAAAGCAGCAAGGGAAGCAGTGTGAACACCACCTGAAATACATAAGCCTACCCTACCCCCCCACCCCCAAATAGCAGGGGGTTTTCTAAGCAATGGTTAAAGTTAGTCCTTTCTCCCTTTTGGTGCCTTCTCCTCTGGCCACTTAACTTGCACTTAGTTGTGAAATCCTGAGCAGAGTTCCCTTTGGGCTTCAGTTCTTACTTACTTTTACTTTTTCCTATAAGATGGGGGAGGAAAGAAGAGGCTATATTCAATTCAACAATATTATGTGTAAGGTCTTTTTGTTAAGTTCTAATAATACAAAAATGAAAAATGATGCTGACTGATACGAAGCTAAGTGTGATGAAACCAAGGCTGAGATCCAAAGTGCTCTGAATAAAATTTAAGAAGAGAGATCCCTAACAGCTAGGGGCTGAGGTGTGCCTTGAAGGAAGAGGATTTCAACAGGCAAAAATTAAGACAGAGGGCGGAATAAGGGGATCACCTAGTTCAGCTGGACCTTAGAACGAATGAAGAGGAATAGCATGTGAGAAAGGTAGACAGAGATTGGGGTCAGACTGTAGAGGAACTTGAATGGCAGGCTAGAAAGTTTATATTTTATCCTTGAGGTCAATAAGCATTTATTAAGGCCTTCCCATGTGCCAAGCACTACACTAAGCATTGGAAAGAGGGAACCATTAAAGGGGAGTCCCTTCTTCCCCATATCCCAGGTAGTTGCACTCCTCAATGATCAGTGAAAAATTCAGTAATTGAAATTCACCGTGAATAATTCAATAATTTCTATCTGACCTACTTTTTATGTTCAGTTCCTCCTGCTCTGAAAATTCTCACATCTACCCAGAAGATGGAAGCAGTAGAATTCTCCATAAGGGCAGAGCAAGACAAGCACAATAGAACTTAAGGTTTTGAGAAAATTGGGAGCAATGGCTCCAAGGAATACACCATCTGTATGTCCTTTCATATCCATAGCACGTTCTTTTTCAAAGAGGCTTTCTCTGAACCATAAGTTCTTAAATGTTTGCTTGATACAGTAACACTATAACTGATTCTGTTTATGTTGGCATTTATGTTGGCACTGAAGAGCTCAAAATATTTCATTTATTCTTCTTCATGAGTGTGAAGTATACAAAAAATTATGCACAGTATTATTCTTTTAAAAAATTTTAAATTCATAATTTTTAATAATTTTTAATTCACAAACTTAAAAACATCATGTTAACAAGTAGTGATGGGAATGAATCCCAAATAAAGTCATAACATCTAAACTATTTACAACTTGATTTTATTTCAAATAATATTATAAATTTACTATCTGTTGCACTGAATTGGATGGAACCTGTATGGAGGACATACACAAATACAAGAATCACAGCACGATTGGAGCAACAGCAGCTAAAGTGTTGACAATCAGCTCTCTAATCACCTGAATCAATAGAAGGAACAAAATGACCATCTGTCCTGCTGCCTTTCTGATTTCTTTTCTGTGCACTTACTGTGTCGCTGTTGTGATTGTTTTTTAACATAAGCAGTTCTCATATTATGTGGTGGTATACTAATGTGACTACCTTTAATTTGACATCCTTTTGTCTGTAGGACAATCATTCAGCAATGAGTCTGATGCATGGTCATGCAAAAAAATCTCAACTACATTTCAAGCATTTCTTCTACTAATAGGTAAGAAATGAATTTTTACCCTAATTATCCACCAACTGCTACTGTGTAGGGGAGTCTCATTTTATTCCCTATTCTCTGGTTATCTCTTCACAGGAGGACTAACTGCCCACATGAGAGACCATGCCTTTAAGGGTTCCACCCTTTCATCTCTCACACTTCTCTCCTGGGGCCCCTGCTCTCCTAGCTGGTGGCTGCATTTCCTATTTCAGAGAAGCCCCCAATATGCTTTGCTTCATTTCCTATTCCCAGGCCATCTCATATCCTCTCCACCTACTTTGAAAGTATCCTGCTCCCCTCCCCCACTCCCGTTCTGAAACTAGGAATCATAACCAATCCTGTCTTGTTTCCTGGATAGAATGTTTCAATCTATACCACGGTGATGCCACTTAGTATCCCTACAGTTTTCTTATTCAAAGTGCCCTCAGTTCAGGCAACCCTTCCCCATTACAAGGTAAATTCCTTAAGAAAGTGGACTGTCTTTTTATCACCAATGCTCAGCATGGTTCTTGGCACACAGTAAGCATTTAATACATTATTTTTCATTTATTCAAATATTGTGGATAATGAAAATGCCAAATTCAGTTCACTCTGGCTGGGGTTCAGTCAGCCACACTTGATGTCAAACTCCCTAGCCAGAATACAGCAAACTGTTTTCACTAACACACTATATTATGATACTGCAATCAAGGGAGAGATTAAATTGGGATTCTCAAAGCAGTTTCCTAGAGCATGCTGCTGGCCCCCCACTGCTAAAACCACACCATGACTTCAAAATATAAATTTCCATTCTCCATTTCTTAGGCAGAGGTGAATGGAGAGGGAGAAGGATAAAGTACTTGCCTTATCACAAGGACTTGGTTTAAAAGAGACCAGGAGAAAGAACAGAGGAAAAAAGAAAGAGGGAAAATATATGAGCATGCATATGTGTACATTCATGCATACAAAGAAATCCGTGCACACTGAATGAAGTTTTCTTCCAAGTTTCCTAACTTTAATTTTGTATTCCAAAACCACTCCCATCAACCCGGGAACTGAGCAAACAACAGCATGAAGACCTTGTATCAGATTCCTTGTCAAAAGCAGTATCTCATTCAGAGTAAGTACAAACACCTCCAGGTTGACCCTAAGGAATCTACAAACAACAAGCCCTAGGGGTACTTGGAGGGTGAAAGGCAGTCTCAGCCTTGGGAACATTTATGTCACCAACAGAAGGGGTGAGAAGGCTGAGGAGAAGACTGCAGGACCTTCCACTGTTTGAGGATCTCCAAGCACAGCTGTGCTCACCAGACATATCTGGGGCTTTAGCTATGACCGTGGCCATGGCTGTCGCTGCGGGGAGAAGAAGCTAACATGTCTGATAAGAGCAGTAGCAGAGGGGCAGGGACCCTGCCTGCTGTGGGCACTTGTAGGAGGGCAGAGTACCTGGTTTCAACTCCAGGGCAGGGAGGACAGCTGTAGTTTCCAGCCACTGGATGGACTGCAAGGACCAAGAGCTTTGGCAGCATTTGTGGTTGGGGCCTTAGCCCTTACTTAGGAGTGGAGAGTGCAAGGTTTAGCCCTGGGACTAACCTCAGAAAATAACATAAGAAAGCCCTCAAGCCATTCCCTCATTGATGACTGGTCAAAGGATATGAACAGGCAGTTTTCTAAGGAAGAAATTAAAGCTCTCTATAGTCATATAAAAAAATGCTCTAAATCACTATTGATTAGAGAGATGCAAATCAAAACAACTCTGAGGTACCACATCATACCTCCAGATTGGCTAACATGACAAAATAGGAAAATGATAAATGTGGGAGACTTGGAACACTAATTCATTGTTGGTGGAGTTGTGAGCTGATCCAACCATTCTGGAGTGCAATTTGGAACTATGACCAAAGGACTATAAAAATATGCCATACCCTTTGACCCAGAAATACCACTTCTAGGGCTGTATCTCAAAGAGATCATAAGAATGGGAAAAGGACCCATGTGTACAAACATATTTATAGCAGCTCTTTTTGTTTGTGGTGGCCAAGAACTGAAAATCAAGGGGATGCCCATTAATTGAGGAATGGCTGAACAAGCTGTGGTATATGAATGTAATAGATTACTATTGTGCTATAAGAAATGACAAACAGGGACTTCAGAAAAACTTGGAAAGACTTGTATGAACTGATGCTGAGTGAAGTGAGCTGAGCCAGGAGAACACTATACACAGTAACAGCCTCAGTGAGCTAGGACTGTTTCTGATACACTTACCCCTACACAGCAATGCAAAGACCTAAAACATTTATTTCCAAAGGAGTGCTGAGGCAAAATGCCATCCACATCCAGAGAAAGAACAACAGAGTCAGAGCACAGAATGAAGCCAACTATTTTCTCCTTTGTTATGCTTTGTTTTTCTCACGGTTTCTCCCATTCATTTGGATTCTTCTTTTGCAACATGACTAATGTGAAAATGTGTTCAATAGGAATGCATGTGTAGAACCCATACAAGATTGCGTCCTGGGAATGAAGGGGGAAGGAGAGGTAGAAAATTTGGAACTTATGGAAATGATTGTCGAAAACTGAAAACAAATAAATTAGTAAATTTGGGGGGGAAAAAAAAGACCTGAAGCTCAGCATCTTTCCCCACACCTGGGGACTAGAGCTTGAAAAAACTAATAGCTGCTAAAAGAAAAATCAAATAAAATAAAAAAGAGCACACAAAAGAGAAAAAAATCCAACCAAAAATAGCTACTATGGGGTTAAGGAAGATCGGGTTCATATTCAGAAGAAGATAATGGAGCTAAAAATGCCACTCTTTTTTCAATAAGAAACATCAAATGGTCCCAAGCTCAAAAAAGATTTCTTGGAAGTACTTGAAAAAGACTTTAAAAATCAAATAAGAGAGACTGAGGAAAAATTAGCAAAAAAAGAGCAATCCAAGAAAATCAAGAAAATTATGAAAAGTCAACTAATTTGAAATAAAGAATCAAAAACTTAAGGAAGAAAATAATTGCTTGAAAACTAGAATTGGGCAAGGGAAAGCTAATGACATTCTAAAGACACCAAGAAATAATAAAACAAAATCAAAAGAATGAAAAAATAGAAAAGAATGCTAAACACTTCATCAGAAAAGCTGATATGGAGGAGAAATAATATTAGAACAGTCAGACTACCATAAAATTACAATTAAGAATCTTGATACAATACAAGAAATTATCAAGGAAAATGCCCTAGAATCTAGAACAAGGCAAAGCAGAAACAGAAAAAAATCCACTGATTACCACCTACAAGAGATCCCAGGAGGAAAACTTACAGGAATATCAAGGCTCCCAGGTGAAGGGCAAAATATTCCAAGCAACAAGAAAAAAACAATTTAAATATCACAGAGCTGTACTGAGGGTTACACAGACCTAGCAGCTACTCCACTGAAGGTCCGCAGGGCTTGGAACGCTGTATTTTGCAAAGTAAAAGAGCTGGAGTTATGACCAAGGGCAACTTACCCAGCAAAGTTAAGTATAATCCTGAATGGGGAGAAAAAATGGATTTTAATGAACTGAAAGATTTTCAATATTTGTGAAAAAAATATGAGAACTTAATGGAAAATTGGACATATGATTCAAGAGAAATATAAGATAAATATTAAAGATCAATTATAAGAGACTCAAGGTCAGATTGTTTACTTCTTATACGTGAAAATGTCTGTGCTCTTATGACTGTGGTCACCATTTGGGCAGGCTGAAAGAAAGACTTGGACTGAACTGCATGTGATGGTGTGATTCAAAAAAAACGATGTAGGAAGAGATAAAAAGGAGTAATTATCTCATACAAACGAGGCATAAAAGAAAGAATTAATCCTCTCACTGGGAATGGGTCAAAGATGGAACAATATATTTATATCTAAAAGGTTATGAAAGTATTCTGAAGTCAGAAAGAAAGAAAAGGACAAGAGGGATAGGGCAGGGGGAAGAGAATAAGGGAGGGACTCTTAGAGAGATAGGTAGGTTAAGGAATAGGAGAGCAAGGTAGTTAGTAGAAGTAGAGAAATGAGGAGAAATAGGGTGATGACAGTGAGGAAAGATGGGAAGAAAGAAAATATACAACAGATCAGAATGGGAATGGAATAAACTTACCCATAAAATGGAAATTTATAATAGATCAAAAATTGTAATCCAACAATATGTTGCTTTCAGAAAACCCAATAAAAATGAGAGATACCCACAAAGATAAAATAAAGGGCAAGAATAAAATTTATCATGTAAAAAAAAAAAAGCAGGGGTAGTAATCATGATCTCGGACAAAGTTTAAGATAGAAAAACTGTATTACGTGTCAGAATTATCATTCAATATTATTTTAGACCATTTAAAATAACTAGACAGCATAAAGTATCTGAGAGTATACCTGCCAAAAAAGACACAGGAACAATATGAACACAAGCATAAAACACTTTTTATACAAATAAAATCAGATCTAAATAGCTGGAGTAACATTTATTATTCACAGGTAGGTAAAGCCCATGTAATAAAAAAATGACAATTTTACCTAACTAATCTATGTACTCAATGTCATCCCAATTCAATTACTAAAGATATTATCTAAGTTAGAAAAAGTAACAAAGATCATCTGGAAGAATGAAAGGTCAATAATTTCAAAGAAACTAGGGAAAAAAGATGAAAAGGAAGGAAATTAGGCAGTATCAGACCTTAAACTATACCATAAGGTGACAACGTTGTTGAAGTGTAAAAAGGATAATTTCGATTATCTTAAAATTTTCTTGTATAAATAAAACTGAAGCAGTCAAGAATAGAAAGAATGCACAAAACTGGGAAAAATACTTTCACAGACAATCTCTCAGAATGTGATTGCACTGGAATATCGCTGTGGTGTAGGAAATGATGAGCTGGCTGATTTAGGAAAACGTGGAAAGGCTTGGACATATGAAAGAGATGCCATCCACCTTCAGAGAAAAAGATGACAAGGGGAAATATGCACACTACAGTCTTGCATATATATGTATGTGTGTATAAATGTGTATGTTTATAGATATCTATGTAGGTGTGTGTCTCCACATTTAATTATAGCCTTCTTCAGAGCATGAGGGGGAATAAAGAGAGCACAGCAGAGAACAAAAGAAAACCTCTAAGGAAGCAAAGAAAATCTCTGCAGCTTTGAAAACAATGTGCAGTATTTGTTACACAGGCTTTCTTGAAATGGAAATATACTGTTTTATATTGACTCCTCACTTACATTCTGCTATGTACATGACAATGTTCTTTTTTCTTTGCTCGTTTTGTATTTAAGTTTAAAATGAACAAAAAACTTAACCAAAAAAAGACATTTTCAGAAAAACAAGACTTATGTGAACTGACTGCAGGATGAAGTAAACAGAAACAAGAGAACAATTCATACAATAACACTGGAGAAATGACTTGGAAAGATTTAAGAACCATCATCACCAAATGACCAATCACAATTTCCCAACTGATGAAGCATGTTCCCACCTCCTGACAGAGGTAATGGACTCAAGGTCCAGAATAAGACATTTTCAAACACGGCCAACTCGGGAATTTGTTTACCTTGGACGTGTGTATTTATTTCAAAGGTCTGGTTTTTCTTTTTTCTCATGGGGGGAAAAGAAGACAGATTAGATAAGAGGGAGACTAGGGATATCAATGAGGATGGCAAAAAGAAAAAGAAAAAAGAAAACAAAGATTACTGAAGCATTTATTTAAAAAGCACAAAAGAGGCCAGAAGGACAAAGACGTGTAAGGCAGCTCTGAAAGTTACTTAAAAGGAAAAACAAAGTGTACATAAGAGAGTTACAGTTTCATATGGAAATGCTCATTTTATTTGGTGTTTTGTTAATTTCAGTATAAAAATTTTTTTTAAAGAAAGTAGCTAAGTATGAACACAATGTAACAGTTCTGACCCTCTTGGGACCTCTGGATCAGCGGTTTATCATCACTCCTTATAAACGGGAACCAATAAAATAAAAAAGAACTGCGAAACCTTCCCCTAAAAAACACTGGTTTTGGAATTGCCAAATATCACTTCCAAATGACTGCTCCCACAAGTCAAGCCTTCCTCTGACTTCCTGGCTCACATTTATATAACATTTATGGTTTACAAAATACTTCAGTCACAACTCTATGAGGCTTTATCATCATTATTTTGCAGATAATGAACCTAAGGCTGAGAAAAGTTAAATGACCTGCTTGTAAGTGTTAAAGCTGGAATTTAAACTCAGGTATCCTGTCCCCAAATCTAGCTCTTCAAATATATCTCAATGCTGCCCAACATGAATATTTCTCACTTCCACATGCAAAAAGACTTCAAATAGAATCTAAATATCAAAAAAAGACATAATCTTCACATAATTTATTCAGCTGGGAGATGAGGTCATGGGATGCTTTGGATGGTCTATCTTCTGTAACTTTGGCTCTGGCCAATCCATTGCTTCAAACTCATTAGCCTGGCTTCCATGTGGGCTTTCTGTCACCACACTAGTTTTACTGCCTCTGTTTTTTCACCTAAGAGGCAGAGATAAGGAAGGTTCTAATAATGACAACTGACCTGGCCATTTGTCCCATTTAGAAAGCAGTTCACTCAGAAAACTATAGTTCCCCAAGGACAGGCTTTCAGGTGCAATTTTCAAAGGTTTTAGTTTATTTTCTATCCTTTCCACTCCCCTGAAAATATAATGCTGGATTAAGTAGGTGAAAGGAAAAAGGAAAAATTTAAAAGCTGTCCATTCCATTCAGCCAGAAAACAGCAGCTCAATTTCCTCCTGAAGTTCTGACAAAGTTTCCCCTACGTACGACCATAAGCATCAATTTCCAACCTTTCATATGAGCATCATTTCCATATATATCCAAATCAAAGGAAATCTGGCTCATAAGGTAAATGCTACTGGTAGCAAACACTCTCTCGTTCTACTGTCCTGCTTGAACACTCCAACAAGCAATTTAACATTTTACCTGAAAAAAGTCCGGAGTTATCTATCGGGCCAGGAAATAAGTTGTTTTCACCCACATTGTACATATCCCAGCTATCAAAGCCCACATATTTCTTCCACTGCTTGAACCACCGGCTGTCAATCAGATACCTGGAAAAGTAGACAAAATTTTTTGACGCACGCAGAAAAGCTCAAGAGGCAAAAGCTTCTCCAATGCATATGTACTCCATAAATATGAATTCACAGTCATTTCTCCAAGCTATCCCAAAAAGAAGAAATTTGGGGCTTGAGATGAACAAAATGAGACCAATTTGGGATTTTAAAATGAAGTATTTATTCAAGGTAATCTTCTACCCTGATCTATATATAAAAGTTGTTTTGCAAATGTGAGCAGCAATAAGTCTCTATTTTTCAGCAAGCTTAACTGTACTGTAATATTTCTGATAGCCCTTCAAGTTCATTCAAATAGAACATGCTGCATTAAGTAAGGCGTTTAGTATTTATAGAAATGTGCCAATTGTGCTCCCTTCCTCTTGCCAAGCTATATAATTATCATTTTACATTCAATCTGCTACTTTTTATAGTTAGGGAAATTTTAGCAAATCTGGGGCATGTGTGTGTTTTAAGCATTTTCAATAAATATTACAACTAAATGTGGAGGGAAAAAACTCTGTAGAGCTGCAAAACACAAGTTTCTGAGGTATATCCCCCAGGATTTATGGAAAGCTAATGAGTTCAGGGAAGAAATTGAAACCACAGAACTATTTTCATCCACCTAGATCAGTGAAAACCTAGTACATTCCTGTATTCCTTTTTCACTAATACAGTCAATCAACTAACAGTAACTACCGTATAGATGGAACTATATCAGATCCTCATATACAATTCTCCAAGCAAATTCAGGTCATACAATGGTAAAGTTTAGCATGCACTACCAAACTTCAGCTTTCTAACCTCCTACTTGAATTGTGACACACGTATATTCTAGAAAGTAATGAATAATTTTTATGATTAAATAACCTCAAATGCATTATTCTGTAATCAGTTTTTTTGTGTGTCAGGCAATGAAGGCTAGGACACTGCTATGGTCCTACTGAAGTTCCTCCCCAATGTGTTTGGAAGTGTTAATGTCTGGTTAAACTAGAAGCTATATGAGGGAAGGGTCTGTCTTCTACATCAATTTTGAACATCCCTTCTATTGTTTATCACAATGCTCTAGCAGAGAGCAGAAAATGAATAAATGTATAATAAATGTAACGTACTTTGCCTGTCATCCTAACCACCTCATTCACTTCTTCTGAAAAAGGAAAATCTGCATTTAAAAAATTTTTGTGTGATTCTAACAGTATGATGCAGGGCATGCTTTAGAAAGATCTTATCTATTTCCTCACAAGCCTCATCAAAATGCTACTCAAAATTCAGGGTTTTGTTAACATAATAAATTTCCTTTTCTCGAGGAAACAATGGCATCCCTTGGTTCACCTTCTAACTCTCCAGGGTCTTTTTGTCTTTAGAATCTCTTCTGAATTATCACCACACAAACACCTTCTAAATGTACCTATCCCTGAAGCTAGCTTGGTTTGGTGGTGCTACTCTGAGCTAACAGCGCACTGCAAATTCTCTAACTTACCTATTACTTTACATCATGTCAGTCAATTCAACAAACTCATTAAGTGCAAAGTGATGGGCAGTGTGGCTGTGGGTTGAGAGCCAACAGATAGATGGAAAGCCAAGGAGTCAGAAAAAAGGAGAGGGGGAAAGGCATCCAGCCACCAACACTTACTAGCAGTGTGACCGTGAGCAAGTCACCTAAATTCTAAAAGCTCCAGACAATTCTCTGAACTCTCTTTGTTGGTAAGAAAATATCCACAACACACTTTAAATTACAAGTCCAGCCCAACACACACACCCAATGTGTGCAAGACATATTCACACTCTCAATCTTACATCACTTCCATTCCTTTTTACTGACAAAACTTGAGCTTTATATTTAGCTCTTCATCAGTCAAAGCTAATAACAGCTAAAAGCTGTTCTTAAAACAGCTAGCCTTTAAACAGTGTGTATAGTGCTTTAAGATTTGCAAAGCACAGTACATATTACCTCATTTGGTCATACCATCATCCATCCATTACACCATCAGGACCATGAGAACTCATGGCTCCATTTCTTCCTCTAAAAAACCCAATCATCAATCCCAACGTAAGCCTTGGTCACTTGATATCTAGAACACAACTCAATATTGCTTCCTGGACACTTTCTTCTCCAACTCCAAAATGTAGTTGCCAAAATTATTTTTGAGAATTTTACCAATTCTCTCTCCAAAACACCTCACAGTTCCCACAATCCTTCCACTAATGCAAGTTACTTGTCTTGGGCTTCTAAGTCCTCAACCAATCAAGTGGTAGAGACATCCTCTTTCATCTTTCCCCACGCCCTCCTTTTAAAGAAGTTTCTTCATTCCTACTACCTCTGGTTATTCCAGCTCCCACTCCCAGGAGCACCAGTTTATGATTACTCAGCACCCAGTTCCTCAAACACTCCCTTCAAAATTCCCCTCAAAGCTACTTTCCTCCGGGGTGCTCATGCCACAGAAACGGAGGGTTACTACCCTCTGCAATACGGCACCTCCCAGAGAAGTTTCAACGTTAAAGGGTCCAAAATTACTCAGCTGGAGGGATTGGGATAGGGAAAGATAAGGGAAAATAAGGAAACTGAAGATCCAGAACATGACAAGCGAAGATGTGAAACCTTCGAGAGGAACAGGAAAGAAACGTGGGGCGTGTCGAAGGAGGAAGGCGACAAGCATTTGCTACATGCCTACCCACTAAGTGTCAGGCACTAGGTTAGAGAAGGATCAGGGTAAGAGGCTTCCCGGAAAAGGGCGGAGGAAGCAGAAGGGAATGATTTAGGGCGGGATCGTAAGAGCCTCATTGGACTTGGGGAAGGGAGGACAAAAGGCCTCTGGGGGCCGTCCGGGGCTGGGGACAAGGGAACGAAGGGTCGGTGGATGAGGCAGGGGGAGGGTAATGGAGAAGACTCCGGAGCCAGGCCTGGGCCGGGGTGGAACACGGGCAGGCCACGGGACTGGGCTGGGCTAGGGAAGGGGATCTACGAGACTAGCCTCGGCCAGAAGGAAAGGCAGCGGCTGGGAGGGAGCGACGGAAAGGGAAGCGGCAGGCCGCGTCTGGGCCGAGGGCCTGGGTCGGGCAGGGAGGACCGCGGCAGCGGCGGCCGGGCCGGGGCCAGGCCACATGCCCGCCGGGGCTGCGGCTCGGGCTCTCACCACTGCGCCCCTCGCTGAAGCGCCGTCCTCATCAAGGCCCCGAGCTCGGATTTCTGGGTCTCTGCGTCCGGCCGCTGCCCGCAACCTCCGCCTTCCGCCATCTCCTTCCCCAGCTCCGGCCCGGCCGGCCCGGACATCCGCCTGGCGCACAGCGCGCTCCGCGCCGCGCCCCACGCGCCTCACGCACGCACGCACGGAGCGCTCCGCCCTGCGCCGGCCGCGCCCCGCCTCCTTCCCCGGCCGCGCCCCGCCCTGCGCGTCCGCCCGACGCGCCCCGCCCCGTCCGCGTGCCCCGCTGCCGGGCACGCGCTTCTAGGGAGGGGCTGGGGGAAAGGCGGAAGAGAACGCAAGAACGGGACCGCGCAGCCAGGGCGGCTGGGCGGAAGGGCGGCGACCCCGGCCTCGGCCTGCGAGCCACGCCCGGCCCCTCCCCCACAAACCGCTCCTCGGCCTTCCCCCACCCCCGCTACTTCCTGGTCTCCAACCGACGTTTCCTCTCTCCCTTCCCCCCAGAGCTGGCGCTAGGGGCCCCCCCCAAGTTTGGTCCCCCCTTCGCCGAGCCACCTAGGGCGTGTTTCCGTAACGGTTGCGGCCTCCGATCACCCCCGAAGCCCCTTCCCGCTGCGAGCGGGGTGGCCGGGGAAAAGAGAAAGAAAGCGGCAGGCTGCCCGTGCCGCCCGTGCCCTGCCCCTGCGCTCGTGGCATCGCCCCTGCCATCCCGGGCCGGGCACGCCGCGCTCTGCGGCTTCTGCACCCCCCAAAGGGAGCTGGGGCTCACAACCACACACGCCCTCCTTTTGTTCCTGGGCCGGGGTCTGCCCCCCCACCTTCCCGCAGCATGTGACTGCCCCCCAATGTTGGCAGGAGCCTCGCGTGCCCTTTGCCAGGGGATGATGAGGAAGAGTTGGAAGGGCCGGAGGTGAGAGAGGGGGACGAGGGACCCCCCCTCTGGATGTGAGCCAAGGCTTGGCACACCGGGCTCCATAACCGCGCGTGAAAGATCCCCCGTGACCGTGTCCCCTGTAAGTCCAACCGTCTTCCTGCGCCCAGTTTAGGCTGGCTCGAAAGCGGACAAATGAATGGGTTTTACATGCAGGCGTTCGTTTATCGTTGCTCGAGCCTCTTCTGCAATCCTGGGTACGGACCAGATTTAAAAAAAAAAAGAAAGTGAAGTTCCTACCCTCAAGAACCTTAAAATGTAGCAGAAGAAATAAGCCCAAAAAACAAAACCCTCCAACCCAGAACCATTATACACAAGTGCCCCAAGTGCGATGAAAGCCAGAGTGGAATGGCAGCTGTGGGGGACACCGAGGCCTGCTTAGAGGAGGGAGGCTGACCGGGGCCTGAAGGAGAGCTAGGATTTCAAAGAAGATGGCAGCCACTTAGAACTGGGGAGAGTTCTCAGGTGATGGCAGAGGTCATCTAAAGCCAACCCTCACATTTTAGGAATACAGAAACTTAAGGTGCAAAACCCAGGGGATTACACAGAACTTGAGGAGAAGTGGAAAATCATCCAAACCAGAGATTTTCAAAAAGAGAAGTCCTTGAGATCACAACTATTTTCATAATACTAAAGTGTTTTGGTTTCTAATATGGCAAATACCAAAGATAGAGGCTACATTTTAAAAAAGGCTCTTTAGCATATCCTCAATAATGTTTAAAAGTGTAAAGGAATCCTAAAACCAAAAAGTTTGAAAAAGTTTAAAGTTAGCAGCCCAACCCTCTCAGGCCTTCCACACATGAGAGAAAACGGAGATAAAGAACAATTAAACACTTCTTTATGGGTAATAAATGGGTGACCTGGAAGACACTGACACAGGACTGCCCAGCATGGCATGTTCTCATCAGAGAAAGTGCTGTGGTCTATGAGCAAAGCAGAATTAAAGTAGCTCAAATGAAATTTGGGATGGGCAAATTTAGAGAATCCACTCCAAGTGTTCCCATGGACTATTTGTGCCCGACCTGTGGTAGAACATTCCCAGCTCATATTGGTCTGATCCACAGCTGGATAGTTGTCACTTGACTCTGACATAGCAGTGCCATTTTGGTCCTGTTCAACCATGAAGGACAAATACCGAATGGGAGAAGCAGGATTTGAACCTAGGCTCCCTAACCCTGACGAATCAATGGAATGGAACCCAAGGTATCATCAGTCCAGAAAGCTATTCAATTAGAAACTAAAATGTTAAACTTTTCAAAAAGGGATAAATGTAATGTTTCTAAATAATAACTATAAATGGCATAGCCTGTATCATCAACCCCCCAAAAATACAACTACTTTCTAGTGAAACAGTGAAAAGTTTAAATGGTGAAAAAGCATTCTATAAAAATCAGTTGTCAATATTGTTATTAACATAACGATGAAAAAGAATTGGGTTTGCTGCCTCAGTTGTGAATCTCTGTTCCAGGAAAGTGTCCGAGATGAAAGGACCTCTCAACCTCCCTGCTCTTTTGCCACCAATTTCTTCCTAAATCAGTTTCTCCTCCATCCTGTTGATCATGGCAACCACAGACTCGTGAGAAGGACAAATTCCTGGGAGTGCTCCTAAAAATGAAGACAAAACCTAATTAAATGCACATTTCAGAAAGTCTATATTAATCAGCTTTTGGAGATATTTAGAAGTGGTTACAAAGAATAATGTGACAGTTGTATCTTGTTCTTTTAAAAATCCAAATTTTGGGAATGGAAGAAATCACACAGAAGCTGATTGACCAATAAGCCAGATATCAAGCAGGGAGCTTCATGATAGCCTAATAACAGTGATATGGGTTTACGTGGTACTTTAAGGTATACAAAGCACTTTCCTCATATTAACATTATAATTGGAGATTTATGTGGTTTATGACCCTCCTTCTGCAGGGCAGCTGATCACATTCTAATTGAAACTGGAATGGACATAAAGAGACTTCGGGTCTACAAATCAGGCCAATGTGTTGACCTCAGGGTTCGTGCATCCAACAAGTCACAGAAACTATGGGTGAGAATCTAAGAATCGCTGCTATCACATATACAGGATCACCTCAACACTGGAGTTCCAGATTCTTAGATCATGGGTTCTCAATCTCAGGTCCACAGACAGATTTCAGTGGGTCCAGGAACTTGGATGGGAGAGAAATTATATCTTTACTTTCACTAACAACAAACTGAAATTTAGAATTTTCTTCAATTTTTTAAAGACAGACTTTCAGCAGTACATGTACTTCACCAAACAGCCAAAGGAGTCTATTCCACAGAAAAGGTTAAGAACCTCTGCCTGAGAGGAACAAAGGCTTGCCTTGATTCTTCTTAGCAGCATTCTCAGGTCATAGCTGACTTGACTAGTATAATAGAGTACAAGATTTGCAAGTATATCCTATAACAGATTGCATGCCATCTTGGGGAGGGTGAAGTAAGGGAGGGAGAAAAAAATTTGGAACTCAGAATCTTATAAAAGGGAATGTTGGGGGAAAAAAGAAACAGTACAAGATCTGGAAACAAAATATGGGGTCAAAATATAATTTTGCTGTTTACTACCTATATGTCCTTGGGCATGTCATTTTCCTTCTTTAGGCTCCAGTTTCTTCATCTGTAGAATTAATGGGTCCAGAGGGAGAAATAACCAAAACTGCAACACCATATAATTATAATAACCAAGTTTGGCACTGAAGAAAAGATGAGTAAATGCATTTTTCTTATTTGTAGAAGTAGAGGGAGGAGGTATCCATGCAGGTGGAACATTGCATATATCTTTGTATTGAGCAGTTTGCTTAATTTTAAAAATTTTCTTCCTCTGTAGAAAAATAGGTACACTAATGTACTACGTACATTACTATATACAACTGTGGTTGTGAACTGGTCCAACCTCTAGAGAACAATTTGGAACTACACCCAAACGGCTATAGAATTGTACATACCCTTCAACCCAGCAATACTGCTACTAGGTCTATATCCCAAAGAGATCAGAGAAAAGGGGAAAGGACTTGTATGTACACAAATATTTATAGCAGCTCTTTTTGTGATGGCAAAGAATTGGAAATTGAGGGGATGCCCATCCACTGGGGCATGGATACACAAGTTGTAGCATGTGATTGTGATGGATATTATTGTGTTATAAGAAAGGATGGAGCAGAACAGTTTCAGAAAAAGCTGGGAAGATTTATATGAACTGATGCAAAGTGAAATGAACAAGAGAACATTGTGCACAGCAGCAGCAACATTGTAACAATGATCAACTGTGAAAGACTTAGCTACTCTGATCAGTGCAATGATCCAACACAATTTCAAGGGACCCATGATGAAAAATACTATCTACTTCCAGAGAGAGAACAGATGAACTCTGAGTGCAGACTGAAGTATAAGTTTTTCACTTTCTGTACATTTCTTGCTTTTAATAAAAGAGGTTGTCGAGTTTTTTATTTGGGGGTTTGTTTGGGTTTTTTGCAACATGGAGAATATGGTTTGCATCACTTGTATAAATGATACATTACTTACCTTTTCAATGAGTGGAGGAGGAGTGGGAAAGAGGGAGAAAATGTGAAAGGAAAGTGCTCTAAAAACATTACGACTGAAAATTTAAATAATAAAGGTGTAGCACCCAGAATGAGGGGAATGATAGTATCATTTTAAACTGTTGTGGGCATCGCATAGCTAGAGAATGGTGTCTGATTCTGGAACTGTCAATCTGAAAGGACATTAACAGTCTGGAATGCACCCAGGAGGAGGATGACCACGACCATGAAGAGGTAAGAGATGGGGAGGCAATGCCACACAGGAGTCTATGGAAGGAAATAGAAGGATCTGTATAAAGAAGGGTGAGAACGTGATATAGTTGTATACCCCTCAACATTTCTGAACAGTTGAGGACAGTAACAACATCAGAAAGTGAAGACTGACTGTATTTGAAGAAAGAAAGGTACTACAAGAAGCTAGGCAGAAAATCTGTGCCATGCTTAAGGGGAACAGTTTGAGGATTCTGGTAAAAAATGACTTGGAGAAGCTGTGTTACCTCCCTTTCCTTGTCACAGGTGCGCATTTAGGGTTAAGTGGTGAGATCACTACTTGTGGGGCCCACTTTTCCCTGGACTCTGTATATTCTTGTGGAAGAGTGTATTACCAATTTTGGGGAAGGTGTTTTGTACCAATTATACTACTGTAGTAAATACTCCTTGCTAAAAAAAATAGTTGTCTGGATAATTTATTGACATTAACTGATAATCATGGGAGGAAGGATTGGGTGGGGGGGCTCATAAGCTATAACAATAAAAAGAATGAATGAGCACCCTCTCAACCTCCTTAGGGTTACCCCTAGAACACAAAGGAGATTAGGTGACCTATCTTGTCAGTGGGAATTAAGAGAATCACCGTAGAGAGACTTCCACCATCCTTCCACTCAGGCTCACATCTGACTCCTTACTCCCACTCCCTATATCCAGTCTTTTGCCAAGGTCTGTCAATTTTATATTTGTAACACCTCACAAATACACCCTTTCTTTCTTCTGACACTGCCACCACCCTGGTGCAAGCCGTCATCACCTAGAAGCTGGGTCTTTGCCCTTGAAACTGCCATAGCCTGCTAGTTGGTCTACCTACCCAGAGGTCTCTCCCCACCTCAGTTCATCCTCTACTCAACTTTCAATGTACTCTCGCTTAAGCACAAGTCTGACCTGACCGATGTCACGCCCTCACTCAGTAAATTCCAGTGGTTCTGTATCACCTCCAGGATCGAGTATAATAAAATCCCTGTGCTCAAACCCCTTCATAACCTGCCTTCTCCTACCTTTCCAGTCTTCATACACATTACACCCCTCTACACACTCTGCAATCCAGGGACTTTGGCACTTTTTCTGGCTGTTCTCTATGCCTGGAAGACTCTTCCCTCCTCACCTTCACCTCCTGGTTTCTCTCACCTCCTACCAGTCCTAGCATTTGGTTGCCCAGAGAAGTTCATCAGTATTGTACCTCAGTTTCCTGATGGCATGCTTGCCCCGGTTCTACAAGAACTCTTTACTAACCTCTCTTAATTCTAATGCCCTTCCTCAGCTGACTGTCTCCAATTGATTGTACATGGTTTGTATATTGTCTCCCCCGTTGTGACAATTGTGATCCCCTGGAGAGCAAGGACTATCTTTTACTGTTTTTTTGGGTCCTTAGCACAGTGTTTGACACATAGTAGTCGCTTTAGAAATGTTTATTGTCTAACCTAACATCAATGGGAGGGAAATTTTTTTAATAATTAGAGACCCAAAGATGAAATAGGCTCCATTCCAAGGGACTGAGTCACCCTTAGGCAATGAGTTACTGCTCAGGTAGAATTTGGACTCGGTGACTTCCGAGGCTCCTTCAAACCCTAAGGTTCTGTGATTCTATGTGAGAGGGAGAACCTCAGATGGATACTCTCAGTCTGAGGCACGGCATCTCAGGGAAGGAAGAGCTAAAGAACTTATGGGAACTAAGGTAATATCCAACTCTGACCTAGGAAGGGGCCATCATCATTTTATAAGCTCTGTTATATAAGAAGAAAATTATCTAGGAAGGTGACACGGGAAAAGATAACAAATGAATTTAATTGAACATAATTATGGAAAAGCAAGTCCATTTTTTTTCTGCAGCTGGTGCCCTCGGGCAGATTCCATGCCCTTTCACTCACCATTTCTAATCCTTATCTCTGCCCACCCACACTGGAATAAGCAGAGTTATGTTCGGAGAGGGAAGGCAGCGGGCCTTTGGGGGAGGAGAAAAAAAGGTTGTTTAGTTCTCTTGACCAATTCTAGTATCCCAAAAATTCACGTGTTAGCAATTCAGAATGGTACAGAGGAAAGAGCAGTGACTTGAGGCCCTGAGTTCAAATCCCACTTTTGATGCTTATTCCCTGTGTGACCATGGTTAGCTTTATGGTAAAGAGGAGAGGATATAGAATCATCTCTGCCTGAGCAGAGGAAATGGGACTTCAAATGTTTTATATATTTCATCTGTTAGCTACCTGTTTTTAGAAGTGCTTATCAAACAATAAAATATGTTACTTGTGGGAAAAATAAAAGGAGGAGGTTGGGCTGGTTGGCCACTGAGGTCCCCTCTATCTTTAGCCCTAGAATCCCATGATTCCAAGTATCAGTTTTCATATAGTGCTAAAAGGAGAAACGGACATAGTTGGTTTTTTAAGTGATGAATGGATGCCTGCCTTCAATGATCTAACAAACTAATTCAGTCAATTAAATGCAATAATACATTATTCAAGGATTCTTTCCTGAGTCCCCTAGCTCTTAACCCTCCCCATTTACTTGTATTTATTTTATGTATCCTGTATTTTCATATCTGTGAACAGCATTGTGTTGTATCCTTCTAGCAGAATATAAGCTCCTTCAGGGCAGGGTCTCACTTTTGTGTCTCTAGCACCTGGCACATGATCTGGCACATAAGTATAAAATGAATGCTTACTGATTTGCTTACAGTCAAACACAGAAAGGTAGTAACATTGAATAAGTCAGAATGACAGGATAAACTGCCCTAAAGGAAGATGGGGGAAAGACAGACAATCCTATGGTACCAATTTATACTTCAAGTCCTGTGCAGATCGAAGCAAAGGGAAGTTATTCACACCCTTCCCCCCAAAGGTGCTTCTTTAATGCTAAACTGAACAGTTTTTTGTGCATTATTGTCCAGAATACTTTATTCAACTTAGCAGGCCTTTTTTCCCACTTTCAAAAACCATCTGGAATTTCTGGTTCTTCTGGGAATAAGGACAAAGACCCAGCTCGTATTTACTTGTCTGTTGTGGTGGTTGTCCTTTGTTCTCAAAGAGGACCAAGATATCAGGGAGGTTATGCCATGACATACAAGTGGATTGGATTTAAGCGAGGGAGGGCTGTGCAAGGTCATGAGCCTCACTTTCTCCTCCAGAGCCATCTGGTTCCAGTGGCCAGATATAGATCAGGATGACTGGAGATGACCCTCTGTCTGAAGTGGTGCTAAAGAATGAATGAAGCATTTATTGAGTGCTTACTGTGTGCAATTCACTGGGCTCAAAGACAGAAGGTGTTGAAGAGACTTGGCTATAGATATGAATAGAGAAGGGAGAGTGAAATAGAGAGCCTGAAACCCTGAAGGAAGAAAAAACACAAAGGAAAGTGTAGGGATTACCTTGAGCTAAAGCAGGTGAGCAGTTAAGGGAGGTGGTCTCCCATGTGAGAGCTCACCTAACTTACCAGCCATTGTTTTCCCCACAAAGATCCTATGAGGCAGAGAAATTGATTCTTATTCCCATTTTGCATATGGAAGAAATGAACATGGGGGGCGGAGCCAAGATGGCAGAGTAGAAAGACGCACATACACATAGCTCCGAACCCACAACCCACAGAATGGCTAGAGGGGACCAACTCACGGTGAATTCTGCACCCAGAGGCCACGGAATATTGGAGCGAGGGAGATTTCTGTTCCGGAGAGACCTGCAAACTTCTTGCGGGGGGTCCTTCGCGCTGCAGACTGGGCGCCGGGACTGGGAGCTGAGTGCAGCCCTGCAGCGGCCGCGACACCGTGAGAAAAAGATCCGAGCGGGCTTTGGGGACGGGATCTCCAGCGGCCACGCGGGTCCCTCCACCCACAGAGGGACCTGCAAACCTCTCGCAAAAGGTCCGTCGCGCTGCAGATGCGGAGCCCAGCCCAGACCTGCAGTGGCCGCGGCTCCGAGAGGTACAGATCCGAGCAGGCTTCAGGGAAGGGATCTCCAGAGGCAGCACAAGCCCCTCCACCCACAGGTGACGGGGGTCGGTGAGAGAGTCTCTTTGGCGGGTCGAGAGGGGAGTGGGGGTGCCCCCATGGCTCGGGCCCCCCCAGGAGATAGAAGCTGAGAGGCGGCTGCAGACAGGGGCTCCCCAAGCGGGCGGGAGCCTGGATCCATTGTGGAAGGTCTGTACATAAACCCCCTGAGGGAACTGAGCCTGAGAGGCGGCCCTGCCCCGACCTGACCACCTGAACTTAATTCTCACACTGAATAGCAGCCCTGCCCCCGCCAAAAGCCCTAAGGCGGGAAGCAGCATTTGAATCCCAGTCCCCAATCGCTGGCTGGGAGGACCAGGAGGCGAGGCGGGTGTGAGGAGAATATTCAAAGGTCAAGTCACTGGCTGGGGAGAATGCCCAGAAAAGGGAAAAGAAATAAAACTATTGATGGCTACTTTCTTGGAGAGCAGACATTTCCTCCCTTCCTTTCTGATGAGGAAGAACAATGCTTACCATCAGACAAAGACACAGAAATCAAGGCTTCTGTGTCCCAGCCCACCCAATGGGCTCAGGCCATGGAAGATCTCACAAAGAATTTTGAAAATCAAGTTAGAGAGGTGGAGGAAAAACTGGGAAGAAAAATGAGAGGGATGAAAGAGAAGCATGAAAAGAGAAATGAACATGAGAGAAGTGACATGTCCAGGGACATGCAGCTAGTAAATGTCAGAATTCCAATCTAAGCCAATAAGAGTTTGTGAAACTACTACTATTTGTAAGTCACTGTGCTAGCCACAGGAGACAACATGGAAGCTTCCGGAGGGCAAAGGCTACTTAAAATTTTATTGACACACTTAACACTAAGCACATAATAACATAATAGATACTTCATAATTACTTGATGCTATTTCAAAGCTCCAGGATCGAGGGATGGAGAGAGAGTTAGACATTCACAAAGGAAAACATGAAAACTTATCTGGTACACAATCTGATTCTTGAAGAAGGCTAGGAATTCTAAGAGGCAGAAATGAGAAAGAACGCATTCCAGGCACGAAGTAAAGTTGGACCTTGGTAAAGGCACAGAGATTTAGGTATTAGCAAATAGGCCAGTTTTCCTGGAATATGGAGTGTGAAATAACCTGGAAAAATCTGGTCATTTGTTTTGCTTAATTATGTTAAGTGGACTTTGTTTTTCTCTCTTTTTCAGTTGGGAGGAGGGGCAAGGTAGGAGGGAAGGAAAGTGGATTTAGAATAATAAAAAAAAATTAATTTAAAAGAAAATAAAGAAGTCTGGAAAGATAAGCTGGAGTCAGATTGTGAAGGGTTTTAAATGCGAAGCTGGGGGGGAGATGTCAAGTTAAGAAGTTTGATAGCTAGTATGGAACTGTGTTTTGCATGACTTCACATGTATAACCAATAGCAAATTGTTTGCCTTTTCAAGGAGGGAGGAAAGGCATGAGGTAGGGAGAGAATTTGGAATTTAAAATTTTTAAGAATGGTCATTGAAAATATTTCACATGTAATTGGAAATGAAATAAAAATAATTTTTAAAACTGCCAAAGAGTTTATATTTTATCTTGGAGGCAGGAGGAAACCACTTAAGGTTTTTAAGCAGATTGTACTTGATTGATTGGTGACTTTGAGTCCACTGTGCTTTCTGTTAATCCAGCTGCTTCTTGCACTACTTCTTTGAAAATAACACAAATGAGAGAAGAGCACAAGTGATCATTTAACAACTCTTTATTGTCATGGCATTTGCACTGTTGTGATCTCTAAGGCCTCCTTGGCCCCAGAAATTGCCTGGGGTTCCTGCCAGAGTATAAATCATAGATTTAGAGGTAGAAGAGGCCTTGGAGGTTATCTAACCCAACTCTCATTTTTCGAAGAAAAAGACTGAGGTGCACCGGCTAAGTAGTCCAGTGGTAGAGTCCTGTGGCTGGAATCAGGAAGACCTGAGTTCACATTGGGCCTCAGACTCTAATTGTGGATCCCTGGGCATGTCTCTTAGCCTTCCCTCAATTTCCTCATCTGTGAAATGGGGATAATAAAAGCACCTATCTCCCAGGGCTATTTTAGACTCAAATGAGATAATATCTGCAAAGCACTTAGCCCAGTGCCTGGCATGTGGTAGATGTTCAATAAACTTGTTTCCTTCCTCCCTTCCCCAGTTCTCACATTGGATAGCAGTTAAAGAACTAGAACTCAAGTTTAGGTTGTCTTCTGCTTCTAACCTTAGGGCACTCTCCGAACCAGGCTGAGTCCTTCAATAACTCTTATAAAACACCACCTTTAATGCCCTTTGTTATAGGTTCGACTCTTTCTTCAGTGACTGTGGGAGGAAGGAGCTGTAAATCAATCAACAAGCATTTAGTAAGTACCTATGACTTGCCTGGCATTGTGCCAGGCAATGGGGATGAAAAGGCAAAGAATGAAAGCATCCTTATGCCCAGCAGACGTACTTATGCTTACAACCTGGGGAGAAGAGGGAGAAGAGTCAGCAGGAATGTATATAATCATATAGGACTAAGAGAATAGATAAAAACAAGTTAAATAGAAGGTATTTTGGGAGGGTGTCAGTTGGGGGTGGGGAGCAGGAAAGGCTTCATGGGGAAGAAGATAACTTTCTGGTATTTAATCTTGAAGGAAAAGGATTTTTCTGAGGGGAAAGCTTATTCCCGGAATGCAGGGCAACCTGGGCCAATGCACAGAAATGGAAGCTGGAGTATTACGTATGAGATGGAGAAAAGGCCAATTTGGTAACATCATAGATTCGGGGAAGGAGACCAATGTACAAGTATGGAGCAAAGCTGGAAAGGGGTTTGTACTGGAGCTTAGAGTGAAGCAGTGGAGTTTAATGAGTAGGGAAGGGGCATGGTTGGAGCTGTGCTTAAGGAAAATCACTTTGGTGGCAATGCAGAGAATAGATGGGAGTGGGGAGAGAACTGAGGGAGGGAGGCCAGTTATGAGATGATTGCCTCCTAAAAACTAAGAAGTGATGAGGGCCTGGACTAAGGTAAGGTGGTGGCTGTGTCTCTAGAGAGAAGGGGCAACAGAGGCAGTAGAGGTAGACAAATCAATATTTGTCAACTCATTGGATACATGGATGAGGGAGAACAAGTAGTTGGGGGTAGTGCTAAAGTTACAACCTGAGAAACTGGAAGAATGGTGACAGTTTTAATGGAAATAGGGAAGTTTAGAATGGGGGTGGATTTGTCAGGAAGGAGAAAGTTAAGTTAATGAGTTACATTTTGGATATGTTGATTTTGAGATGTCTCTACAACATCCAGTTTGAAACGTCCAGTAGGCAGCTGGTGATGTGAGAGTGAAACTTAGGGGTGAGATTAGTTCAGTACGTAGAGATATAGGAGTCCTCTGCATAGTAGAGATCCAGGAGTCATCTACATGGAGATGATAATTAACCTCATGGAAGCTGATGAGGTCACTGAGAGAGAGAATACAGTGAGAAGAGGGCCCACAACAGAACCTTGGAGAAGATTCACAGGGATCATGGCGTCCAAGATAAGCCATCAAAGGTAAGAAGGAATAGTCAGGCAGGTTGTTGTTGGTGGTGTGTTTGTCCTTTGTTTTTTAAGAGGACCATGACATCAACATGATGACATGACTTGCAATTGACTGATTTGAGTGAGGGAGGGCTGTGCAAGGTCATCAACCTCACTTTCTTCTCCTGTGCTATCTGGGTCCAGTGGCCTGATATTCATCAGGACAACTGGAGATGGCCCAGGATGCAATGGAATGCCTGGCCCTGTCAGACTAAAGTCTTATCACATTCTTACCTTGAGTGAGATACATCCATTCAATGAATAGGTTTCTTTAAGTACTTACTCAAGGAATGGCCCCTTTAATTAAAAAAAAAAAAATCAAAGTGGGAGGTGAAGACCCTCAGGATTCCTGGGTAAAAGAGAAACAGTTACTATTTAATAATTACATTCACTCTGTGCTAAGTGGGTGGGGACTTGTTGTCCTGTCTATGAGCTCCAGAGTGAGTTGGGTTTACGGCGCAATCTTTGAGCAAGAAATGTATATAGCCAGCAAACGCAGCTCATCTGGGTCAGAACACTCCCAAACATTGAGACTGGTCTGATGAAAATGATGGGAAAAGTCAGAAGCTGCTAAATGAAAAACGAGAACTCCACAGGATTTGCCAGCAAGATAGTTCACCCATCTCTAAGAAGGCAGCATTTAGTTCCATCAAAAGTCAAATACAAGCAAAGCTCAGAGAGATGCAGGATTCCTGGCTCAGTATGAAGGCAGATGAAATTTAAACTCTCAGTGTCCTTATCAGTGAGATGAGGGAGGATGGCTTCTATGACTTTTAAAGATTTTCTGAGCTCCAGGACTCCCAAGTCTTTGATCTTCTTATGATTCTGGAGTTATTATTGCAACAAACTTTCTACTTTCCTGGGTCAAGTCAGTGTGCTCTTGGATCCATACAATAGGAGGAAGCAGATCTATTTTATGTATTTAAGAACATCATTCTGAGAATGGGTCTGTAGGTTCCCCAGATGGCCAAAGGGATTCATGATACAAAAAAGTTAAGAATCTATATTCTCACACTCCATCTCATCAGCTTTGCATGGGGTCAGTCAGGTAGCCAGGATAGAGTAAAGGATAGAGTAAAGAGACAAATACACCAAGGAAAAGGTGGTTAACAGTGTCCAAAGCAGCAAATAGGTTGAGAAGGATTCTAACTGAGATGAGATCATCAGACTTGGCAACTGAAATGATTGGTAACTTTGGAGAGAACTTTGGAGACCTTTTGGAGAATTTTTAATTGAGCAAAAATTTGGTCAGAAACAAGATGATGAAAGGTTATGAAGTGATGGAGGGAAGAGGGCATATAGACAGCTTTTCTCAAGGAGCTTGGCTGAGAAAGGAAGGAGAGATACAGGACAATACCTTGAGAGAATAGTAGTGTCTAGTGAAGATTTGAAAGATGGAAGAGACTTGGGCATGTTTAAAAGCACTAGGAATGTTTCCTAGGATATAGGAAGAGGTTGAAGATCTAAGTCAAAGAACACATAATTGAGGGTGCAATCTGGAGAAAATGGGAGGGGATAGAATTGGTTGTGCCAAAGAGGACCACCTCCTTTTCAGAGACTGGAGTAAAGGAGGAGAGAGTGGGTAATGATGTCAAAGAATTTTGAAAGGAATGGGATAGGAGAAGAGGTAGCTCAGGTTGAATGACCTCATTTTCTCAATAAATTAAGAAGAGAGGTTCTTAGCTGAGAAAAGGGAGGTGGAGGTATGAGGAGAAAAGAGCATGCAAGGAATAACTTCTGTGGGGAGTGATACTGGGAATGAATTATGGGGAAACAAAAAGATTGCCATGCTGTAGTGAGGATCCAGTTGAAGATGGATGATATGAATTTATCATATGCCTAACTAGCAGAGTTGTGTGACTTCTGTGATCCCTTTCAGTGGGATGTGAATAAGAGCATAGTAAGGTAAGTGACGGAAGGTCAGAGATTTGGTAGGGGGTGAGTGGTGATAGGACAAAAAGGTAAGGGATTTGGGAATAGAGGACATTTTTCTTGAATTGACTAACTAAAGCATTGAAATTGGAAAAGGAGCAGAGTGAAGCTAGAGCAGGGGTAGTGGCTTGAGAAAGTACTGAGGAGCACAGAGACTGGAGGTCATGGTGAGGGAGGATAGATAGAATGATAGGAAGTCATGGTCAAATAGAAAAATATCAGTTTTTGATTAAAGAAGTAGAAGCAATACAAATGATGGTGAGATCCAGAGTATGACAATCTTTATATGTAACTGGGGTGGAATGAAGGAGGACGTCTTGGGACTTAAGGGCACTGAAGAAGTGGGAGGTTAAGGCGTTTGAGGGAGCATTAATGTGGGCAGCGAAGTTGCCCTAATTTAAGAGCAGGAAACAGGGAAGAGAGAACAGTGATAAATCAGGCACTGAACTCCCTGAGAGAGAAATGACCTGGGGCCCTGCATTTGACAAATTGGCACAATTTGGGTTGAGAAAAAAAATTTAATAGAGAAAACTGAAAGGAGAAGAAGTTGCTGAATGATGGTGGTGAAGAGAGAATCTAAAAGTGGCAGTGCGGAGCCCGCTGCAGTAGTCTGCCTGTCTTATCCAGATCACTCTTTGTCTGCCCTGTGGAGAAAAATATAGGAACTTTTTACACTGAACTCTGCCTGTCCAGCAACATTCCAACACTCCCTAGAGTTTCTTCATCACAATGGAAAACTGACCTGTAGCAGTTCCAGATAAGACTGAATGACCCCCTCCTCCTCAAACTAGGTAGGCAGGTCCCCCGAAGCTCCAGGCCAGCAGCACTAGCAGCGGACAGTTGGCCCAGAGTCACAGAACCGTGGCTCTCTATATTACATCTTGCCCACAGTTTCATAAGACCTGATAGGATGACTGCAGAGGACACAGGGTTTTATGTCCCAGGTATCTTGGCTGTAGGCTATAGGGATAGCTACTAGTGTGTGAATCCGAAGTTATTAGCCATGTGATTCAGGGAACTCATTAGTTCCCTTCTCTGAAATTCTCTTTCTTTGTCTATAAAATGAGAATAATGAAAAGAGTGACCTGTCTCACAGGGTTATTGTAAACCTTACCATGTTATAGAACAGCAAGCTATTATTGTCTTGTACAATTGGCACCTTTGTGTGGAGGGATGGGGCAGAAATGGCCTCCTCAGCAGCCTAGTATTCTAAAGATGAACCCGACCCACTTTGGGTAAGAACCAGGCCAGAACTGTAATCAGACCCTTCTGACTTTCAGTCCATTGCTTCCTTCAGTATACCACCTTGCATTCTCTAAAATTAGAAAAACAAAACAACCACCCTATCTTGGCCTCACTCATCATCCCTACAGCAGATGATTACAGGCTAATAAAGCTTCAGATATTGAAAGGGTATGAGTTCAAAGACCAAGTATAGCAGAAAGAAGCTTTGATCTTGGAGCCAGATGGCCCAGGTTCAAGCTCCAGTTCTGCTACTTCTTACCTTTGCGACAAGTCACCACACCTCTGTTAGTTTCAATTGAATCATCTGTCCAATCAAGGGGTTAGACTTGACTAGAGAATCCTTAGGATTTTTGCAGCTCTGCAATTCCGTGTGTCAGAACTCTGGCCCAGGTAGATGGATTAACTCTAGGACAAAATGGGGTCATGGCAAAATACAGAGACATAAGAACTGATAACTTCAGTGAGCCCAGGCCACCCCACTAACTTGAGCCCTTATATACAAGCTAATTGCACACTACCCATGATGGGAGGGAGGGAGGCACCAGGGCAGGTAATGCAGAAGTAATTTAGCACTGGTCTGGACATGTCTTAATGTCATTTTTCTCAGGAGTTTTGCCTTTCTAATTAAATTTTATTTTTTCTACCTTCACGCTCCCCCATTGATTAAAAAAATTCACCTTGTAACAAATAAATATGGTCAAATAAAACAAATTCCCACAGTGGCCATGTCCAAAAATTTGTGTCACATTCTGCATATTGGCCCATCCCTTCTTTGTTAGGTGGGCAGCATTCTTATCACTGGTCCTCTGGAATCATGTGCTTAGTCACTGCGTTGATCAGAGTTCTTGGGCTTTAAACATTGTTCATTTTTTACAATGTTACTGCAGAAATTAATTGTTCAGTTTGTAAATCTTCCCAGATTTCTCTCAAATATCTTTCATCATTTCTTATACAAAACAATAGTATTACATTCATATTCGATAATTTGTTGAGTTTTTCTTCAATTGATGGCATTCCCTTAGTTTTCAGTTCTTTACTACTCTGACAAAAAGAGCCGCTATAAATATTTTTGGTACATATAGGACCTTTCCTTTCTTTGCTCACTTTGGGGTATAGGTCTAGTAATGGTACTGCAAGGTCAAAGAGCATGTACAGTCTTAATTAAACTTTACATTGTATATTATAGAGTCAGGATGATATAATACTCTAGTATTAAACTCAAATAGAAAATGATCCCTGTGGGCATATATTGACTTAGAAAACCACACAGTAACATCATCTATGTTTTATTGGATTTTGATTTATTTGATTACATATTTCTCAATGACATTTTAATCTGGTTCAGTTGCACTCAGGAATTTTGCTGACCAAATGCAGCCTTTGAGAATTCTGGTGTAGTAGATAAGCTTTGGCCTTGAAACCAGGAAGACTTGTACTTAATTTTACTTCTGACACTGAGAGGCTGTGTGACCCTAGACAAGTCATATAATTTCTCTGTGCTCCCTGGCATCTCTCAAAGATTATAAATTGCAGAGAATCTGCTTTGCTAGAGGGAGGTTCCTTCCACAAATGGAACTTTCCTATGCTAATGAAACTGCAGGTCCAGATCTGGTCCTTCTAGAATATGATTGAAATAAATTCCATTCTTTGTACTAGCCCTGGTTGACTGTGAGGAGATATGATAATTGTATTCTAAATATTTGGAAAACTCTCACAGGGAAAAGGGATTGGACTTGTTCTATTTGGCACAGAGGCAAAATTAAAAGCAATACATAGGAGTAGCGGGAAGGCTAATTTCTGCGCAAGTGAGGATAAATTTCCTTACAATGATCACTATCTAAAAGCGGAATGGACTTTATGTGTTACCCTATCACTGGAGGTCTTCAAAGAGATGCTGGATGACCATTCATTTGGGCTATAGTGGAAGATGGCATCCCTTTTAAGGTAGGTGCTGAATTTAAAGACCTCTGATTTTGTCTCTTCAGACTCAGATCCTAGACTTCTGAGAGATAATCACCAGGGGTGAGGGAGTGTACATATTCTTAAGATAAAATATCCATAAATGACATCTACTAGGTTTTCCCAGATACCAGAGAGGTTTTGTCAGCAAGCACTAAGTGTAGTTACAGAAGATGACAGTTTGCCTTCAAATAGACTAAACCCTCCTTGGGGAAGCACAGTATCTTTGGACTCCTATCCTTCATCCCTCTCTGGTCATTGCTAAACGTTTAGAGAGAGTTTGGTTACTCAAAGAGCCCTAGGCAAGCATCCCATTTCCCTGGGTAGGAGGCATTTGCTTGGATAGAGCAGAGCTATTCGTCCAACCCAATAGGGTCAGCTGTTGGAGATAGCGATGGTATCCTGGAAAGAACACCACATCTACAGGTAGAGAGCCTGGGTTCAGACCCTGCCTCGGCTGCTTACTTAGAACCTTACTGGGATGATCTGGAGGAAGTTATACACTATAGGATCCTAACATATAGCAAAAAATGCATAGCAAAACTTTTTGAATAGCAAAAAACTGGAAATGGGGTCTCCATTGATTGGGAAATGGCTAAACAAATTTGTAATATTAGTGGAAAGTATCCTGGATTTGGAGTCAGACTACTTGGGTTCAAATCCTAAATCTGCCACTTACTACCTGGGGATTCTTAGGCAAGTCCCTGAATTTCTGGGCACCTCAGTCTCCACCTCTATAAAATGAGAGGGTTAGATCTTCAAAGTTTGTGGTCTAAATCAAAGTCACTTTTTGATCATCTCAATAAACAAGAGGAATTCACAGAAACAAAGGAAGATGTATATATGAATCAATACAAAGGAAGCAGAAATAGAACAAGAGAATGAAAACATAAATGAAAAATATTAAAAGGCAGCTGAACTCAGATTAAAACCAACAACCAACGTTTGTTCCAGGGAACCTATGATGAAAATGGCTTCTCTCTTCTTAGTGGATGGATGGAAGGATTATGGATGACAAATGTTGCAGATAATATCACTGGTTCATTTTGTGGTAAAGGAAGGGGTGGGGGCGAAAGGGGAGGAGATATAGCAAGAGATGTCTGATATAAAAAACAAGGCTTCAATAAAACATTTAAAACATCAGACAGGTCAGACTAGATGACCAAAAAATGAGATCTAATATCTCATTATCTAAGAAATACAATATATCTTTGATATATGTTCCTAGATACAATCTACTTAGGAAAGTTATCTGAAAAATAGGCCCCCTGTATCTAAAATATGGAAATAACTCTGCTTTCCACTTTATGACAATTGAGGAAGTTAAAAGAAGGAAGTCATTTGTTGGCGGAGAAGTTGTGAAAGAGGTGAGCAGCCTGGTATGACTTCATCAGCTTTAACTTCTCAAAAAAAGCAACCTGACTGGAAGAATTTATTTTCTCTTCTTTTTAAATAAATTTTGTGGATGTCTTTTGTTTTTCCACAGCTTAAATTTCCCCTTATATCCTGCTCCTTTATTGTCCCAGAGAGCCATTTCATACAACAAAGAATTTTTTAGAAAAGAAGATAAAAAGTGGGAAAAAAGCGAAATCCATCAATAACCTGAAAAAGATCTGTCAATATATGTCATATTCCATAGCCATGGACCACACCCTCCATCTCTCCAAACAAGGTGGGGGCGTGTCTTCCTAGATCTCTTCCTTGGGCCAAGCTTATTCCTTGTTATTTTTCTTAAATAATATTTTCCCCACTACATGTAAAAAACAATTGTTTCATATTTAAAAAAAGTTTTGAATTCCAAATTCTATCCTGACTGAAAGAATATCTAAAATGGTAGCTTTCAAATCCTGTCTGAAAACCCTAATGGGTCCCCAGGAAGACAGGCTGAGTATCCACAGATGGAGTCACTAACCCCACCTTGGGGGTGAATGGATAAACAATAGAGGGGCCCCTAGTGCTGAAGTCACTTAGCACCTGAGTAGCAGTCCAGCCCTGGCCCCTTGTCTCAGCCCTCCAAATGACAATATTAGCACATCTCATCCTCAGAAATGACTTTGTCTATTGTGTGCCCACCCTTGTGTATGCGTGTGTGCACGTGTGTGTGCGCACGTGTGTGTGTGTGTGTGTGTGTGAGTATGGTACAGTTGGAGAAGGAGTGCTGGAGTTGGCATGGAGAGCCTTGGTTCAAATCCTGCTTGGGCTACTTACTACCCGTGTGACCCTGGCCAAGTCACTGAACCTGAGGTTCTTCATCTATAAAATGAGATCAGTGGACTAGACAGATAACCTCCAATGTCCCTTCAAACTATAAATATATGATCCTAGGATCTGTACACATCTTCCCTTCCTCCCATCCACCTGTACCCCAAAAGAAGGATGTAAGCTCCTCCAAATCAGTGAATGTGATTTTTATCTTTGGCTCTTTAACTACATAGCACACAGTAGGCGATTTAATAAATGCTAGTTGAGTTGGATCGAGTCTCTTGGCCTCCCCTTACAATTCTGAAAGGCAGGGTAGGGTAAACCAAGGGATGCCACTTCAAAGGTTATAGCCGCAGAGCTGGAATGGATCTGGGCCACCTCCTTCCCTGGAGAAAGGACACGAAACTGAGGAAAAGGCCAAAACCCCGAAGTCACAGCGCAGGTAAGTGGCACCACTGGAATTCCAACTTACGTCCCCAGAAGCCAAATCCCCAGCGGCCCATCCCCAGCCTCGCCCATCCTTAAATGCACAAGGGCTGTGGTTCAAAATGTGTAAGAGATCAGAGAGATGACCCCGGTAAAAGGAGGAGGAGGAGGTTTCTTTTAAAAAATTCTTGAGGGTTAATCATCAGAGGTCAGCTATTCGTTATTCAGTTGAAAACCCTGGGGCCAGCGGGAAGAAGTGCAGGAGGAACAGGGAGACAGCTGAGGAAGCCAGTCTTGGCGCCCACCCAAGAAAGCTCAGGCCAGCTCCAGGAGGCATGTTCCCTTTTTAATTGTTAATTTGAGATGACTCAAATGAATGGGGGGGGGGGGGGGGGGGGAGGGAGAGCCAGACATGGGGCAAAGGATCTTGTGGGGGAGGAAGAGGGTGATGAGATTCTTGGAGTATAAAGGGTAACCGAATAGAGCTGGTGCAGCTCCTAGGAGGTGGGAATGGAGAACTTGAAAGGGGCAGGAACATAAGCATGGAGGTTGTTCTAGAAGAGCCAACTTTTTTTTTTTTTTAAATACATTATTTGGATGTCAGAACAGGGACCAAAGAGCAGAAGTCCATGCAGGTCTCCTGACTTACTTGAGGTCAACTAATGAATCACTTTCCTGTTAAGCCTGAGGATACAAAGAAAAAAGAAAAACAATTCCAGTTCACATTTTAACGGGGAAGACAAGATATATATAAATTGGTATGTGTATGACACATTCTTTGTAGATAGAAAATGACTGTAGAGAAAGGTACCAGTAGCTAGAGAAACCAGCTCAGGGTCGATGAGGCAGTGGTGAGGAGCGAGACCATTCCAGGCGTGGGGGACTGTCACATGTGAGGAATAAAGAGGTAGAGAGAGCAGGAAGTCTACAGGCAACCCTGAGTAGTGGAAAGAGACTTCAGGAACCCAGGGTCTCATCCTATCTCTAGCCTCATGCATTCACTAGGCCCCTTGGCCAGTTTACCTCCCCTTTGGGGGTTTTATTTTCTTGCTCTGTACAATAAGAAAGTTGAACTAGATTAGTTCTAAGGCTAAGGTCTCTCCCGGCTGTGATATTCTGGTTCAGCGGAGAAGCATGTACTCCACGTTGCTGTATCGTCCTACATCCAAATATTATTCAGTGTTTAGTTGGTGTTTACTTATCTTCCATCTGCTACCCAACAGAAGGTCCATGAGGGTAGAGTCTCTTTCATAGTTTGTCTTTATCACCCTAGCTCCTAACACAATGCTTGGCACATAGTAGGCACTTCAACAAATTAATGCTTGTTGGCCAAAATACTCACTTCAGGAATCCTGGGGAGAAGTATAGCGCAGGTCAAGGTCTAGGCCACAGGAGCCACAAAATGCAGTTGCAGGTTCTGCATTTGAATTTGGCACCACTGGTCTAGGTAAAAACCATCCAAATGGCTGTGTGGTCAGAGAGGCCTTTGGGTGCCTTCTTGGTTTCTATACCCGAGAGGTCCTTCCTCCAGATAAAACCCTAAACAAATTCCTGGAGCTTATCAGCTCCAAGGTGGAAAGCAAAGAGCATCTGTTATAGCAGGAAAGGTTTTTATATGGATGAGTTTACCACCCAAAAGACACAGCATCCATTTTAAAGGATGGGAGAAGAAAAATGTTACACCTTAGAGCTCAGAAGTTTCTTTGCAGTTTTGCTTGGAAACTTCTAGGCTCAAAAAGGACAAAGATACTCCTGTGTGAACATCGGCAGGATCGAGCACATTTCCTGACACGTAAGTGCTTAACTGGTAGTTTTGCTTTAGGACTCCAGCCTCCAGGGTGGGGTGTGGGGGGTTGTTACAGCAAAAGCACTCATCAAACCTTAAATTGTGAATCACGCTGGCATATTCGGTACATCTCTCCGGCTAGAGAGCAGGAACAGGGATTTACTCTAAGTGTGTCTCATCATATATGGCAGGTGATGGGCTTCCTGGTTGACCTCTTCCAAAGCAAGTTCTCTCTGGGCCAGTGATGAACAAGGAAAAAGGCAGCACTTAAAAAAAAAGTATTCTACATAATAGAAAGCAGCTTTTTGGCTCTCTAAAAAGGTTATCCAAGGCTAACAGGAGTTTACTTCTATACATAGCAGCAGCCGGCTAGAAAGATTGGATTATCACAAGCCTACACCTTCTGCCAGGGAGTTGACCTTTTCTGATGACAAAATAGGTGGCAGGGATCAGGGATGTTTTGGGGAAATAGCATGAAAAGAAAAAGGTACAATTATGCTTATCCCATTCTACTACTACCCCCAACCTAGGCCCTTGCCTTGGTCTACAGATGGGGAACAATATCCAGACTGATGGACTGTCGGGTCGTGTCCTCTCCAAAGAGCCTGGCAGACTCAGCATGGAAGTGGATGAGAGCTCTGGTATTTAATTGTACATGATGTAGCAGGACAAGAATTCTCGGTTTTTATTAAGAAAGGCCATGGCTGGCTAAACAAAACAGAGTCTGTGATCTGAATGGAAAGAGGCAGAGGAGAGGCCAATTCCACTTACTGAAAAGAGAGGCAGTGTGGTAGTGAAGGTGGAATAGGGGGTTCAGAGGTGTGTTACAGAATGTGGCAAATGGCCTTGGGCAAAATCAGTTCCCTTCCACCCAGAAGATGGAGCGGGGGGGTGGGCTAGATGATCTTTAAGGTTTCAGCCTCTCATCTCAGCAAAGAGACAATATGAAAAGGGTTCAGGAAAAGAAGGGAAGTCAAAGACCAATTTTGATAAATGAAAGATACACTTAATTTTCCTTCTGGAACTTTATTAGAATGGACAGGCACCTGAGCTATCCAGAGTAAAGGCGAGGCAGGCCACTAGAGTCTCATGCGGATTATATAAGCAACATCAAGTGTTCTTTCTCCGTAAAGGTTTAAAAAGAACACTATCATAGATAAAATCCACATGGATTACCAGCACCGTTCTGCCAAACTCCAGACAACCCGTGTCAGAGGAGAAAACTGGGAATCCTCTGAGCAACAGCTGCATCTTCTCAGACACTGGGCCTTTTTATGCCTTTCTGGGCACCTTAGCCAGGAGCTCCTCGATATCCTTTTCAATATTAATGGTTTCAAATCTCCTGCTGTATCTCTTCACAGGTGCCCCATCAGGATCCACCAGGAACTTTTCAAAGTTCCAGGAGATGTCATTCCTGCACACTGGAGACCAGATGATGAACTTTGGGTCGGTCATAAGAGAGACAGCATCATCGCTCGGGACTGGCAGTGCCTCCCGTAGGAAGGCAAAGAGAGGGTGAGCCTTCTCCCCATTCACCTCACACTTCTCAAAGAGCATAAAGTTGGGCTCAAACCCATCGCCCGGTCGGACGAATTTCAAGGAATTCAGGATCTCCTCGTTCTTGCCATTCTCCTGGTAAATGAGATACCAGAATTACATTATGGAGGGAGGCTAAAAAGTCAGCCCAGGGTGCTCTGGGCCTCCATTTGGGGGAAGCCTTTATAAGGCAGAACAATGAAGGATTTTTTTTTTTTCTGATGAGTCATAATGATCCTTTCCTGGCAGAAGCCCGATATTGCAAAATCCAAGTTAGGACCCCCACCCCCACTAAGAAAAAAGTCTAAGACATCCTTATTCTTAGCACTCAGCTCAAAGAAAGTCCCCAGAGGGCATTTTCAGAAAAGGGTGACTCAGGAAGGTAAGAGGTTTGCTGGTTAATTTCCCTTCACATACTCTTTATTCCTGACAAACAGGCCAGGCATCTTCATTCTCCCCATTCTGAGCTTTGACTCAGGTCACCTCCTACCCCACCCCCAAATCTCCATCTGTGGAGTCTCATTCAAGGCCTCAATAGGGGTAGGAATTTCCCCATTACTGACCCCCTCCCCCACAGTCTCTCTTTCAACCAGAACTGTTGGTGTTGTGTTCTCCTGGTTACAAATGTACTTGGTCATCATCTTTCCCAGCTCTTTCCATCCACATTGTAAATTCCTTGAGAACAGGGTCTGGGTCATACCTACTTTTTGTATATTCCCCCAAAAGAGTACAAGGTTTTGCAATAATGGAAATGCTAAATTACCATCTGCTGAACTGGATTTCCAACAGAAGGTCCAGGCCTAAGTCTCCCAGGGTCCTCTCTTACCGTCATCCTATTCATCCTTTAGCATCACTACCTAGAAGACTTCCCAGATCCCTTCTCCCTCAGACCTGAGGCAGCACTTTGTTTTGTGACTCTTTAATAGACTCCATTACTACAATGTAATAGTTATCTGTGTTTTAAGTTGGTGCCCGGCTCCCCTAAGAGGGAGGTGCTGAGTCTTATCTAACCTTGCTCTTCCCCAAGCACCAGCTGGTTGTAATCAGTGGGATACAGCCTGGGGTAAATACAACCAAACACTCCCTGGAAGGCACCTCCCTTACCCTACCAAGGGAGTGGGGGTAAGGGTGGGAGTGGAAAGTTTTTGGCTTCCCACAGCTGCCAGTATTTCCTTCCAGCTTCGGAGAATTTAGAGAATGATGAAATGAAGCAATAGGTATTCCTACTGTTACGCCTGCTGCGTTCTGGGTCTCAGATGGGTGATGAGAGGAAAAAAATGAGATTCGTGTGAGGAGCTCAGCCCAAGAAGGCTGGCGGATGACCTTGGGCAAATCACTTAATCTCTGAGGGTGGGGGGCTTCAGTTTTCCCATCTGTAAAATGGGGAGGATGTTTGCACTACCTGTCTCACGGGGTTGAGGAAAAGACTGTCAACCTTCAGGATGTTACAGGAGCCTGAACTACGGCATGGAAGCTAGAGAGAAAGGGGGGCAAGGGCGGGCCATTCAAAGGCTTTTTGTTTTGTTTTGGGTTCGGTCACCTCGGCATCCGTCTCAAATTCCCTTTTCCCAGGAGCTTTCAGGTTTCCAGAGGCTTTACACACATTCGCTGCCTCACTCGATCTTTGCTAGTTGGAAGCTACACATTACACAGGGATCCGGTGAACTAAAGGCTCCCGGAGGCTGGGGCTTGTTGGGGCGGGAGCATCGGGGACCCGGTCAAGCACGGGGATCTGGGCGGGGGGGGATATCGGGGCAGGGGGAGGCACGGGGACCGGGGTGGGGAGGGCATCGGGGCGGGGGGAGGCACGGGGACCGGGGTGGGGGGAGGCACGGGGACCGGGGTGGGGAGGGCATCGGGGTGGGGGGAGGCACGGGGACCGGGGCAGGAAGCGTCCGAACCGGGCGGCGGGGCGCTGACCACGGTGGGAGCCCCGCCGGGGCTGACTCGAGGCCCCCCACGGGGGGTCACCCCGCCCGGGGCCCCCTGCTCACCTGGTGGCCGAACTGGTTGCAGGGGAAGCCGAGCACCGCGAGCCCGCGCGCCCCGAGGCGCTCCTGCAGCTGGTTCATCTGCGTGTAGTCGCGGACCGTCGTGCCTCAAAGGGACGCCACGTTCTCGATGAGCAGAACCTTGCCCCGCAGAGAGGCCAGGCTCACCAGCTGCCCGCTGCCCAGCAGGCGGGCGGAGAACTCGTGCACGGAGCGCGGGGCCGACATGCCGGGGCCGATCCGATGCGGAGGCAGGTGCCCGGGAAGCAGCGGTCTGGGGCAGCCCGCCGAGCCGCGCCTTTTAAGAGGCTGCAGGAGAGCGATGACGTCGGGCGGAAACCGGGCCGGCCCCGGCCCCAAAGGGAGGGGGAGTCCGGCCAATCGCCAGGCCCCAGGTGGGGGAGGGCCCCGTGGGGGGAGGGGACCCGGTGCGGGCAGGGCACCTGGGGGGGGGAGGGCCCCCGGGTTCGCCCTCTCCGCGTCCCCACTGCTAGGCTGACCTTTGGGGCTCTCTTGGGAGCTCCCGATGAAGCAGGAAAGAGGAAAAAGAGGAACTTCTTCCTAGACTCAACTGTTAAACTAGTAAGAGCTGGAAGGAACAGCAGCAATCATCTGGGCCGACTCCACACTCCCCCTGCCCCCACTACTTCCCATTTTATGGAGGGGTAAACTGAGGCCCAGGGAGAGGTAGAGACTTCACCAAGGTCACACAGAATGTTAATTGGAAGGGTACTCAGAGGCCATCAAACTCACTAGACATCCAGGGAGAGCTCATTACCAACCTGGACAGACCTGTGAGGAACTTTCATAGTATGCCTCCATCTGTCTGGCCACAACTCCCCCTCTCATCCATTGCTCCTGGGTCTGCTCGGTGGGGATAATAATAATAGCTAACCTTCATGTAACATCGTGTGCCAGGTGCTTAAATCTTTTCTCATTTGATCCTCACAACAACTCTGAGAGGTAAGGACTGTTATCCCCATTTTATAGATAAGGAAACTGAGATAAATAGAGGTTAAGTGACTTCCCCAGAGTGAGGCCCGTTTTGAAGGCTGATTTTTCTGATTCCAGGTCCAGGGCTCTATCCACTGTAATACTGCCCTGACTCACTTGCCTAAAAGAACAAGTCTTATTACTACCACTACAAGGCCATACGTGAGGCAGTTGTGGTAGTGCAAAGTGCCATTACCTTGGAGTCCAAGATCTCACTTTGAAACCTGGGTACCTTTGAATACTTAATCTCTCTGGTCCTCTGTTTGCTCATTGTAAAATGAAGGAGTTGGATTAGATGACCTCCAAGGCCCCTTCTAGATCAAAGATCCTGTGAAAGGGCAGAGACAATCTTGGGGCGTCCCAGAGTTCTTGTCTATTTTACCCCCTGCTACCTCTATACCAGGATCCTGGAACAGAAGCCTAAGGGTTGGACCTGTCTGGAAGATCACAAAGAAGTTTCTACTGTTTGTACTGGTTGTGCAGTCTGGAGTGCCACTGCCCTTCTGTTTTAGTTCCTGAATAGTAATGATGACTTTTTAGTTTGTTCCATACCCTTTGTTAGGAAGCCTCTCTGATTTTTCCCATTATAATAATTTCTCTCAATCAACAAGCATTTTTGAAATGCCAACTATGTGCCAGGCACCAAGCAAACAAATAAAGACTAAAGCAATCCTTGCTTTTGTGTGTGTGTGTGTGTGTGTGTGTGTGTGTGTGTGTGTGACAGAGACAGAAACAGGGTCAAGTCAGTCTGAAGGTCATGGGACCAAGCATTCATTCTGATCAGCTTTAAGTAGTCAGATATGTGCAGGGAAAGAGCCAAGAACTCACTTGTTCTCCTAAACTCATTAATTCTCCTAAACGGGACCACTCCAGATTAACCTAACCACAGATCTCCAGCAGGCAGGCTGATGCAGACCACAGTGCCATGGCAAAAAAAGGCTGTTCTAACAGGTTGATGCCTTCCAAAACTCTGATGCTCCACAGCAAATAAAGAAACTGAAGCTGGCTTTTGTAAAATAATCATTGATTAACATTTATTAAACATTTATGTGCCAGGCACCGAGCGGAAGATGCAAAAACCAAACCAAACCAAAAGAGTCCCTGACCTTAAAAAGCGCTGACACTCTGGAGGTGGGTAGCAGCCTTGGAGAAAGCCTTCTGTAAAAGGTCAGGTGTCTTGAAAGAAACCAGGCAAATAGGCAGAGGCGAGGAAGGGGTGAGGAAGGAGTACATTCTAGCTATGCTCAATAGCCAATACAAAGGCAAAGAGATGAGTGATGGACTGTTGTATTCAAGGAAGAGTGAGCATGTCAGTGTAGCTGGATCATATGGAGGTAAGTCAGGTGTAAGAGAGGAAAAGTAGGAAGAGGCTAGTTTATGAAGGAGGTAATAGGGAGACACACTGGGGTTGATTAAATATAGGGGAGTGACATGGTCAGACCTATTTTAAAAAAAAACCTCTTTATTTGAAATCCTTAAAACCCATTTAAACATTTTTTTTTTGAATTTTGAATTCCAAATTCTCTCCCTTTAGTTTTCTCTACTTATTAAGAAGTCAAGCAACATGAAATGAACTCTACATGTACAACCATGCAAGTCTGACGGGAAAAATCACTGGCAGCCATGTGGGGAAACACTTGTGAGAATGGGGGGCACATGGGTAAAACTCTGGTCTCCTGGAAGGAATTCCCAGGAATTCTAGCTTCTGATATGTTTGGAACTGTAAAAATAACCCAGAGCAGAAAGGGCCACCCTTTAACATCTGCATGGCAAATGCACTGGGCTTGAGCAATGTGCCTTGAGATATTCAGAGCCCTGATGGTTTGTCTGTTCCATGCTTTGTCTTATTCTCTATTTGGTGCCAGGAGAAGTACTGTTAACTAAGAAACAAATATGAAACTCTCTTCCAAAGAGAAAGAAGGCAGACATTCAGAAGAGGAAGCAGCGTTTGCCAAGGAATGGTGATGGGGTCACAACAGGGGCTGTCACATGAAAACTCATCTGTAAGGACCCGAGGAAAAGATGAGTCATGGTGGTCAGAGCTGAAAGGAAGACTTTAATCTGTGGCAAACGTTGGCGGCTGGTTACGGTAGGACAGAGAGAAGAGTTTGAATGCAGACAGGTGTAACTGTTGGGAGAGGGGCACTCCATTCCCCAGAGTTTAATCCTCACTCCTTTGAGAGGGTAGGCAGAGACCTTGGGAGAATCTGGTTCATAAGTAGTTTCACCATTGGCTTTGATACTCACTCAAAACCGTCTGTGCTCCTAGGGGAGAAGCTGACTCGGGCCGTGATGCTGCTCGCATAGGTTTGGTGTTCTGAAGAAAATGAGACATTCCTAGATTGGTCAACAGTTAACAAAAATATATAAATAATAAAAAGAAATTGGAATGAAGTGGACCTAGAAGTGCCCCATCTCAAATCACACTACAATTATGAAGATTACTAGGCAATGGTTAATTATCAAAACTATTTGGGATTGGTTAAAAAATAGAAATTGATTAGTTTAACATTTAGTACACAACACAGAGAACAAATGTTATGTAGCAACCTAGTGTTTATAAACTAGCTACTGGGATAAGGACTTGCTATTTGACAAAAACTTCTGGGAAAACTGGAAAGCAGTGTAGAGAAAATTAGATTTACAACAACACCTTGTACAAAGAGAAGTTCCAAACGAGCATGTGAACTTTATAAACTGAAGAATGATAGAAGCAGAACCAGAACAATGTATACGGTAACAACAAACAACTTTGAAAGTTGTAAAAACTACAGTTGGCACAATGACTATTTGTGATTCCAGAGGCCTGATGATGAAACATGCTGCCCATCACAGAAACGTGATGGATTTGGAGTGCAGAGTGAGACTGGCTTTGGCACACAGCCATTGAGGAAATCTCTTTTGCTTGACTATGTATTTGTTACAAGTAAAAAGATTTTCTTTCCAATGGGATGAGGGTGGGAGGAAAAGAAATAAGATGGTTTTTTTTTGAGAGGTGTGTGTGTGTGTGTGTGTGTGTGTGTGTGTATGTATGTTAACTACAGATGTGCAATACTGCATGCACTTTCAGATGAGGTCAGTTTTATTTTGTTATGAGGCCTTTCCCGAAGTAATCTGTAAATGCTTATAATGTAAAAAACAAAATATTTTGGACTTTGAAAAATCATCCATTACATTCATATACCAAACTTGGCTCAGACCTTCTCAAGTTGATGGACACACACTTAGATTCAAGTTTTTTGCTTTCTTTCTTCCTTGCTCTCCTCACCCACTTTTGGATCAGGAAGTTTGTTCTGCTTACAACTCTTCCTTGCCCATTGATATTTTTCCTCTTATCCTATCCCCTCATCACCAATTGTTTCCCCATTGATATATTTCTACACCAAATTGTATGACAAAAAAAAGGAAAATGATAAATGTTGGAGAGAATGTGGAAAAATTAGGACACTAATGTCCCAATTGGTGTGGTTGTGAAATGATCCAGCCATTATGGAGAGCCATATGGAACTCTGCCCAAAGGGCTAGGCTATATAACTACACCTTCCTTTTGATCCAGAAGTAACACTACTAGGTATGTACTCCAAAGAGATTTTTTTTTAAAAAGGCGAAAGAACCTATTTGTACAAAAATATTTTATAGCAACTCTTTTTGTGGTGCCAAAGAATTGGAAATTGAGGGAATGCTCATCAAAAGGGCAATGGCTGAACAAGTTGTGGTAAGTGGTTGTGGTGGAATAAATACTATTGTACTAGAAGAAATGAGGAGTAGTATGATTTCAGAAAAACTGGGGAGACATATATGAACTGATACAAAGTAGAGTGGAACCAGGGCATTGTACAGAGTAACATCAATACTGTATGATGACCAACTCGTGAATGATTAGCTATTTTCAGCAATACATGATCCAAGACAGTTCTGAACGACTCACTGATGTAGTCTGAATGCAGATCAAAATAAACTATTCTTCACTTTTTTGTCTTCCTTCACAACATGACTAACATGGAAATGTTTTGCATGACTGCATATATGTAACCTATATCAAATGGCTTACCATTTCAAGGAGAGGGTGGGGGAGAATGGAACTCAAAATTTTGTTTTTACATGTAACACTGTGTACGTATTTCACTGTCTTCACATGCTTCTCCATGTTGGTATACTCTTCTCACACTGATCCTCTCTTGTCTTTACTAACATATTTTTCTTTTCCTCTCATTTCTCTTTTCCCTCTTAAAACCTCTAGAAAAGAATGAATTTACTCCTAGGTTGTTTTTCTTATATAACACATACAAATATCCTAAGATATTAAATTTTGAAGGGATATTTGTTTTTTTTTCTCCCCAATTAGAGTGTCAGTACTGCATCCTCATACATCCCCTTACAATTGTTCATGTAAGTTTAAAGTTTCTCTATACTTTTGTGTATTTGAAAATTCTTACTCAGCCCTGGTCTTTTCATTAGAAATGCTTGAAAGTCCTCTAATCCATTAAAGATCCTTCCCCCTTCCCCTCCATTATTTTGATTTGCAGGACAAACTAGTCCTGGTTGTAAACCACTACTTTTTGTTTTCACAATATTTTATTCCAAAATGTTGACTCATTTTTTAATAGAGGATGCCAGATCTTATAATCCTGTTTCCTTGTTACCTGAACTGCTTTTTTTTTGGATATTTGAATTTTTTTTTTACGTGGGAGCTTTGGATTTTGGCAATGACATTCATGGGACTTTTAACTTTGAGTCTCCTTTCAGGAGGTGATGGATTCTATCTTCATTTTGCCCTCTGGTTCTTACAGATATAAGTAGTTTTCACTTATTATTTCTTGAAATGGTGTTCTAGCTTTTTATTATTATCATGGTCTCTCATGACTAATTTTCCAGGTTTAAAAATGTAATATTTTCAATTAATGAAAATCTATGTCTTTCATTTCCACTTTTCTCCACTGATTAAAAAACCCAAAACTCTTGTAAGAAATATTTCAAGCACAACAAATTGCCACAATGATTCTTAATTTATCTTTGATTTATTTTCCAGTTGTTTTTAATATAATTTCTCTTATATTTTCTTCAATTTTTCTTTGATACTGTTCTACTTGGTGACATCTAATGGAGTCATTGAATTTTGTCTGGTCCATTCTAGTTTTCAGGGAGTCTATTGATTGCATAAGGTTCACCACTTTTTCTTCCAAGCTTATTTTCTTTCCAATTCTTTTCTTCAGAGCTTGTACATAATTTTTAAATTATTTATTGTATTTCATCTTTTTTTTTTTTTAAATCTCTTGCTTCATTTCTTCTTTGAATCTCTGCTTGTTTGTTTCTTCTTTGGGGATCTCTAAATTTGCAGTAATTTGTGATTGGTTTCTTGTTTATCTCCAGTATTAGTTCCTGAATTGCAATTTCATGCTTGGGTGTGCTTTTGAGTAAAGTGGCTAGCCCCATTTAGTCTTGCCCTAGATCCCTTGGGTTCCTGCACTTACCTCTTCTTTCTAGGTTTAGGTCCCTCCGGATCTTCAGGGACTTCTATGGCATTTCAGGACAAGGTGCTGGAGACTGAAGTACTGGAGTGTACTGGTTCTATCTAAATTTACTATAGATTTCAGCCAAAATCACACTGCTACTGGTACAGGGAATTTCAAGTTTCTCTCCTTCCCTATCCCCTGCCCCAGTGTTTTCTCAGGGGAAGTTTTCATTCTCGCTGCCTCTTAGTAGAGTTCTTCAGATTATACTTGTCTCTGATCCGTTTTTGATCATTTTGGGCTTATCTGAGCTGATGGCCCTCTTTCTTTGGGTCCATGCATTTTTTGGGGGCAATTTGGGGGTGGAAGGAATCATTATAAGCTTTTTTTCATTAGATGTTTTGATCATTACTCAGTCTGGTGTGACAGTTTTTGATGGAGTAGGGGTGGGGCAACATGGAAAACATCAGGAAGCTATTTTGCTCTGTTATTTAACATTTTTTATCAGTGATTGGAAGACAGAGATGACATATTTACATCAAATCTGTAGATAACAAAACTGGGATAAATGACAGAATTAAAAAAGATCTGGACAAACAAGACCATTAGGCTAAATTGATTAAGATGAAGTATCATCATTAACATGCTCCGGTTCAAAACTCAATTGCAGAAATATGAGATATGGGAGTTGGGGCTGCAGTTTTTCTGAAAATTTCAGTGGAATGCTGAGTTTAATGCATTTTGAAGTGGTGGCCAAGAAAGCTAGTATAATTTTAGGCCATATTAAAAGCATTCTGGTGCTTTAAGACTAGGATAATAAGATGAAAGATTTGGAGTAGGAAGGAACCTAGTATATATAAGTTTATCTAGGTTGACTCCCATCGTTTTTAGAAAACTGCAACCCAATAAAATGACTTGCCCAAGTTCAAACTTGGCTCCAAACCCAAGTCCTCTTGTATAAAAGAGAGCACGCTTGACTACTGTGGTCCACGATGGTCAAACCACATTCAGAGTACAAGGTACAACATCCTAGAAAGGGAATAAACTTGAGCAGGGCAAGATACCAAAGGATCTCAAGTTCATGCTATGTATATTGATTGAAAGAAGTGGAAGTGGCTAGCCTGAGAAGACATGAAAGCCATGATAACTTCAGTATCTGAAGGGCTTATCGTATGGAGAAGGAATTAGGCTTCTTGATAGCTCCACACAGAAAAACTAGGATGAGTTTCGAAGAGGCAAATTTAGGCTTGAGATAAGGAAAAAAATCGCTGACAATTAAAAGTAATCCAAAAGTGTAAGAGAATGATGAACAAATTAATGATAAAACATGTACTACATGTTTACTACCTGCCAGGTACTGTACTAAGTACTGGGAATATAAAAGCAAGCAAGATGTTCCCTGCTTTCAAGGCGCTTACATTTTATATGGGAAGATAACACATAAGGTGGGGCAAAAAGGAGAATATACCCATAGTGACGTGGTTTGGAAATGTCCAGGAAGCGCTTTGGAGGCCAGGTTCAGGGTAGGATATAGTGAAAGCTTACTTATCAGAACCTAGGGTGGTCCCAAGAATTAAGTCCAAGGATGATTTGAGTAGGTAGTTCTCTCATGGACGTCTTTAAACAAACCTTGATGACTATTTTTTATCTGATGTAGCAGGAATTATTCTTCAGCTACAAGTTGAACTAAAGGCCCTCTGAGGTCCCCCCCAACTCAGATGCTCTGATACAGTAGAAAGAATGGACCTGAGTCAAGAGCACTCAGCTCCAAGTCTGGCTTTGCCACTTAATATATATTAAAGTTTGAGAAAATCACACTCAGCCTCAATTTCAGTAAATGGAAAATGGGAATATTACTTCCATGTCCCACCAATTACTTAACAAGAATTTATTACGTCTGTGTTCCAGGCAGTATGCTCTAAGTGCCACTAAGATAAAATTAAAATCTTTGCATTCTATCAGATTTTACACACACATACACGTGTGCATATATACATGTGTTCACATATGCACATATATGTAGCATATATGAAATAAATACAGGATAAAGTATTTGTGGGGAGGGATCAGCAAAGGAAGAAAGGCTTCTTCTAGAAACTTCCACTTGAGCAGAATTTAAGATAAAGAGACCCAAAGGGGTGGAGGGGAGGTGTCTTCATTTCATGTATGGAGGACAGCCAACTGAAAGGTGTGGAGACCAGAGATGGAAAAACAATCTGCCAGTCTGGAAAAGGCTAGTATGGCTGGAGTGTAGACTGCAGGGAGTCGCATATACTGATGTTGGGAAGAAAGGTTAAGATTGTGAAGAAAGAAAAACCATGAAGAGCTAGATCCTACATCTAGATGTAGATCTTTGATCCTAGAATAGGAAGTCACCGGAAATTGAGTAGGGGAAATGACAATTACATTTTTAAAAAAATCATTTTGGCAGCAGTGGAGGAAAACAAATTGGACTGGGGAGAAAGACCAATTAAGATGCTGTTGTGGTGTTGAACTAAGGCGGTGGCTGTTTAAAGACAGTAAGGGGACAGATGAGATCAATTCTGGATATGAGTTTGACAACGTATATGATTGGTTTGTAAAGAGAGCCCTCTACTTACTCCCTTACCTAACTTAGACTCCCTACTAGATTACCTTACTTAACAGCTCCATAAGCACAGGAGTTGTCCTCCTTAATCTAATTCTACTTGCGATCAAGTGTTCTGCACACATTAGGAAAAATGTATGTATGTTTGTTGAATCTAAACAGAATTATTCCCTAAACTGGAAGGGCTTAGACTCTATTCAGAATAGGTCATTTTTTGTCTCTAGTACCCAAATAAGCCCTTGTTGACTAAAGGTATTCATTCTACTCTCAACCCCCTTCCTTCCCAGGAAAAGCAGAATCACAAGAAGTCAAGCTCTAACCTAGCATCAAGTTGGGCCGGTCATATGCAACTCAAAATAATATAAGGCAACACTTTTGGTAATTTCTATTTCTCTCCTTTCTCATGTCTTGGGAAGGGCAATACTGTCCCCACATCCATCCTTGGGACTAAGAACAAGAACTGACAGATCAGCCTTCAGTAAACTTCATCAGTTTTTCCTAACCCTCATGGCAGCATCCTGATTGCCAGACTGATATCCACTGAAGGGCCAGATAATGAATTAAATGTGATGTAAACCAGATATAGGGGTAGGAGGATGTTTCATCAGTTCTGAAATCATAGCCTAGTTCTACTATTTTACCAATTATTAATCATCAGAAACATACAACTAAAGGATGGATTATGTATAAGCCAAAAAAGAAGCTGGCGAGAGGAGTGCACTGTCCAAATTGTTTCTTCTTCATGGAAGCCATGGTATTAGTGGGATGAGGAAAAACGACCATTCTTGTTTAATGCCCCCTTCCCTTACTAGTCAGTCTTCAAAGAAAAACATCCCCTACTGTAAACGTTGGACACAAATATCACCCTAGCTTCCTAGAAGGTGGACTCTGGCCAGCAGGTCTCTAGCTGGGGTAACGTTTGATTCTTCTCCCTCCCATACCTCCCCAGTTACAACAAACTGCCGCTCAGCCTTGTCCTAAGCCCTTTCCTCTACTGCTCCTTCATTCTAAATGCAAGGTAATGTTTCTTTTAGAAAACACATCTGGCCATACTGCTCCACTTCACCAATTTCCAGCTGTTTCCAAGTCAGTAAGGATCTTCTTCCTTCCGTAGTGCTTCGTTTGCACCTCTACTCTAACCAAGCCATAGCACAGTTATTTTCCTACTGATGTCTTTGTGTCTTCCTTCTCAACTCCATGATGACAAGGCTCATGTCTTACTTAGACTCTGATTAGTACTGCAGAGACTCCATGTTTTTGAAGGTATAGCTGAGCCACTGAAGCTAGTCTGTCTCCAGTTTGTCCTGGGACATCCCCTCACCTGCTACTGCTGGCCTGGAGAGTGATCGAGACAAACACCAAGATACAGGAAGTTTAGAAAACTGCCTTTATTCTATTAGTAGTTGGAAAAAATTAACTGATACAGAAAAAAGTTTAGTCAGCTGGAGAGGAATGAGAAGTTTCAAGGGGGACTTTGGCCACCAATAAAGAGAATAGGCAGCAAGCTCCCCCAGGAGATTAAGGGGAGTCACCACTGCAAGAGTAAGAAATAAAGAAACATTGTATAGACCAAGATGCTGCAACTTGAGTTCAGACCTGGCATTGCCTTGGGGTGGAACCAATTCCCCATCCACTGACTCCAGCTACAGGAGACATGGGTGGACACTGGGCTATGTTGTGCAGCAAAGGAACTGCTAATGGCTGTCATTCACTGAAGGATGACAAAAAGGGATTTCAAATGTTTTTCCATCTGACTTTATGTTCAAATGTACTTTCTTAAAAAAAACAAAACAAAAAACCAAAACCCAAAGAGACCTTCTGTAGAGATAACAGATATCAGTATAGGAAACCCAATCATACAAATAATACTACATCTAAGCTGGGGTAGATATATTTATTTTTGGTAACATACATGAAGTGGCACTAATTACACAGTAACTCTAGGTAACTAACATGAAACCACAGAACTGTAGCTTTGCCACAGCTGTGTGGGCACTTGCCCGTCTCTGGCTGGGTCCCATTTTCAAACAATTGAATAATACCCCAGAGCTATAGCAATGGAACCTTAAGAGGTCCTGCTCTGAAGTGACTTTGTATTTATTCCCCAGAGGGCCCTGAAGCTGACAGCAACAGGACATGTTAGGTATAAAAGTAGCGAAAGCCCAATTCACAAAAGTATTACCTTTTCTCTTTCTAAAAAGAAGCAAGAAGTTAAGAATTCCCTTGAATTAGTGCCAGATGTGCTGGTTGGGAGAATGAAGAAGGTTATTAAGAGTAATGTCAGAGGGACCCTGGTGTGCACAGGTGTGTTGGACACAGACTGTCATTAAACAATCATGGTTGGCTTCTAAATACTGGTAGCAAGATGATTTCTGATTTGTAAATCTCTTAAAGTAAATTATAGATAAATGAAAAAGGCCAGTAATCATACACTAAGATTAATAAACAGCACTTCAAAAATTAACCGAGTGAGGGCTTGGGCTTTCCACTGTGTTTACAAGACAAGGCACCCGGATTTCTTCTTTCCACGTCTGGCTTGCAAAGCCGCTCTTGTGGCCATTTCAAAAACCTCCCTCACACCGTCTTTGGTCTTTGCTGAACACTCCATATAACCAAATGCACCAATTCGATTTGCCATATCTCTGCCTTCTTCAGGTTTCACTGGCTCCTGTTGAGAGAAAGAGAGAGAAGCCTTTCAGGAAAGTAGGAACAAACTGTAGGTCCAGACACACATCCTAGGAGCCATCCACAAGAAGAAACAGTCACAAACCATCTATGAAAACCATATCAGGTCTGATTACAATTCAGTTTGATCAAATTATTCATAGGATCAAAGAATGTCATAGAGATGTTTATTCCAACCCCTTCATTTGACAGAAGAGGAAACAATTACAAAGTTGGGATATGCAACAGTAATTGGGCTGGGACATGACCCCAGATTCTCTGATATAAGCTAAATCCACTACTCTCTAAACTATAAAGTCTCAGTCTCAAAAATACTTCAGGAACCAAGAGTTATGACTAAAATCAGCATAAGGAGTTGAGGAGAATAAAGATAATGGTTTAAGATGGAAAGGTAGGGGAAATGTTGTTCTAGTGCCAAGTCCTAAGAGGGAGATGAGGCTCTAGCATGGAGATGGATCCTGACCTTAAGATATCCAGAGACTGAACAGTTGGCCGGCAAATAACTGAAATACAAATTCTTTCTTGAAAAGAGCACATTTGCTTTCCCGAAAGCAACCTAAAGGGCTGTTGATGCAGGTAAGAATAGAATGCACATCCCAGAGTTCACACCCCAACAACGATATGGTTCTTAAATAAACTCAAGACCCCAATGTCTCCTGGGCAGTTGACCTCAAGAACTCTTTACATCTTTACAGTCACAGAACAGGAGAACTGCAAGAGACCTTGGAGACTACTGAATCCATTCAGTACAACATTCTAATTTCATAGATGAGGAGACAAAGGCCTAAGGAAGTGAAGTAATATGCTCAAGACTGTACAACCAGCTGAGAAGCAGAGCAGAGATGTCTAAGTGGATCTCTAGTAACTCTTTCTACTTATAGCATACTATCTCCTTCAGACGTGCTTGATTATTTGATTCCTGAAGCTGAAAACAATCATCTACTGTGTTCTTCTTCTAACATGCTATTAAATCCATTTTTGGGGAGTACAGTTATTATAAAAATGATGGGATTCTGATTTTAAAAGAAAAAAAGCACTCCCACTCAATCCTGTTTAAAAGAGTCATGAAAGTAGATTTCTGAGAACTTCTTTGTTTGAAAGCAGCAGAGTCTATGGTAGAATGGGCTTTGAAGAGATTTGAGGCAGTCCTCTCACATTTTACAGATGGACAAACTGAGGTCAGAATGGAAACAGAGTGAGTGGCAGAGCCAGAAGTGACTAGTCTGATTCTGGAAGACAAGAAGTGGGTTTGTGGATCCATCATTTTGGTTCCTCCTCAGCTACTTAATGACTCTGTAACAGTATGTTAGTCTTGTGACTCCCAGTGTGCTTCTCTTAACATGGAGATAATTATTTCTGCCCAAGGCAGAGAGTGAAGTGGAAGGGATAGAATTTGTAGTCAGGGGCTCACAACTTTCAATCTCAAGCTATTTCTACTCTAACATGGTGTCTCCTGGTGAATAAAGTAGAGAAGACCTTCAAAGCATTCTTGCCCAAATGGACAAAGGCCAGCAGTAACCTCTAACCCAACCTTGTTAGTTGTAAGGATGCTGAGAAGAGGCTGGGGCCAAAGAAAGAGGCCTGAGAGGTCCTCTACATGTTCAGGCACCTTTCTAGCCTCCCAACCCAGGACATGCCTGCTTCATCTTGGCCAGCTCTCGTCTCGTGTGCTCATCATTTCGAAGATCCTTTTTGTTCCCAACCAGGATAATGGGCACATTGGGACAGAAATGCTTCACCTCCGGGGTCCACTTCTCTGGGATGTTTTCTGGAAGAACCAAAAACAAGTCATGAGGGCGTAGACTACAGAGAACTCTGATAAAATGATAAACATCATCTTTTTGCTAAGGTAAGGCTAAATACTCAGTGAAATTCCTTTTGTTTCATTAAGGCAAAAATGGAATCCCTGACTTCACAAACATTTCAGTAATTTCTTGGTATTTCCAAGCAGCCACATTAAAGCTTTTAAATTTACCAAGTGTTTATAGGATGATCTAAGATAATTCCAAAGGAATCATGATGGAAAACTATCCACATCCATAGAAAGAACTCATGGAGTCTAAATGCAGATTGAAGCATATTTTTACTTTATCTTTTTTTGTGTTTTTTCCCTTTTGGTCTGTTTCTTTTTTCACAATGTGACTAACATGGAAATATGCTTTATAGGATTGTACATATATAACTTAAGAAAATTCTTATCTTTTTAGGGAGAGAGAAATTTTGGAAATCAAAAATTGTAAAAAAAGGAATGTTCAGAATTGTTTTTACATGCAATTGGAAAAAAACTAAATGTTAAAAAAAGTTTACCAAGTGTTTTTCTCACTACCATCCAAAAGGACAGATAGGCAAGGCAGTGGATATTATTACTTTCATTTTACAAAAGGGAAAATGGGGGCTGAATCAGAACTAGTGTTCAAAGGTAGGATTTGAACACACATCATCTTCACAGCAAGGTGGCACAGTGGATAGAGTACCAGGCCTGGAGTCAGGAAGGGTTCAGATCTGACCCGAGACACTTACAAGCTGTGTGACCCTGGGCAAGTTGCTTAATCCTGTGTGCCTCAGTTTCCTCATCTGTAAAATGAACTGAAGAAGGAAATGGCAAACCACTCTAGTATCTCTGCCAAGAACGCCCCAAATGGGGTCATGAAAAGCCAGACAACCGAAATGACTGAACAAAAACTCTTCACTTTAAATCTAGTTTTCTAACTACTATACATGTTTTCACATGGACCAGTCTTGGCTGCCACAGCGACAATTAAAACAGACTTTAAAATTACTTCCAGGCTGGTTGGCCAGAGAACCCTTACCCCCTAACCCACTAGGCTCCTTGGGCCTTGGTTATCTCTCCTTAACTGTAGTCCTTCGACTATCAGAGAAAGCTGGGTTTTTTGCCAACTTGATACGTTCTGATACATCTGAAGGGTGAGGACATGTTTATGGTCACCTGAAAGAGGTTTGAAAAGTTATTGTAAACACAAATTATTCTTATTCTCTAAAGTTGAAAAATTTACTTAATTACCAACAGCAGAAGCATGAAAGGCATATGATGCTGCTGGGCCAGAATATCACCTTGTAGAAGGGAAGTTTTATTTGTCATATCACAAAATAATCAATAGCTCACCCATAGTTCTCAATGACATTACTTCAGCATACTAAACAGAAAACACCATGCCACCACACCAACTACATCTTACTTTATTAACACACTGATGTCTCTCTGGTATTTGCACTTCATCTACTGCTAAATACAATCAGTTACTCCTACAACCTCTTTGGAGGGAAGATGCATATATACAGAGACACAGACACACAGACACGCAGACACATGGAGTTACAGAAACAAAAACACTTTAGACACCAAGGCAGAATCAGAAACTAGAAGACCTTGGCTCAAGGACCAAATCAGGTTATTTATTGTCTACGTAACCTTGGGCAAAGCGATTTGCCTTCTGAGTTCCAGTTTCCTTATTTATAAAGAAGGAGATATAAGTACTTGTACTACCAAAGGGCTGTTAATGAGAATCAAGTGGGATAATAGATATATAGCACTTATAACTATTGCATAATTATATAAATGCAAACCATTATAATTGCATTTAACAAAATCAGTATCAAGAAGGTATGTGCACAGAACAAGAAAAGTATTGTTGTTTTAAACCAAAAATCTCAAGGAACTAAATTTGTATTTGGAATATATTCCTTTTTCCAGAGCTACCAATTTTCAAGTTCTGAAACAGGGTGCTCTATCTACTTGGAACCTGTGAAGTTTCCCACACTGTCATTCTGAGTTTGCTGGCTGGAAAGAGTCTCTCTCTCTGGCACAGCCATAAATTATATATCAGAGAAAAAGGAAGATCAAAAGAGCCAATTCCTGGAACAGAGACACCTCTCCTTGGGACAAAATAGTAGCTGCAAAAACTAGTGTTTCTGAAGATCTGGATGCATTAGACGACAGACCTTCATTCTGTTCACTGCCGGCTCTCTTCCTGGAAATACCTCCATTTTCTCAGCTGAACCCACCCTCCCTCCCTCCAACTGTTGTGCAATCTGGCTCAGATCTCAGCACATGACGTTTTAACTGCTTCGTGCATGCATCTCGTTACTTAGTGATGAGAAGGGGGGTGGTGGTGATGGTGCAGGGTGAGGGTGGGATCCAAGTCTAGCACTGCAGCTTACTCAACAGGAAGTGACTGTCAAACAAATGAAGTTTTACCCCTGGCTGTGCACGCACAGGGTTGGAATGCTCCTGTCCCCAAACATTTACCCATGCACAAAGACACCGTCACTCACCTAAACTATCAGGGCTATCGATGGAGAAACACATAAGTATAACATCAGTGTCTGGGTAGGAGAGAGGTCTAAGGCGGTCATAATCTTCTTGGCCAGCTGTGTCCCACAAAGCCAACTCCACCTGTATGGAAAAACCAGGTAGATTATTCGGAAAAGATGTAACAACTATAAGAAAGCAGGAGGAATAGTACCTACATTTGGATAGAACAGATTCTTTCAAAAGATGCAACTTTTTTATGCTTCCAAGAACCACATTTTACATAGATGAAAGCCTTTACGTAGAAAGAACGAATGGGGCACAATAATAAATGGCAGTTAGTCTTAAAATTCAGCCTCTTAACCCCCCTCCCCCCAGATCAGTACTTTTAAATATTCTATTGTGCAATTTCCCAAGCCAGGGGTGGAACTGGGCAGGGACTAAACTAAATTTTATATCATTACTGGAGTTTATCCACAACCTTAGTCACTAAACTCTTATGTAGAAAGGGAAGTGGGAAGTCAGAAAGTATAAATATGAGCTGCCAAGGAAACTGAATGAACTATAAATAGCAGTCTACTGGCTGAGAGAGTGTGAGCCTGACCAGGAGACTTTACATTTGAACAAAAACTCCAACCTAACCTTCCCAGACACATTCCTGCCAGAAACACTTCAGAACTCTCACTCACTTCAGTGCCTGTTAGCGGCAGCAGAAACTGAGTAACTCGAAAAGAATAAAAAAAGATGTCTAATGGAAGGACTCGGGGAGGACCCATTTTTTCCAACCAAGGCTAAATATAATAGAAGATGGTTTCTATCACCTTGCTATTTCCCAATTTTAAAAGGTTTATCATCTATTGCAAAGGATAAAACTGATGCACAAGACATGTGCAACACCAGAAGCCCAGCCTTAAAGGTGGGAGGGAATACACACTTATTTAGTGCCTACTCTGTAACAGGCACCATGCTAATGTTCATCAGGTGCTATGATTCCCATTTTACACACCAAATCAGAGACAGCTTAAGTGACTTGTCTACAAGTCACAGAGCTATTAAGAGAGTCTTGATTTAAAGTCCTGTTTTCCCGACTCTATCCACTGTTCAGCCTGAATGTGGGAATTAATCCTTAGGAACTTAAGAGGTCATCCTGCCCAAGACCCATGGCCTCTGTACACTCAGCTGATGTTTGAGAAGTATCAGTATTAACACTTTCCTTTTCACACAGGCAACAGTAACACACAGTGCTCTAAGGTTTGTACAGCACTTTACACATTTTTCTTATCTGATCTTTATAGTGATCCTAAGAGATAAAATCTGAGCTCTGAGAAGTTAAATGATTTATCTATGGACACAAGATTAGGAATGGGGACAGATCTGGCTCTGGGTCTAACTCGTGCTTTCTCTTATATCCCCCTCCATCCCCCTCCACCCCCCGCCAAGACGCTCTCAGAAAGTACACTCTTCACAGCTGTGACTTTGGACAAGTCATGTAACCCCAACTGCCTCCAACAACAACCACAAAAGTACATCCTCAGCCCATTCTTGAACAGGAACTCCTTCTCTCTCCTCCTCTCCTAGAACGGCATTGCTTAAGGAGCAGAAGACCTGCAGCGACAGACGACCACCCACTCCACCTTGGGACAGCTTCAAATGACAAGGTAGAATCCAACCCATCCACCATTCTCCAGAGATCTCCCACCCCAAGAAGCCCAGGAGTGTGGCCAATCATTGGGAGGTGAGAAGAAGGTGAAGACCAGGGCACAGCTTGCCAGGCAACCCCAAAGGGGCTTTGGAGGTTGGAAAGATCCAATTTTCCACCTTACAATCTTTCCCATAACGAAGGGGAGCATTGCGCAGAGTGTTCAATGACAAAGATATCAGGGAAAGCTACATATTGAGATAATCCCGGGCCTCATTCTGCTTTTCCTATAAACCAAGAGCTTTAGGCTGTAAGGTCGTTTCTACTCTGGCAGCTATATAGGACATATTATCATTCCTACAGAAACAGTGATCTTCTGGGAAATCTAAGTTGTACCTTCAATTCTTATTACTCAAGTAACAAGTTCCAACTTTCATATAAATCTATAACTATATGGTAAAGGGAAGGAGTGAAGAAAGAGACACGACAGCTTTTTAAACACACAGCAGGTACCACAAAATGGGACCATTAGGTTTACTAAGCTATCAGCTGTATGTTTGGTCATAACCTCTGTAGCACCTACTTCAGAAAGCTATTTGGAGGCTCAAGTGAGAACATGTATCTAAAAGTGCTTTGTAAAAAGTAAAGCACTGTCGGTTTATTATTACACAGTATGTATCTATGTCCATTTTACAAAAGAAATGGGCTGGTTTAGTACTGTAGAAATAGAAAACTGCTTGATGTATCTGAGGTCAAAAGGAGTTAGGTTCAAATTCTGACTAGTTTATATGAATGTGGGTCAGTCACCATCTCAAGTTGGGTTCAGGTGTAGTAACAGTAGGGATAGGTGGAGTAGATGATTTCCTAAGGTCCATTTCCACTTCTAAATCCTGTAACTACTGCTGCTACTATCCCCAGCTGTGACTAGTACCTTAAGGAAATGATATACCCTAATCTTCCAACTAGGTAACTCAGCCACCTCCCCTCAAGAATTTTTGTTGCTGCAACTCTGAGGGTAAGAGGTCAGCAAAAATTAAAATATTAGAGAGAATCTGGACCTACAGTTCTCACTTTAAGGGGGTCTGGGGAGGGAGGAAGAACATTCTCTTTTTTCCAAAGGGGCACTCACTTCCCCACGCAAACTCACAGCACCACAGTACCATAAATAGAGTTGAGAATTTCCATTAGGACTTTTCAGCCTGTTTCCCTGGTGATATTGTACCTTTTGGACTTAGATCTGACTTAAGAGGGGCCTGGCTTTCTCTACTGTTCCAGCCACTGCCACCATTTCCACTTTCACTATCTACCTTAACCATGGATGGCTAGGCTCTCTTGTCCTCAGCATACCTCTGCTTACTTTATTTCCACCCCCCACCCTGCTTAAAAACATTTCTTATTCAAGGAAGTTCTTACAGCTCCCCTGGAGCTTATGTTTTTGGAAAAATGATAACAATTCTAGATCTCATCCATAGCATTACTTTAAAGTATTTCAACAACATTAAATTTTTTTTAATGACCTTTAAAAATTGATCCAATGGTCATCAAAACGGAGAAGAAAGAATATTGGCTTATGGAGAAAACTCTACGAAATACGCTTAGCTCTATTATCCTAGGGCCCCCAAGGCAGTTCACATCTCAGAAACTGTATATGATGGTAATAACATTCTGTTTCCTATATTGGCCTTTACTTACATTAGTTCACCTTTCAAAAGTGTCATCATAGATGACAGTTCATTGGCTGAATAAATTGTAGGATCTGCTAAGAGAGAAGGAAGAATTCGTTCTCCCAAAGAGTCTTACAAAAATGGTTCTTTAGATATAGTTAATACAGTTCATTCTAAAATTCTCTGTACCAGGAAATACTGACTACCCTTGTAGTCACAGTGTAGAAACTGTGACCAGTCAACTATCCTCCATGATGCTTCCTGAATGATTCATCAATGTTCTCAGACTTTGGGGCAGCATGGAATATTGGAAAGAATAGTTGACTTGGAGTTTGGAGGACACGAACCTACTTAAACCTATACTTGTGTGATTTTGGACGCTGAATTTCACTTCTGAGCCTATTTCTTCACTGATTTGTAAAACAAAGGGGTTGAACTAGATGATCACTATTCTAGCTTTTAATGCTATGATTTATGGGATGTGATAAGCAGGCCCCATGAGGGCTCACTTCCCACAGTTTACTTCCCTCAACCCCAGACTATCCTATAACAGGTTGGGCCTCTATTTTAGCTCTTTTGCCTGTCTACATTCAAACAATTTCTGAAATCCCAGTAATATAGCTTATTATCTCCTCCTACCCCCCACTCTGAACTGCCTAAGGATCCTTAGCCAAATTAGAAAGTACGAGTAATAAATACTAGTGTATGCATGATGTAAACATTCTAGGATTTGTGAATATCCAACTATTATTCCCATTTTTCAGATGAAGAAACTGAGGATCATAACTACTTTAGTCACTGGCCTAGAATCACATGACCATAACTGTTCACATACCTATGAGAAAGCTAGAATTTGGATCTAGGTCTTTTGTCTTAAAGACTTAAAGTCCAGTGCTTTTCCCACTATGGTACTCTGTAACAGAAGGGATACTAAAACTTTTAAATTAACAGATGAAAAAGAATCCCTGAACTTGAACAAGAAAAAGAGATGCTGTCAATGTACAACCATTAAACCTATGGATTTCTGTTTGTAGTTTGGGGGTTTAGGATGATGAGAAATATTAGGTGGGTAGGGTGAGGGCAGCTGAAGGGGAAGGGAAGAGGAAGTGTGACATAGTTTACAGTACTAATGTAGTACACACTCAATTTGGTATGAAATCTATCTTACACTATAGGAAAGTGGGAGAGAAGGGGATAAGTGGGGTGGGGGATGATAGAAGGGAGGGCAAATGGGAGGAGGGAGTAATTAAAAGTAAACACTTGGGGAGGGACAAGGTCAAAAGAGAGAATAGAAGAAATGGGGGGGCAGGATAGGATGGAGGAAAATATAGTCTTACACAACATGACTATTATGCAAGCCTTTTGCAAAACTACATACATACAAACATACATTTATATATATATATATATATATATACATACACCTATATTGAATTGCTTGTCTTCTTACTGGGAATGGGTGGGGAGGGAGGAAGGGAGAGAAGTTGGAACTCAAAATTTTAGGAATGAAGGTTGAGAATTGTTTTTGTACGTAACTGGAAAATAAGAAATACAAGTAATGGGGTATAGAAATCTATCTTGCCCTACAAGAGAAGAGAGAAAATGGGGATAAGGGAAGGGAAGGGTGTGATAGAAGGGAGAGTAGACTAGGGGAAGGGGTAATCAGAATGCACAGTGTTTTGGGATGGGAGGAGGGGAGAAAATTTGGAACTCAAAATCTTGTGGAAATGAATGTTGAAAACTAAAAATAAATTAAAAAATTGGAAAAAAACAGCCCCCCAAAAAGAGTACTAATATAGAAGAACTATATTTCTGTTCTTGCTATGTGAATTTGGGCAAATCACTTTTTCCTCATCTGTAAAACAAGGATATCACTCCCTTAGCACTTGGTACATAATTATCAATTAATAAACATTAGGATAGTTGTATGAAAAACAATTTGGGGTAAATTTTAAGGTTTCATATAAATTTGAACTTTATAGACAAAGTGAACTGAGAAGAAAACACAATCAAGTTCTTTATAGTAATTATTATATAAAAACTGTTAGCAATTATTATTATCTGATATTGGCTAGATGCAACAATCTGTCTCCTGACCATCTCAAGACCATGGAATCCTGGCGTTATTATTTCATCAACACTGAGCAACAGGAAGTCTTGGTTCAGAGTGTGATGAGCAGCTCTCTTCTTTAATGTGTGTACATAAAATAGGCCACTTTTCTACTGCAGAAGTTAGCTTCAGCATGTAGATTATGCTCCTGGGCCCGAATCTGAGAACGGTGTGATGAGCCAGGGAACGTACTCTAAATTATGGGCTGAATGTGAAATCATTTTGATTCAGTATCTTGGTCTAAATAAATGAACTTCCTTTATGTCCTTGTCTGTTGACAATGGCCAACATCAGGAACAAATGCAAGAAGCTTTCTGTTTTGAAGGGAATTCCTGGTTCTTCTGTCACAAGTTGGAAGGAGAGGCAGGGCCACACGAGAAGATCTAGGATGAGATCAAGAAGTTTTCTTTTGACATCACTTTGTCTGTCTAGTCAATCTTTTAATGAAATTGGGCTGGACCAACGTTAGATTAAAAAAATTTTTTATCTTTTAACATCACTTACCTTCTCCAAAGAACCTTGATCTATGCCCTGCAAGTATATTTTAAGACTGCATGTTTTCCTACTACTTTTATGTTTGACCAAAAGGGGAATACACAATAGCTGTTAGAGAATGCACACACTTACCTGTTTTCCATCCACTTCAATATCTGCTACATAATTTTCAAACACCGTGGGCACATACACCTCAGGGAATTGGTCTTTGCTAAATACAATCAGCAAGCATGTCTTCCCACAGGCACCATCACCAACTATAACCAACTTTTTTCGGATGGCAGCCATAGCTGGAAAACAAGGAGAGAGAGAAATTTATTTTGATGCTCAAGTACATTGACACTCACCACACATGGATACATGGTTACTAGTGTATGCAAAGTAAGTAAAGGGAAACACAAAGAAGAGTTTCATTTTCAGGTCATAAAGCCATTCTGACATATAGCCCTGGAATCTGCTATCTGTCCAAAAATATAGGGAATGAACAGAACCATCTTAGAAGCTATTTGCATTTTCCATCCTGGTTGAAAATAAATGTTATCTAAGTTGTGGGACATGAATGTAATGGATTACTATTGTGCTATAAGAAATGATGAACAGGTGGACTTCAGAAAAACCTAGAAAGACTTACATGAACTGATGCTGAATGAAATGAAAACCAGGAGAACACTGTACACAGTAACAGCCAAAGTGTGCAAGGACTGTTTCTGACAGACTTAGCTCTTCACACAGCAATGCAAGGACCTAAAACATTTTCAAAGGACTCATGATACAAAATACCATCCATGTCCAGAGAAAGAACTAGGGAGCTGGAACACGGAACGAAGCAGACTCTTCTCGTGTGTTATGTTTTGTCTTCTCTCATGTTTTCTCCCATTTGTTTTAATTTTTCTATGCAACATGACTAATGTGAAAATGTGTTGAGTAGGAATGGAGAGCCCATATAAGATTGTTTGCTGTGGTGGGGAGAAAGGGAGGACAGAAAATTTAAAACTTATGGAAGTGATTGTAGAAAACTAAAAACAAATAAATTAATTAAAAAATAAATGCTATAAGTGAATAGCCGGCAATATATAGCTAATTTAAGACTAGAATGGAGATTTCTGAACTGAGTAAATGGAGAATCACAATCCAGTTTCTTCTTGCTTCCATTCAGAAGAACCCTCATTTTTGTTGTTGTTTAGTCAGACAGGTTCTCTTGGCAACAATACTGGTTTGCCATTTCCTATTTCACCTCATTTTACAGATGATGAAATGAAGGCAAATAGGGTTAAGTCACTTGCTCAGGGTCAATACGGTCACTAAGTAAGTGAGACCAGTAAGAAGAGAGTCTTTCTGACTCTAGACCTGGCATTTTATCCACTGTACCATTTAGCTGCCCTCAACCCTCCTTTTAGGGGTAGAACATATAAAATTCACTTTTTAACCTAAAGCCAGTTCTTTTCCAATCAATAGAGACAACATATGTCATAGCCAGGTAGTGCAGTGAGGAGAACAATGGGCCTACACTCAAGAAGTTCGGAACTCAGACGCTTAACAGCTGGGTGACCTTGTGCAAGATACTTAACCTATTTGCCTCAGTTTCCTCATCTGTAAAATGGGAATAATAACAGCATCTACCTCCTAGACAGGGATTAAATGAGATACTTGCAAAGCGCAGTGGCTGGCACACAGGTGATATGTAAATGCGAGCTATAAATACAGCCTGCTTGTCCAGTCCTTAGCCAACAATTTAAATGAGGCATAAATAATGCCAATAATTTCATAAAAAATTGGATCAAGGTCAAGGGAAAAGGCTTGAGACATATGAAAACTAAGCTTATGTGCTGCCCTGATTCTCTGAAGGTATGTTAAGCCAGGCCAGAGCACTCATCATCTAGCTGGTTCCCTTCTCCTAAACATTTCCCAAAGTGGTTTTCTTGGAGAGAGTGGGTAAGGTCTGAGAAGAAGGCACAAGATAAATGGCTACAATGAAAAAACACTCTTCAAGAACTAAGTTTTTCCAACAAGCTGAACATTACTTATTAAAGTCTGAAATAATGTGGTTTTATAGATTTTTAGGGTGAAAAGAATCCTGAATCTGTAGTCAGAAAAAGCTGGGTTTAAATCCTGACTGTGACACTGAGTAGCTTGTACAAGCACAGGAAAGATAACCCTTTTAAACCTCAGTTTGCCTAACCTATACAATGAAAATAATAGCATATTACTAACCTCACAGAATCTTTTTGTGAGTCTTAAATGAGATAATATATTCAAACCCCTAAATATCAACTATTATGCAGGGCTGCTTAAATTGAAATAACATGAGAGACTAGAATAGAGGTGATATCTTGTTCTAATAAAAATCATTAACAGCAGGATCTCCAAGTAACAGCTGAAAGCCTAGTTAATTTTTGATTTGCATTTTCATACAATTGTGCTGGGAGTGTGAAGAATATAAGGGGAAAAGGGACATCTTTCAAAGCCCTCAAAGCTGTGCTGACAGATAATGAAAAAGTCAGACTCAGGAGCCCTAGGGTCCAGTCTGGTTCTGACAATAACCAGCTGTGTGACTGTAGGCAAATGACTCCTCTCTAAAGCTTCAATTTCTTAGTTAAAATACTTGTAATTGAACTCATTTCACAAGGGAGAGGGGACTGAAAAGATGAAATCATTTTATGTGAATTATTTTTTTAGAGTTCTTCATGATGACAGAAAGATCCCATGTCAAGGGAAGGCAACAGCAAACTCCCACTATAAGGAACACAGCTTGATTCCCTACATCTAAAGGAAAGCTTGGGCCCATCTGGCATGTTTTAAAACTTATTCTGGTACTCCTAAAAGAGTAAAAAGAAGGAGAAGTGGAAAACACTGTAGAGGCTGTCTGTAACATCTCCAGCTTACCATGATTTTTCCTTTCCTTCAAAGCTTATTGCACTTAGTCCCAAGACAGTTCAATATTGAAACATAACATTGTGTCTCACACTAAATTATAAACTAAAGGATACATTTCTTTTTATTCCCTGTAATACCATATTGGGTACAATGTAAATACACAATAAGCAGTGGTGTACTGCATAACTACTTTTTAAAACTGGAAGGGAAAAAAGATAAGTAAGCATGGTGTAGTGGAAAGATACTGCAATTGGGGGGAAAACGTGTTCAAACCTCAGTTCAGCTACTGTCTGTCTGAACCTAAACAACTTTCTTCACTTTTACATAAAAAATGTACTACTGTATCTTTTCCCAGCAAGTCATCCCTTATAATAAAGAATTGAAAGTGGGGGGAGAGGAGGAGATAGGTCTACAATATTAGCCTATATTTCAAAAAAGCCTTAATTTATATACACTCACATTTAAAGAGCAGGGGGAGCTATAGAGAAAATGATCAAAGGATATGGATAGGCAAATGAATCTATCTATTATATATAATATTATAATATTATAAAGCTATCTATAATCACACAAAAATGTTCTAAATCATTTTTGATTAGAGTAATGCAAATTAAAACAACTCAGGTACCATTTTACATCTATCAGATTGGCTAATATGGCAGAAAAGGAAAATAACAAAATACTGGGAAAGAATGTGGGAAAATTGCAGTTTGTGAACTGATTCGACCATTCTCGAAAGCAATTTTGAACCATGGCCAAAAGGCTATAAAACTGTAAAACCTTTGACCCAGCAATACCACTACTAGCGTCTATATCCCAAAGAGATTAAAAAAAAAAAAAGGAAAAGAACTTCTATGGGTGTCCATCAGTTTGGGAATGGCTGAACACGTTGTGGTACATGATTATGATGGAACACTACTGTGCTATTAGAAATGAGCAGACCGATTTCAGAAAAACTTGGAAAGACTTAAAGGAACTGATGCAAAGTGAAGTGAGCAGAACCAGGACCACATCGTACACAGTAACAGCAACATTGTATAATGATCAACTAGGAATGACTTAGCTATTCTCAAAATTACAAAGATTCAAGACAATTCTGAAGGACCTATGATGAAAAATGCCATCCACGTCCAGAGAAAGAACTGATGGGAATCTGAATCCTGAGAAGACCTTAAAAAACACCCCCAAAACTTTATCTATTTATTTTGGATCTGCTTCCCCCCTGCTCCAACAACATGACTAATACACAAATGTTTTTCATGACTGCACATATATAACTTTATCAAAACTGCTTGCCTTCTCAATGAGAGAAGAGTGAAGATGAGAGAGAATTTGGAATTCAAAATTGAAAAAAAAAGTTTAAAATTGTTTTCATATGTAATTGGGAAAAATATTAAAAAATTCTGCAGCATTGTTTTGATAATTTTGTTGTTTTTCTTTCCATTTTCAATGCAGTCATTGTGTACTGGCTTCACTTTGCATTAGTTTATACAAAGCTCTGGAAATTTTTCTCATCTATCAAACTTGTTTCTTAGAGCACAGTAATATTCCATAACATTCATGTATCACAATTTAACTATTCCTCAATTAATCAGTACTCTGTTTCCTTGATGCATGCATTGCCAGAGCTAGTTCAGTGTTTGGGAGGCTCTGAAAGCAAGCATGAGAGAGAGAGAAGAGGTATTAAAGTGACTCCTGAACTGAAGGTCTACAGAGCCGTTGTGCTGACCTCACTGTTGTATGCCTGTGAAACCTGGATAGTCTACCAGTGCCATGCCTGGAAACTGAATCACTTCCATTTGAACTGTCTTCAGAAGATTCTGATGATCACCTGGCAGGATAAGGTACCAGACATTGAAGTCCTTACTTGAACTAAACTGCCAAGCATTCAAACTCTGCTTCAGAGGGTGCAACTCTGATGGGCTGGCCATGCTGTTCGAATGCAAAACATACACTTTCAATGCAAAATGACTGTTTTGTGGAAAACTCACACAGGGCAAGCATTCACGTGGTGGTCAGAAGAAGCGATAACAAGGATACTCTCAAGGTCTCTCTTAAGAACTTTGGAACTGATGGTGTGACATGAGAGACCTTGGAATAGGACTGCTAAGCATGGCGTGCCCACACTGGAGAAGGTGCTGTACTCTATGAACAAAGCTCAAAGGAAACACAGGATGTGCAAATTTAGAGAATCCACTCCAAATGTTCACACAAACTATTTGTGCCCGACCTGTGATAGAGCATTCCGAGCTCATATTGGTCTGATCAGTCATAGTTGGACACACTGGAACTTAACCATAGCATAGTGATGTCATTTTAGTTCTCTCTGAGAACCAAGGACAACAACCAATGACTCCTACCACAAAAAGTGTTAGTATCAACATTTTACCATAAAACAATACTCTTTTTGTCAATGAAATCTTGAAGTTTATACTTCAGAGTGGAACCTTTGGGTCAAAGGGTGAGGACATTTTAGCCACCTTCTTTGCATAATGCCAGACTTCTTTCTAGCCATACCAATTCATACCTCTACCAACAAATGTATTAGTGTACTTCTCTCTTTCCTCAATTCCTCTAACGTTGACTATTCCCACCTTTGATGATTTGCTGAGTGTGGGGTGAAGTTTCAGGATTTTGATTTGCATTATTATTAGTGATTTGAAGCATTTAATTCATATGGTTGTGAATAACTTGCAATTCTGAGAACTGATCATATCCTTTGACCACTTATCTATTAGAGAATGTCTTATGGTACGGATATATACGTACAAAAACAGACAGACAGAGAAACAGAGAAAGAGAGAGAGTGAGAACAATCCTTGGCTATCAAAACCTTTATAGATATGTCTTATTTTTCATAACTTGACTCATGCTAGTGACATTCATTTTAAAAAAAAAATTAATTAATCTATTTTTAGTTCTCAACATTCACTTCTATAAGTTTTAAATTTTCTCCCCCTCCCCAAGGCAGCATGCAGTCTGATATGGCTCTACACATACCTTCCTATTAAACTCATTTTCACATTAGTCAAGTTGCATAGAAGAATTATAATGAATGGGAGACATGACAAAGGAAAAACAAAACAGGACAAAACAAACCAAAAAAGTAAACAGTCTGCTTCACTCTATATAGTTCTTTCTCTGGATGTGGATGGCATTTACCATCATGAATCCTTTGGAATTGTTTTACATCCTTGCATTGCCGAGAAGGGCTAACGAAGTCTATCAGAATCAGTCATCGCATACTGTGGCTGGTTGTCTGAACATCATCGCACACTGTGGCTGTTTTCCTATGAACAACAATGTTCTCCTGGTTCTGCTCATTTCACTCAGCATCAGTTCATATAAGTGTCCAGGATTTTCTGAAGTAGTGACATTCATTTTGCTCATGCAAAAGGCTTTCAATTTCATGTGATCAAAATTATCCCCCTTGACCCAGCAATACCGCTTCTATGGCTGTATTCCAAAGAGACCATAACAATGGGAAAAGAACCTACGTGTACAAAAATATTTACAGCAGCCCTCTCTGTGGTAGCCAAGAACTGGAAATTGAGGAGATGCCCATCCACTGGGGAATGGCTGAACAAGTTATGCTATATGAATGTAGTGGAATACCAGTGTGCTATAAGAAATGGTGAGCAGGCAGACTTCAGAAAAATCTGGAAAGGCATATAAACTGATGTTGAGTGAAGTGAACACAACCAGGAGAACATTGTTCACAAAAAGAGCCACAGTGTTTGAGGACTGCTTTTGATAGACTTAGCCCTTCACAGCAATGCAAAGACCTAAAACATTCCCAAAGGACTTTTGATACAAAATGCCATCCACATCCAGAGAAAAACCATGGAGGTGGAACACAGAATGAAGCAGACTATTTTCTCTTTTGTTATGTTTTGCTTTGTTCATGGTTTCTCCCATTCTTTTTAATTCTTCTATGCAATATAACTAATATGTTTAATAGGAATGTACATGCAGAACCTATATAAGATTGCATGCCGTCTTGGGGAGGGAGAGGGAGAAAAATTTAGAACTTATGGAAGGTAGTGATTGTTGAAAACAAATCAACAAACCTGGATATAAATAAGTAAATAATTCAATCACAAAATCATCTAATTTATTCTCCATGCACAGTTGTGAAAGACATGATCTTCTGCTCTTCATATCTGATGCTGTCTTTGGTATTGTCTTCACTTATCTGTTTTAAACATACTGTGGAATAAGACTGGAATGGCGGCCCCGGCGTGAACCTAAGAATGCTTTTAGTCCTCCCAGAAACTCTTGTCAAATAGAGAGCTCTTTCTAGATAATTCTGTTTTCAGGTCTACTCAACACTGAGGTTACTGAATTCTGTTCTTTCTTATCCTTCCTTGTCTGTCTGGTCTGTTCCACTGATTCACTTTTCTACTTACTAACCAGCACCAAACAGTTTTGAAGATTACTCCTTTATAATGTCATCTAAGGTCTGGAAGTATTATTCTTCCCTCCACTTTTTTTTTTCATTATTTTCCCTCATATTCTCTATCTTTTATTCCTCCAAGTGAATTTTGTTGTTTTATTCTCTTACAAAAACCATGCCCCTTCTGTGGTAGTTTAATCGGTATAATACTAAATCTGTAAATTAACTTTAATAGTAGCCATTTTTATTATATTGGCACAGCCTTTAGCTATCTAAGTTGTTCTGTAAGAAACATTTTCTAATTGAGTCGATACTGGTATTGAGGGAAGACTGGCAGGCTGATTCCCAAATATTTTATTTACTTTTTGTAACTTTTCTGAATGGAAAGTCCTTCATCTCGAGTGGTAGTTTCCTCATTTGTGAAGTTGGGATAATAGTTCTTTCACTAACTACCTTCACAGAGAACTTTAGATAAAGTAAACTTTAAACCTCAAACATAAATTGAACAATTTTCCTCACCATCTTCTTCTGTGGCAAGTAAGATTAATCATCAGTCTTTAGTGTTAGAATTTTAAAGAATCCTTTACAAACAAATGTTGGTGTTCAAGCCATACCAGATTCATAAATTTGCTTTTATTCTCATTGATGTCTAGACACCATATGATTTATTATAGTCGAGAGTTCATCTGTATTGTTTTATGCAGAGTCAACAAAAACAGAGCCTTTTATTGAAAACAAAAGTTCAATTCTAAACTTCTAATTCCAACTGGAGAAAAGTGAAAACGCCAACAGTGCAGATCTGCTTTGGAGAGAGCACCTAATACTGACAAATGGCCCACTATTCTACTTACCAGGTTGAAGGAGGAACAAAAGAAAAGCATGAACATGAATATAAAAGGAAAGCTCCATAGTTAGGAGGTGGATTCTGGACAACAGAGGAGTAGAAAAGCTACTAGAACAGAGACAATGCAGGGCAGACAACAGAAAACAACAAACTTGCTATTTTTCCTCACTCTGCTTCTACTGAATCATCTTTTCTCTTTGCTATTACATATTTCTTTTCAAACACAGCTGCTTGCCAGTTTGCAAAAGGAAACAGTGCAGGCTCTCCCTGAACAGTTTGGGTCAGATGACTCATTTTCATGAAGGGATTTACTGAGGACATTTCCGAAATTCAGTCCAGCTCATCTAAGTGTTAACTGAAATAGCTTTTCTCAGAGGTTTTATTCTACTACGACTTGAAGTTACAACAAATCTGTTTACTAATTATCTGGCAGGGCACTACAAAATTAAAATTCCCCCCAAAATGCTGAGTTTTTTCAAGATAGGCATTCTATAAGAGTCACTATATTATTTGGCATCAAAACATCATGCTAATGGGAATAAACAATTCAAACTCTGCTCCCTGTTCACAGCAGAGGTATGATCAAAACTGGATAATGAATCTTCCTGTTTGTACATTTACTTTCCATTTTTTGAGACAAATTCTGCCTCTAGTAAGTCTACCAAAGGCTCCACAAATAACTGACAATCCTTCTCCCCCTTAATAGGACTTTCCCCAATTGCATGTACAGATAGTTTTCAGCATTCACTTTCATAAGATTTTGAGTTCCCAAAATTTTTTTCCCCTCACTTTCCCTCCCGAAAGATGGCAAGCAATCTCATGTACATATTTTTCACACTCGTCATTTTATGAAAAAAGAATCAGAACAAAAGGGAAAACCATGAGAAAGAAAAAACCAAAAAAAGAAAACAGGATGTTTTGATCTGCATTCAGACTCCGTAATTCTTTCTATGAATGTGGATAGCATTTTCCATCATGAGTCTTTTGGAATTATCTTAGATCATTGCATTTCTGAGAAGACCTAAAGGCCTGCCATGACTGATCACAGCACAATGTTGATGATGCTGGTTCTCCTGTACAATGTGTCCAAGGTTCTCCTGGTTCTACTCATTTCACTCAGCATCAGTTCATTTAAGTCTTTTGAGGTTTTTCTGAAATCCACCTGCTCATTATTTCTTATAGTACAATAGTGTTCCATACCTTCATATACCACAACTTGTTCAGTCATCTCCTAATTGATGGGCATCTCTTCAATTTCCATTTCTTTGCCACCATAAAAAGAGCTGCTATAAATATTTTTGTACATGTGGGTCCTTTTGCATTTTTTTAATGATCTCTTTGGGATACAGACCTAGTAGTGGTACAGCTGAATCAAAGGGTATACACAGTTTTATAGCCCTTTGGGCATGCTTTAGTTCTTTCAGGTTTAAAATCTGGGTTTGAGACTTAAATCTCCCACTATGTCATTTAACTGCTGCTGATGTGTGCAATCAGTCATGAGATGTCAATTGGTTAGGGAAACCTGGTTGTTTTCATAGTTCAGCTGTAGTCCTATAATTACTTTTGGGGGCAGGGACAGAATGCATGTCAGATCATATGGTGTCAGCAACGTTCTGTTATTTATCCAATGGCTAACCTCATTTCAATTGTTAAAGTGGTTTATGAAATATAGAAGACCAACTGACCAATGCTGTTGTGATGCATATTTTGTGCTACCAAAATGTACCCTCTGACTACAATTACAACCTTAAATATCGATAGAAGTTCAGGGACCAGCAAGCAATGGCTATGACAAGATACCAGTATCGCAGTTATGAAAAACACTTCAATAGCCCTAGATTCTCATCTTATTTCCTCACTCCTAGATGGGAGCTGAAAGGAAAATATAAGCTGACAAAATGAAGTCTATCTCTACACAGAAAACTAAATTTACTTTTCTTAAAAAGACTTGCCTATGTGGGGGTGGGGGGTGGGGGGGAGAAGAGAGAAAACAACCAAGTAACTCCAATCTACTGTTCCTTACACCCACATACTACTAGCCCTGGGAGAAACAAGTAGCCATCTTCCCACTCACTTCCTGTCTCCCTCTGCTCCCCAGATACAGCTGCTTCTCAGGACACAGGAAAAGGCAAGGAATCCTTAGCTACTGAAGCAACGAAATGGGAGATACACTAGTCTTGCTTCGTTTCTAATGTCTCCTAAGTTTTTGTGGATGGAAGCCTTAATCTGCCGCTGTTCAGCCCTGAGATCATTATTCAAAAGTTAGTTAAGAACAGCTTTCTAGGAAGCTAGAGAAGAGCCACCTGCCCAATAATCTTTGTTACATCACCAAGATCTCACTCTTACCTTTCATCTGATTCTCTCCCAGGAGAGTAACCCCTTATAAAACTTCTTTTTAAAAGAAAAAGAGCAAGAGGTATGAAAAACTTTAAGTCAATCAACACAACAAAAACAACCTAACATTATTTGCAACGTTCTACATCTGTGGAACCCACTTCTACCAAAGTGAGCACAGGGAGCTGTCTTCTAGTCTCTTTTTTGGGGTCAAGCTTGCTCTTCATAACTCTTCAGCATTCAGGTGTGACTGTGGCTTTACTCTTTCCATTTTCATTGTTGATATTGCTGCGTACACTCCTGGCTCTATTTATCTCACTTTGCAACAGTTATAGAAATCTTTCCACCCTCTTTGAATTTATCATCTTCACTTCACACAGCTTCCCAATGATTTTAAAAATTAATTTCACCATATTTTATGACATGGCTCAACAAATCTTATTTGGGTCACCTTGGCACTAAGCAATTTTATCAGAGTGCTTGGTTAGGGTTTTCAGAACAATCTTGCCTCTGAACTATAGATGTGTTCCTTTATTATCCTTCTTGTGAATACAATTTAAGGTCCACAGTTCTGGAAAGGATTTTAAGAAATAACACAACCATAATAAGTTCAACAAAGCATCAGAATTTTTGAGGCTAAAAAGTCTGATTACCACTACCATTCTTTTGCCCATTCATTCTTATACCCTTCATCTTACGATAGCAGTGCTCTATTATCTTGGTTCTTTCTGCACTTTTCACTATGCATTATTTCATAAAGGTCTTTCCAGATATCTCTATACTCTTTATCCTTGTTGGTTTTGTGTGGTATTTGCATTTTTTCAATGTACTACAATTTACTTAACCAGTTTCCATTTAAATTGTTTTAAGTGTTAAAAAATTACAAATGATGTTGCTATGAAAGTACCTAAACAGATTTAAAAAAATATTCCCTGAAAGCGTTATTATTGTATCAAAGAGTATCACTTAAAAAATTTTTTTTCTTTGTACTGCCAGATAGCTGTCCAAAAAGATTCTATCACTTTGCAGTTTCCACACACTGCTCCATTCAGATGTGAGAAAGAAGATGATCAGTGAAGGGTCTGGGAGAAGGAGCCGTTGGCCAGCAGAATTCATCATGCTGGTAGAATGATGGATATAGATTTACAGATGAAGAAACTGATCCCAGAGAAGTGCAATGACATGCTGAGTCATGAGGCATCTACCTCAAAGAGTGGTTGTCCCAGCATTCTCCGCCATGGGCTTGGCACACAGCAGGTGCTGTATAAATATATGCTCCCTTTCTCCTTCCCTGTAGAGTGTAGCACAGATGTGATGTAATGTGAATGAAAGCCTCAAAAACAATGCTTTCCTACTTCGTTACAGATCAAATCATAGCCTGGTCTAAAGCTTTCACTGAACTTTTCCAGGGGATCCTTGGAAGTTCTTGGTGACTATTTTGGGTCTCAGGATGAGTCAGGAAGCAAATGCTCTATAGCTCTTTCATCTCCCTGTTCTACAGCACAGTGTTTCCTTGAAAAACTAATCTGACTTTTACTTCTAGGGTTGGTTTCTCTAAATCCAAAACAAAAATTTCAAGCACTGGTTTACAGTGGACTAAATTCTGGGATTCCACAGGGATGACCGGAATTAATTTGGAATGACACTGGGCCTCAGACTTTGTTTGATCATAAAGTAAAATTCTTGAGGAAATGGTATTTGACACTTTTTTTTTGATTGGGGGCTGGAAGGAAATGTAAAAAAGAGAGGACCAGGAAAATAGAAAGCCTAAGCTAGAAGTCTAAAAGAGATAAAAAGCTGGTCTCAATGGAGTTAGAATCAGGGTTGGAAGCCTTATTGGTTATCTAGTTCAACCCTCTCATTTTCCAAATAAAAAAATTGAACTGAAAGGAAGTTAACTGACATGTCCAACTCATACAACTAGTAAATTATGGAAATCAGAACTTTATGATTCAGAGGGTCTTGTTTTCCAGTTCAGTGCTCTTTCTTTTAGGAGGGTTAAGTAGGTGGTGCAGTGGATAGAGCACTGGGCTTGGAATCAGGAAGATTAACCTTCATGAGTTCAAATCTGGCCTCAGATACTTAATAGCTGTGTGACCCTGGGCAAGTCACTTAATAACCCTGTTGGCCTTAGCTTATCTGTAAAACAAGCTAGAGAAGGAACTGGCAAACCACTCCAGTATTTTTGCCAAGAAAATCCCAAGTGGGGTCACAAAGATTCAGATATAATTGAACAACAAAGTTCTTTATATCTACCATGCTGGCTCTCAAGAAGGGTCTTCAGAAAGCTGGCCCATTGAGACATGCAGACTAGGGAATACAGGCAGTGTGATGAAAGACACAACATCTGGAATCACAGAATTTTGGTTCAAATAAGGTTCTGTCACTTAAGACCCTGTGAAGGCCTGAACAAATCACTTTAACTTGTTTCTTGGTTCCCTCAAGATGGCCTCTAGGTTTCCTTCAACCTCTAAATCTATGACTCCATTACTTCAAACACTAGTATTCTTTTACAGAGGCATCACTATGACTTAAAAACAGCACCAAATGCAGGTGGGCTATCTCCCTGACCCATATTTTCTGTCCTCTTACTTCAAAAAACAAGCAGCAGGGTCTGTTCTCCTGCTTCCTGTCCCTAACACTATACTATGTGCCTGGAGAATTGCCACAAAAAGAAAGGAATATAAAGATTTTTTAGTAGGCTGCAAAACCTTTGAGTAAATGTAGATAAGGCTAATACTTTGCCCATAAACACAAAGGAAAAAACTTGCCATTTTTATTCTGGATGACTGTCTTTACTCAGAAGGGAAAATGATGACTTCTCCAAATTGGATTAGAAGACAAGTGATGCTTTAATTTTAACTACTGCTAGGAAGGGTTGGATGTACACTTTATATTTTGAAGACACAAGGTTTGTTTGTTTTTTAAAGCAAAATAAGCTTACTTTTTAAAGTGCAAACACTGATTAAATGAGCAGGCAATAACTGACCACCTAAGCAGTGGGTCAAAGTTGAACAGCCTAGAGAACAGTTTTGTTCTCTGGTAACAAGAAATAATCCATGTTTTACTATCAGTTCTATTTTGTAAAAGATTTACCAGTTTCTGAAGTTAGGTAGAATTTTGGGGGGAGGGATGAAGAGAAGCCAATTATTTGGTAAAGCATGAAAACTTCAGATGATCACCCACCAGACAACAAAAGCCAGCCCAATCACAGGCACAACCCTTATATCAAAATAATGGGCATGTGTATGAAGAGATCTCTGCATTTACATTTATTTTCATATATGGAAGAAAGAACTTTGGTAAGGCTCTTTTTCAAACAGACCACTTAAGAGAAGGTGCTTTTCACTGATTTAAAAGGGTTATCTTCAAAGTTAGTTCTTAAAAGAGCTGAGACCAATATCTTATCTCCCTTTGTTTCTTGCAATACCCTGCATGCGCACCTATACACATATAAATCTTGTAACTCTTAAATGCACAAGTATCAAATGCATACAGACAGACAGCCAAGATAACAATGAGAAAACTTCGTTGGAAATCACCTATTACCAGAGTCAGAAGAGACTCTGATAAATACTGTGTACACTAAAGAGACAGCACAGTGGAAAGAACACTAACTGTACTCAATGGGACTCAGAGGACCTGGGTTCAAATGCCACTTCTGATGCTCACTCACTACCTGTGATATACATTATATAGCAGCTATCATCAGCCTTAATAAATAAAGGAGTTTGATCTCCAAAGTCACTTCCAGTTCTATGAAGGTACTCAATGCTTACTGTTCAGTGGGATGGTGTGGGTCCTAAGAAGGGCAAGGACATACCATGAAAAGGAAAATAACATTTCAGTGGTCTGGCTTCTTCCAAGTCAACTGTACAATATTCTTTTCTTGGTTGATTGGTGAGGTGATGTGAAGTGAATGTAGTGGTGCTGGGCTTTTCTCTGACATAGAGCCTCCTGCCAAGTTATCAATACTTTACATCTTTTCTCCTCCCAATGCCTCCTTTTGTATCCCAGTTTCCTGGTGTTATTATGAAAGCTCTACATTAATCACAATGGTTGAAAGCATAAAGACGAATACAACTACTACCTGTGAGACCCTTGGGTAAGATTCAGTTTTTTCATCTGTAAAAGTGCCCTAGGAGGCTGGGACTAGAAGATCTCTATAATTCCTCCCATCTCTAAAATCATTTCATGACCCTAAGACACAGATGGTGTCAGCAACATCCTTGCATTCCCTGGTCTGATGGATGACTTATGTATGAGGTACAATAATGTTCACAATTGTACTCCTTAAAAGGTTTTTTTAAGAAAGAGAAAAGAAAACCATGTGCTGCTACGTACTGCTATCCAAAGATACAAACATTACATGTTCTGTCACTTTTCCTTGAGAGACATTAGATATACAAGACTTAAGAAGCAGTTCCTTTAGAAATGAAACATGAGTATGCCAATGAAATAGTTTTCATGAATTGAAATAGGTACTTAGAAAGGAAACATATTACTTCTCTTGAAAAGAATCATACATTATGAAAGAATAAATATCTGAGAGGTACAACTTATACTAATAAATGTTGTCTCATAAGAGAATATCCTGTGGCTAAACCCACACATGATGGTGAGAAACATTTGATATTTAATTAATAACTGCTTTGGCTGGAAGAGGTGCGTATATGCCCATGGAATCATTATAGCAGCATATGTTCAAAAGGAAAAAGGCTTACATAAAAGTGCTTTGGAGTAAATGCCAAACTATCATGCAATTGCAAGCAAAAAACGACAAACCAGTTTGGAGACAATGGTTTTGAGAAGGCTAGGGCTAGATACTCTTTGGAGCATTCTAACCCAAGGACAGGTCAACAAATTAGCCAAAAGTATTTCTGTGAACATAAGTCAAATAAGATCTTAAACATTTTAAGTTTGTTCTTCAGCTGTCAAACACTGACAACTACTGCTATTCGGGAGCCCCAGAGCAAATTTAGTTAGCTCATAGCTACTGGTATTTATCAGGCCCAAACCAATTTTATACAGCTTTGGGGGTCCACAGACTTGGTTTCAAAGGAAATAAGGTTGCTCACAGTTACTCCTTAACTTCATAGATAGGTTGTGCGGAGTTGGAAAACTAACCATATATTTATTTCTAGCTCTGATATGTCTGCAATAATTCTTAACAACAAATTAATCTTATAACAGTAAATGACTATTAAGGAAAGCACCTTTAATGTGGATTATTCTTTTTTTTCTCTTTTCAGTCTCTCTTTTTTTAAAAATTAATTTTATTTATTTTCAGTTTTCTACAGTCACTACCATATAACTTAGATTCCTCCCCTCCCCGAGACACTATACAATTTTATATAGGTACTACACACACATTCCTATTAAATACATTTTCACTATAGTCATGATGTATAGAAGAATTAAAATGAATGGGAGAAATCATATATCAAACCAAAATGTAATACACACACACACACACGATCTGCTACATTCTGCGATTGAATTCCATAGTTCTTTCTCTGGATGTGGAAGGCATTTTGCCTTAAAAGATCACTGGGAATTTTTTTAAGTCCTTGCATTACAATGAAGTTCTAAGTCTACCAGAAAAAACTCTCACACACTGTGGTCGTTGCGGTGCACAAAGTTCTCCTGGTTCTGTACCTTTCGCTCAGCATCTGTTCATGTAAGTCTTTCCAGGCCTCTCTGAAGTCTTCCTGTTCATCATTTCTTACAGTACTACAACAGTATTTCATTACATTCATATACCATAATTTATTCAGCCATTCCTCAATTGATGGGCATCCCTTTCATTTCCAGTTTTTGTCCACAATGTGGATTATTCTTTCAGATTATTCTTTTGGCTCCTGTGTTCTTAGGTAATACAGTTATTGCAATGGTCTGTCTCAGAAGTCTATAAAAATTTGTCATCATTTATAGACACCATACATTGTCCATGTATTCATTAATTAACTTTTAAAATGAATGCCTCCCAAATTCAATGGGGATATTAAGAGATGAATACAGCGAGCCGCTGGCTTAAAAAGTACAAGGCTTTCTTCTAGTTACAAGCATTTCATACCTTCTGACCCAGAGATTCCACAGATGGATGCATAATTTCCCCTCAAGGAGGGCTAAAACAGAAAAGAGATTCCATATGTACCAAAATACTCAGAATGGTACTTTTTGAGGTAGGAAAGAAATAGAAAGTGAATGCCCATCAATTTGGCAACAGCTAAGAAGCTCAGCTATGATTTTACACCCAGAGGGTAGGGACTGTTTCTCTGTCTTTTTAGAAAAAAATCTTCAACACTCAGCACAGAGACTGGCACATAATAGATGCTTAATAAATGTTTATTTTTTTGTTTTACCCTGTCAGATACAACTGATGCACAGGTTAGTTGTGTCCAACTTTTCTTTCTTTCTTTCTTTTGTACTAGGCAGGACTCATTAAGAAGGGAAAAGGGAGAGATTCTCCAAAAGAAGCCCGATACAGGATTCTTACTTGTCAGGAACTGTCTCCCCTCTTCCCCTACCCCACCATTTTACTTCTTGAGGTATGTCCTTGACATTATTAGGACCCCAATGAATTCATTCGCACCACATTCTCACTGAACAGTAAGCACAGAACTAGAAGAGATTTGGGGATCAAACCCCTCTATGTTACAGAAGAAGAAATGGAGGCTGTTAAATAGGAGAGATTACATGGGTCTTATGAAATATAAAATATATTTAAGTTTGTTGTGAATAAACATTTTTACATGACTTGAAAAAAAACAAACCTAGATCAAACATAACTCAGGTCAAATGAAACTGAAGACAGGAGTGCTGGTACTAAACAATCACATTCTTAGTTCAGAACAAACACAGAAGTCATTAAGTCATTTGGTTCTTTGTAATTAAAAAGTTAATAAATATGTAACAATATATATTTTTGACATCATATATACAACTTATTTGTCACAGCTCACATAGGACAACCTCATGCGTACTACTCTTGGAGAAATTTTGCCTTTCTAAAAGGAGAAGGGGATGAAGGCACAATACTGGTCTAGACTATATATAAAAATTATGTTTTGGATGGTGCACAAAGCTAGGTCTGTTTGCAAATGAGGTAGTTATAAATATAACTTGTGAAATCTGTTTAGACAAGGCAGAACTTAAGTCGGAACATTACTCACAGCTACGGAGGCCTCCAAGTCAACTCCACCCACGTTAGCCTTTATTGGGAAGTCAATGAAATAGGCCAATTCTACTCAACCAACATGTCATGGAAAGTCTCTGACTTCCACCTGATTAATGACTTAGATTAAAAGGTCTTCTGACATTAGACACAAACCACATTGGGAAATAGCACCCCAAACCGCCACAAAAGCACTAGATATTGGACTGAAAATAAAGTTTAACAAAATAAAACATTCTTTTTTTTTTAAAGGGGGAGGGAAACATTATGATTAGAACTGTTCACATCACAAATAAGAAGCTCCCAAATCAGGAAAAGTTGGTTTGGATACAAACCAGAAACTTAAGTTATTATCCCCAAATGCTCCCTTGAGACAACCGAGGCTAAGAAACTTTCTAAACATTGTTAGCCTGTTTTTTTATCTAGCAAATACTGCTGACTGTGGTACTGCTTACCTAGAACCTCAGAGCAAATTTACTTTTGGCCCCGGGATATCTGCACATACCTAGACAGAATCAATTTTACACAACCCTGCATAAAAGGACACAAAACAAAGTTACCAGGGTAAGGGCTATGGAAAGATTGGACTCAAAACAAACAATGCAGCTTCTAATTACTTCTCTACATTTCACAAGCAGTCAAGGGACTACAAAACTGACATTGTAACAGCTGTTTAGCTGAATGCTTTAAGTGCGGCCTTTTAGGAGTTTTGTAAAAAGGAATCACTGCATCAAGACTTGCAGTAATTCGCTCCCCTGCCCCAGTCTTTTAGGCTCAATCTAATTGCAGCAGTGAAGGAAAAAAAAGGCTTTCCTTGGGACTGAGAGATGCCAGAGATATATTAAAATGAATGGTATGAAACAGCCATAACCCAGGATAAAGGTTTTGGGACATACACTATGACACAAGGTATTTAAAAACAAAATAAACACATGTTGGGCACTACCATGAACTCTATTCTGATAGTTTTAAATTTTTTCCCTGGAAACCTAGGGAATCATCCAGGTCGCTCAAAGGATAGACAAGACCACTCTGATTCCAGTAGGTTTTGGTGGATGAGAGATACTAAACCTATAACATTAAAAGACAAGCCCTATTTCTTCTTGGAAATATCTAGTGTTACCTTGGAGAGGCTTTTCTCCTATGCTGAGTCATTTGACTTTGCCCACAACACAAGACACATACGTCTAAGAAGGGAATTCTTGAGAGGATACGCTTTCACACATGTCTCAGAGTCAGACATCTTCTCAGCGCTATCATCATTTCCTCTGAACTAAAGCTATGAGTGATTTGACAAGACAGCCTCTAAAACCTTGTAAATTCTCAGCTGTTACAAAATAGTTGCTCATTTTCAGGGACTATTTCTAGTTGCTACATTGGTCTTGCTTGATTTCTGTCGTGGTCCTTTGCTCAGTTAGAAGGTTAAGAGGTTCTGCCTCCCTAGATTACTGACAGAAATGAGAATATTTCCTTATGATGTAATAAACTACCAACAAAAGGCTGAAAATTATAAGTAATACACACTGATTTATGTCATACTCTGCGGGATGTTTCCATTCTACATTAATGAAAACATATTAGGCCAGAAAAAAAATTACTGCCTAAGAGTGAATCCAATCTGCCACCAGTGAAAAAAATTTTTTTTCTTGGGGGTGGTTGTTGCTTCTCATTCCCCAATTGATAAATGGTCAAAGGATATGAACAGGCAGTTTTCGGATTTAGAAACTGAAACTATCTATAGTCATATGAAAAAATGCTCTAAAAATCACTATTAACTAGAGAAATGCAAATTAAAACAGCTCTGAGGTAGTACATCACACTTATCAGATTGGCTAACACGATAAAAAAGGAAAATGATAAACTCTGGAGAACACGTGAGAAAATTGAAACTAATGCATTGCTGGTGAAATTGTGAACTGATCCAATCATTCTGGAGAGCAACTTTGAACTATGCCCAGGGGCTATAAAATTTAGTATACCCTTTAATCCAGCAATACCACCACTAGGTCTGTATCCCAAAAAGATTATAAAAAAGGGAAAAAGACCCACATGTGCAAAAATATTTTTAGCGACTCTTTTAGTGGTGTCCAAGAATTGGAAATTGAGGGGATGCCCATCAATCAGGGAAATGGCTGAACAAGTTATGGTATGTAACAGAATATTATTGTTCCATAAGGAATGATGAGCAGGGGGAAGATTTCAGAAAAATCCAAAAAGATTTACATAAACTGATGCTTAGTAAAGTGAGCAGAACCTGGAGAACATTGTATACAGTAACAGCAACATCGTGTGATGACCAAATATGATAGACTTAGCTTAGACTCGGCAATGCAATGATCTAAGACAATCCCAAAAGAATCATGATGGAAAACACTATCCACAACCAGAGAAAGAACTATAGAGTCTGAATGCAGATCAAAACATATTGCTTTTTCTCTTCTCTTGGTTTTCCCTTTTGTTCTGATTCTTCTTTCACAACATGACTAATATGAAAATGTTTTTCATGGAAAATGAATAAACAAATACTTCAGTGAGGTTGGATAACTGTGGAACGGCTGCCTAAAATGTTTACTAGACTGTACAAGCTGGAAGGTACTTAGAGACTTAGTCCAACACCCTCATTTTACAAATAAAGAAACTGAGCTCACTTATCTGCTCATCAGTGCTCAAATTCAAAAAAAAAAAAAAAAGAAAAGAAAAGAAAATATGTTTAATATGATTATAAGCCTGTACCAGATTGCATGCTGCATTGGGGAGGAGGAAAAATTTAGAACTCAAAATCTTATAAAAATGAATGTTGAAAACTAAAAATAAATTTAATAAAGAAAAAATGTTTTTATATGTAACTGGGGAAAATAAAATACTAAATAAATTCGAAAAAAGAAAAAATAATAATGTTTTCTGATAGGATCAGAAGAGATGGACATTCCAGATCTGACATCTCCAGTAAAACCTTGAAATTCAAACCACATCAAATTATAATGAAGAAATCCAACTTTTCGAAAAAACTGACCTTGCACACCAGAATTGTATAAGAGGTCACCTAAAAACAGTGATTTAAAGAAAAAATGGATTTTTCTACAAGTGCCACATGTATAACTATAAGAAATGAATTAACATAAAAAACCCCCAAAAGCCATGGAAAAAAATTGGAAGGAAAACAAATAGCTTGTATAAGAAAGTAATAAACTTTACCAAAGAAAAGAAACCTGAAAACTACAATAGACCAAACAAAACAGTGACTGCGTAAGACAACAAGAAATGTTAGAACAAAACCATAAGACTGAAAAAACAAAAGAAAACGTCATATGTGATATAAAAAACAAGTAACCAGGAATATAAGTCTTGGAGAGAGATATGTGAGAATCAATGGATTCACTGTGGAGGAGAAAATGTATAGACAGCTTTTTCAAGAGTTTAGCTAAAAAGAGGAAGAGAGGTATGGGATGATAGCTTGAGTGTATGGCAGGATCTAGTCAAGGTTTTTCGAGATTGGAGGAGACAGACATGTTTGAAGGCAGTGGGAAGGAAACCAATGGATAGAGAGAAGAGAGAGAGAGAGAAAAGGGGTAGGGAGATGACTGAGGATGCAATCTGCTGGAGAGAAGAGGTATTCACTTTGGTAAAGACAGGAGCACCTCATTTTCAGAGACTGGGAAGGAGAGGAAGAGAATGGGAGATGATGTGAGATAAAGAAGAGTGGAAAAGATGATCCTCACCTTGAACTGCCTCAATTGAGAGAAAAGGTAAAGGTGCGGTAAGCTTGAGGAGGAGAGAATAGCTTCTGTGGAGAGTAAGCAAGGCAATCAATTAAGGAAGAATAAAAGACCTGATTGGCTAGATATAATGAGAGCCCATTTGAGGTTGGATAACGTTATTTTATAATGCATCCAACTACCATGCTTTTAAGACTTCCTCCAGGTGCTTTCAGAGGCTTGTTAAGTAGGAGCAAAGAGATGAAATAGCTTTTAGGTTGAGAATGGTGAAGGAGGAGAAATAAGAACAGGGGTAATGGATGGAGAATGTACAGACAGGCTGAAGGAGAGGTTGATTTTCAGGAAGGGAAAGAAGATGTTTAGAAGTGGTAAGGCATAATGGGGAAGGTGTAATGAGAGATAATGGTCAGGTAGTTTTTGATCAAGGAAGTAAAACCACATCTGACTAAGGGTGAAATCCAGGGTATCTATGTATGGCTGAGGCACAGCAAAGGCATATATCATAGGACTTAAGGAGGCCAAGGAACTGGAGAGGTAAGAGTATTTGAGGGAGCATCAATGTGGATATTAAAGTCCTCCAGTGTAAGGGGGCAGGAGTCCAGCAGAGCCAGTTAGGGATTTTCCAAAAAGAGACAATATCCATGAAGTGTAGTAGTACTGATGGCATTAATATCAGGAATACAAAACCAAGTCAGTTATTACACTGGAGCTGAATTAATAAGCATTTAATACTTGCCAGGTACTGCTGCTGATAAACACTGGAGATATAACCACACAAGCAAAAAGAAACAGCCCTTGCTCTCAAAGAGCACATTACAACACCATAAAAAGGAGCAGGAAGTACCCAGGAATAATTTTCCAATAGGAGGACTGTCAGGAGGCAACTAAGGTATGGTTGTGTAGTCACCGCCATACATCCTAAGGGAAATAACTGCTTAAGTATGAAAAGGGATAATGAGGATTCTAGCAAGACTACAAGCTCAACCTGAGATAAGTGGGTAAAATAGCAGCCAAACAGGTTAATGTAATCTTAGGTATCTTTCATAGAAACATGGTAGCCTAAATGAGAAAAGATACACTATAGCCAGAGTTTTCGGTGCCATATTCTTGAAGGAATGCTAACAAGCTGAAGCACATCCAGGAAGATGACACTAATTATACATATACTAATTATATGAGGATGTTTAGGACAAGTTGGGGAAATGATGATGGTGACTCTGAAAGTCAATCTTCAAATATTTGAACACTTACAACAGTGAAAGGGAATGACTTGGTTCTGCCTAGACCAGACAGCTGAGGTAGGAGCAATGGACAAAAGTTATGGAGAGACTTTGTAGCTCAATAAGGAATAACTTAAATGACAACTATTACAAAAATAGGGCAGAGACAGTTCCCAATCATGGGAAGATCTTCAAGTACAGGCTTGATGATCACAGGTCAGGGATGTAGTACAGGCAATCAGGATTTGGGTAAAGGTTGCTGACTATTTGACCTCTGAAGTTAACACTAAAATAACAAACCCTACCTAGTATTAATATGACATTGGAGTTCTGGGTTGGGCCTATAAAATATTAGGATCCTGCTGTTCAACTGGAGTTCCCAGAAATCTAAACAAGAAACTATCAGTTGCCTCTCAGCTTATCTTTCCTTTTGCCTTTGGGGACAAGTATACCTAAACTAGAGGAAGTACTCTTCAAGTCAGTAATTTATGCAGGAGAAATAGGCTGAGAGGAAGACGACTGTAATTAGAAGCTCCACTTCTGAATGCAGGGGATCATTGATGGCAAAGTCTAAATTGGAACTCCACAGAATATTAAACCAGAGATGAAAATTTGTTTTTAGAAAGATATCTGATACAACCATGATCAGCCTTTATTATATACAGACAGGCTACAGTAGGCACGATTCGTTTACATCAAATGATTTTCAATAGTACCTAGTAAAAATGCAAAGTACATAAATATTGTCTTTGGTACTTTTCTGTGACATGTATCCTTCTATATGAAGAAGCTCTAGGGTACATATACCCTTCCCAACTATGTCCTCAGGGATCAAAATCTAATCTAGTCAGGAAGAAAGCAAGCTGATTACCGTAGTTCTTGATAAAGAAAAGAATCTTGCCAGGAAAACATTTGTTTTTTAAAGGAAGGATATAGCTAACTTAAATAGTTGTCTAACTGGTAAACTTTGTTTGGGATCTATTTTTATGATGGGAAGGCCATGTTACCCACTTCCTACTCTTCGATCAGCAATCCATGCCTGTCTATCCCAGTAAATCAGACACTTACTAAGGGCTCCTATAAGGAGTGCCCTGTACTAATTATGTGGGATATAAAGGACTATAGGAAAGATTTTCAACTGTTAAGTAACTTAAAGTCAAGCTAGGGAGAAAATATTACATCCAAATGAATAGGAATCAAATGATTGTTATACTGAGTACTATGATTTTAGAGGAAGCATCTACTGCCATGTGCAAAACCCCCATACTGACCACGGAAGCATTTTTAACTAAAACTGGGGTGCTGAAACACTCCCAAGCAATGACTGTTTAAAAGAGGCCTTACAAATTACAGATCAATATAAAAGAAGTTTTAGCAAAAGAAAAAAAAGTTCATATGCTAAGTCTGAGGTGAATAGCTGTCTAGTGCTTTAAAAAGCTAGATTTTGTATAAGGGAGCTTGGTTTCAAGATATACTTAATCTATGCATTCAGTCAACTTTATACTGACCAGAAATTTAAGAGATTCAGAGAGAATGTAGCTCATATGAAAACAGGGAACATATATAAACATTAAGTTAGCCACAAATGAAACAAGCACAAGCAATTCTTGCAAATACATTTTAAGCTGGCAGCAGCTTTAACATCAGAGGGACCAGAATTTAAGAATACATTGAAAGATCAAGTGTTACTTGACACAGTGAACTAAAAAAAAAATCCATCTGGCAAAAAAAATATGGAGATAGGATAAAAAAACTATTTCAAAGTAAAATTAATAAATTTTTTGCATCACATAATGCCCAGGGTTTTTTCAGTCTTACAAGTGACTAACAGAAGCTGAGCTGAAACACAGCTATGATATCATCAGCAAAAACCTTTTTGCTTCTATGTAAAACAAAAGATTAACCACAAAATTTAGGCAGGGCTGGAAACAACAGCCACAGTCACTGCAAAGAATCACATGCACAAACGCAAATGGGATGGAAAGGAGCTCTCAATTTTTGTTCTTTAGGTATTTTATGCCAGGGTACACCAGCTGTGTCACGCTAGGTAAGTCACTTAACTTCCTTCTGCCTCAGCTTCCCCAACTTTAAAATGGTATATTATCCCTACCTTGTATGGTTATTGTAACAATCAAACGAGATATTTATTTTTCAAGTGCTTAATACAGTGTTCAGTGCTTACTCCATTTGGAAGCAGAGGCTTCTAAATACACCTTTCCTCCTAAACCGGTATGATCTCAGAAACGACCCTATAAATATGACAGGTATTCTTATTATTCTCACTTTATAAATGAGAAAACTGAGGCTCAGCGAGGTTAAGGTCAACGAACATTAAGAGACTGGACTGGAAACCAGGTCCTTTCTGCCTCATTCTAGCACTTTCTGTTGTACCACGCCGCCTCTCAGTTATAAATAATTAAAAACAAACAAAATCAACATCATCCACACCACCAAGACCAAAACAACGAGAAACATGACATTTGGAAGCAGAAAAAAAGGGATCTTTTGGTGATGATACTGCATCATTTTTCTGATGTGTAAAATATTAAAATGTTTTGAACCAATTTCAAATACTCTAAAAAGCTAATGCACTAAATACCACAACACTAAAAAACTGCCAAGGATTTTATAAGCAAAACCACATCTGAGCAAGTATTCAAAGGACCGAAAACCTCACTTTCATGTTATAAAGAGAAAATCCTAAAAGTTTAGCTCTAAACCTTCACCATTAGCATCTTCTTTACTTTAAGTTTCTCAACTATTCAAAATATTCCCAAGATTCACCCAGCTGGGTGAAAACAGCAGGCAATTGCCACCTGCTCTTTGGAAGGTGTTGGGAATTGTCCGAGGAAATGATTTCTTGGGGTCTCTTACTCTAAACGGCTGCTTTTCATTGACTGTCTTTGAGTCTAAGCATTAGATGTGTCGAGCAGAATACACAGAGAGGAAGAGGGAAAGTAAAAAAAAGTTAAGAAAACCCAGGACTTTGCTGGTGCAATAAACTAGAACCCAAAGGATAATTAAATCTTATACTTTGGTTTCCTCTTCTACAATTATAGTCATTATAATAATCAATTGTACTTAAAGGGGGAGGAGCTCTGCCAATAGATGCTAGTTGCCCTGATTATACTTGGAACCGAACGAAGGGAACAAGTAAGAGTTTAATTACCCACTAACTTCAGGCTATCAAAGCTGAAATAATTAACATTACAGAGAAACAAAACTAAGGAAATAATAAAGTGTTTTCATGTAATAATAAGTAATGCAACACCTGCTAAAACTGTTTAAATGCCACAAGAATGTACTGCAAACTTTAAAAGGCAGCAACTAAGTTTAACAGGAAATGGATGCTTCCTTTACTATTGACTAGACATGGAGGGGCCCCTCTGATCAGACCAAACAGGTTCTCCCTAGAGCACACAGTAACCCACCCTGGGCAACGTAAGGAGTGTTTATTCCATGATCATTTCCACCAAGTTAACCTGGACGACAGGTTACATCACATGTGAAACCAAATTTTATTCAAAATTGGTTAAACTCAAGTGGTTCAGTGAACTCTCTCAGTACAGGATTCTAACCTGACAATCCTTTAACACTCTGCCTTCTCCCAACCCCAATTATTCAGTTCCACATCTGACCTCCAGCCACTTCTATAGTTTAACTACCACACTGACAGTGAAAATTCATTGTTATGTCAAAACATTTTTATTAGCTCAATTTTCTTAATTAAAGTGATCTCTCTAGAATCCCTGGGTATGCCCATCACTCTGCTACCGCTGCTACTTCAAATAAAGTGAAGCGAAGGATTCAGGCAACCAAATATGCCAGAGTGCCTACCTGTAAATAAGACAGAACATAAAGTGCTACAGAAACGTCAGTTAACAAGCATTTCATTAAACACTATGTACCAAGTAGAGGACTACATAATGTGAAAGAAAACTAACGCAAAAATATGGTCTTGATCTCAAGGAGCTCACTTCCTAATGGTGACCATGTATATGTTTGCTGTGTTATTACAACTGAAAGGCTCGAAACTGCACCACAGGGAAAACACAGTTACTGTTTTCAATATCGAATTGGGAAGGAAGGCACACACGGAAAAACGAAAACATACAGCAACAAGTAAAGCACCAAGTAGGTAGTAATAATTCTTCTTCAATGGAGTGCTGAGCAGTAGCTGTTCTAGCTTTTTTCTGACCAACAATGGCCTCAGTCTCTAAAATAACACTCAATACTCAGGGCATGCCCTTTATCTGTATGTTTAACTAAAATAATTTTTATTGATGACTTTTGTTGTTAAGCCTAGCTAATTTTAATCATCTATAGCACATGTCCTTAACCTGGGGTCCGTGAACTTGTGGGGGAAATTTTTTTATTACTTTATTTTAATATAATTATTTTCTTTTGTAATCCTGTGTATTTTATTTTATGCATATGAAGGGGTCCATTGGCTTCATCAAAGGAGTTTGTGAGATTAAAAAAAGATTAGAATCCATGATCTAATTCAGCCACACCAAACTGTATCAATAAAATTATTCACCTAGAAGTTTAAGACATTGCTTCCCAAAGAGTCAAAGCATCTTTCTCCAACTACTATGATGACAATCACCACTATTACCCTAATTCAGACTTGCATTTCTAGCTGCAATTAGGAGAGGGGACAAATTGAATAACATTAGACATCTCTACAGTGAGGGCCTTACCTACCACCTCTCCTTTTGAGAGTTATAGCTTCATCCTAATTTTTACTACTACATCGCAATGGATCATTTAGAATAAAAGTAGTGCCTTGTACTCCTATGACATCAGGATTTAAAAAAACCTGTCTAATTTTCCCCTCTAGAAGTAATTAAATAATTTTGACTTTAAACTAGGGTTAGATGAATTATTTCTGAAATACTTGGTCAAATGAAAAGCACTTGAGCTCTGCAGACTTGTTTTGAGCAGGACCACTGTGTCCCTGGAAGTGAAGAAAAGTAAATAGTCTTTAATTATCCTAGTTTCTCAAGTGTGATATTCTAAAATAAATCTTAAAATTTCAAATCACTGACTGTCTCAAGACAGGATCCCTGTCTATTCATTAAGTATATTCTATAAGAGTATTCAGCTTTCCTAAATACTTTAAAAAATATATTAAGAAAATAAGATACAATGGGAAATCAAGATCTCTCCAAAAGAAATTAGAAGCAAAAAGGAGTATGAAAGGGAAATGTGTGCTTGCTTTTGAATATTTTCATCCTGAAGCTAATACAGAAGAAACAAGACTGCTCTCATTTTTAATTAAAAGCCAGAGTTCAAAAAGTGAAGGGAAATGATTTTGATTAAAGATTTTAGAAACAGTAACAAAAGGACCAATCCAACTATTAAAACAAACCAGATCTAACACTACCAGATGGTCACTGTCCGTCTTGGGAACTCTCCTATTCTAGAATGTCCACACATCCCACTTTTAGGATACTTATTTCTCATGATTTCTTTAGGACTTTTAAAAATAAATAACTCCGAAGCAGGTTTTTACAAAAGTGGATAAAATCCAAAAGTTGGTGGGACAGTAGAGAAATAGGTGCTCTACCATACTGTCGGTAGGAAAGTAGCTTGGTATAGATGGTTAATATACAATATCAAAGAGACACTGAGTTTAAAAAACAAACAAAAATAAGTTTAATTTTCTGACCCACTGATTCATGCTTGGAATAATTTTCCTTTTTGTGATATTTTTGGATAATACCCTTTCTGGACAACAATATTCATTTGTGATTTACTTGTAAGAGTAAAAATCTAGAAACCAGTATGTCTAGTAATTGGAGAATGGCTGAATAAGTTATGGTCTATTAATGGAGGGAAGCAGCATAACTCTGGTAATTGGAAGCCAGTCTCAGTCAGTAAGACCTATCATATACAAGCTGTGTACAGACAAACCACTTTCTCTGACTGCATGTAATAGGGCCCAAGAATTGCTGATTTGCACTGGTAGAGGAAATTCTCTCACTGGGAGCTCCCTATACTAATGAAATAACAGATCCAGAGATTCCCTCCTCTCCCTCCATAAAAATATTAAATGAAATACCATGATTTTATAAAATTAAAAACACTAATACAGAATATATGGAAAGATCTGAATAAAGTTATGTAAAGCAAAATCAGTGGAAGCAGATGTAGTTATTGGTGTAGACTGAAGGGCAAACACGCCTTTAAATCAGGTGCAACTTTTGTTCATGTTTCTTCACATTAGATCCAGAGAAGAGAAGGTTTCTCTCTAGGTCTTTTTATATCCTACAGGATAATAGTGCAGCATGTAGGTTGTTAATCCTTCATGTCACATGACTAGCTCACTTCCATTTAAAATTGTACAAAAATCTTTTTCAATATCATTCCTTTTGTCACTCCCTAAAATAACATCTAATCACTGGAAATACTCAACTCTAACTGCATACTTCCTTCTGGGTTACTTGCAATTGACTCTCTGAAAAATACGATGCTCCGAGCCTTAATGAATGCAAAGAACTAAGTGCATGCTAAGCGCCAAACCCAACACTAAATGCTGCAGACACAAATTCCTTTCTTTCAGATGTTCACATTTACAGTAGATCGTATTAGGTGAAATACGCCAGAAATACGTAAAGTGCTTTGCAAAGTTTAAGACATTATAAATACTGGCAATTAATATCACTAACCAATAAAGAAAACAAAAAAAGCATTATCTACAATATCTTTAAGAAATGTAAACATATAATTGCTTCTTAGTTAAGAAATAAATTAAAGCTGCGATACCTACTTATGATCTTCTTGCTGTTCCTTGAACAAGATACTTTCCCAGCTCTGGACATCTTCATGGGCTGTCTGCCATGCTTGGAATTCTCTCCATTCTCCTAGCTGACTTCCATTAAGTTACAACTTAAGTTCTACTTTCTGCCAGAAGCCTTTCTAGGGGTCCTCTTCAATCCAAGTGCTTTCCTTCTTAGATTATCTCTAATTTATCCTATAAAAAGATCTCGTTAGTACATAGTTATTCTATCTCCCTCATTAGACTGTGAGCTTCTAGAGAGTAAGCAGGGACTATTTTTCGCCTTTCTTTGAATCCCTAGATCTTAGCACAGTACCTAGCACATATAAATGATTCTTGATGACTTAACTTGCTGTTAAAATAAATAATAATTTATTCACATATATTCAGTCCTTATATTGTCTGACTCATGTATAATGTGCTCAATATAAATGTCATTGCTTCAATTGAATCGCATCCTGCACCATTGACTTCTTCATAACACTGCAATTGGTCGAATTTTTAGTCTGAATAACTGATTCAGTGGTCAGATCCCAACTTCCCAAAGTTCCCACAAATCACAGTGATTATTATTACCCTCTAATAAGGGAATCAACACAAAGGGAGCCATGGTGTCCAGGAAAGAGTATTTTTGGTTTGGAAATTTACAGGGCTAGAGAGTGGAGTATTAGGGAAGCTGAAGTTCAGATGAACTTAGAAATGGACACAAAATAAGTTAAGTTTACTCATTTGGTTATTCAGTGTTAAAATATTAAGTTTTATGTAAGAGTTTACTTTCTATTTTATAAATTTCATATCATTGTTGATATTAAGTTTAAACTACCAATTTTTAAAAAGGGCGCATATTAGAACTGACATAAATCAGGATCTGGTAGGCTGTAAAGAACATAAAGACAATAGACCCTACACCCAGAGAAATCACAATCTAGGAGCATAGCACATGGACACAAAGTAAAAATGACGCAAAGTAAAATGTGGTAAAGGTAAGGGAGAGGATAGTTCCAGCCAGGGGAATTGAAAGCAAAATAAGAAATGACTTCATGGAAGAAGTGCTAAGATGGGAGGATTTCAGATGAAGTATGCTAGAGTACTTAACCACCTGAGTGAAGCCAGTGAAGTGGTAAGAGAGACAAGAGGCATCTGGAATGCATGGTATGCATGGTGATAGGTTTGGAATTTGGCCTCAAACACTTACTAGCTGTGTGACCCTGGGCAGGGCATTTAAACTGTGACCTCAGTTTCCTCAAAGGTAAAATGAGAATAATAATAGTAACTATGTCACAGGGTAGTTGGGAGGATGCAATGAGATATTTGTAAAGCACTTATCACAGTACCAGCACTTGGTAATACTATATGGATGCTAGCTATAACGGTGGTAGTAGTAGTAGTAGTAGCAGCAGCAGCAGCAGCAGCGTCAAAATAAGGTTGGAAAGTAAGGCTGGAAGCATTGTCGAAGGCCTTAAAAAGGAATCAGGGAGCTGACAGGTTGTGATGTGCTTTATTTTCAAAAGCAGGGTAACATGATCAAACCCTGGCATCTGGAAAGACTACAGTAATATATTAAATGTGAGGTAGAATCAAGCGCCTGGATGCAAACGTCTGTCAGGTGGTGAAGGAGATTCAATGGTTAGCTAAGATAGTCCCTTCCTATCCTCATGGAGCTCAGTCTAACAGCAGCATAAAACAAACACAACCATAAGACTTATTACATTAGAAAGTTCCCAAAAGCTAAGTTTGTTAGCAACTGGAGGGAATCAGAGAAGACTTCATATTAAAGAGGTTGATCTGAACTGGCCTTAAAAGATAAGCAAGGATTCAACAGGCAAGATACAACTTGCTGTTTTAGGTAAGACACATTTTGCTTCAGAATTTTAATAACAAAATTTCTCTGATTTGGGTATTCCCTCTACTGATAAGACACTGAAATACCTATTCACAGGTTTAATATGAATGTATATGTAGAGTCTATATAAAATTGCACATGGTCTTGCGAGACATGGTGAGAGGGGAGAGATGGGGAGAAAATATGGCACTCAAAATCTTAGGGAAGTGAATACTGAAAACTAAAAATAAATTTAAAAAATACCTATTCACCTCATTATATGTCTCTGTGAGCTGCTTTAGCTAGCAAAGAAATAAATAAATGTATAAATGGCTTTTTGTCAACCGTCCTGTGATGAATTTTAGTAAAATTAAGTGGTCATCAACCAGAAATTATATAAAAAATGTTGCCAGTTCCATAAGCAAAGCCTTTCCATCTTGGTAGGATATGTTGGAACTTGGATTCTACTGGAATAGTCTTAAAAAGCACAGAGTTATCTGTCAACTCTTCCTCTCCCAAAATATACTCGCTGCCAAGGATAGCATAATTTTTCAAAATGGGCCACTGATGCCAATGCATTGAGGAAAGCACATTTTGAAATGCTTGTTTCTGCATCTTAGTACTTGGATACCATGTACATGAAACTTTTCTAGGAATGTTGATCTTCCAACTACAAAGGCTGTAAAAACAGAATAATAAAAACTAAGTAAGAAGGCAGAGAGAATACACACACGCACGCACGCACGTGTGTATATACACCCATAATCAGAATCTCAGTTCTGGGTGTGCTGCTCTGTTATATAGCTGTAAAGTGATTCTGCATTAAGATGTAGTGCAAAAAAGAGCTAACTAGTTTTGTGAAGTAGCCTTTTCCTAAAAGTGTCCTCCAATTCAACACTTCATCATTCTGCATGGTCCTGGTGGCAATTTAAGGAAAGAATAAATACATTTGTTAAGTATAAAAGCTTTAGGACATTGCTTTCAGGAATGCTAAATTCAAATCAAGATCAAACTTAGCTCCTAATCTTCAAAGTCTAAGCAGTTCCTAGACCATTTTGCCACAGTTTCTCATTCAAACTAAGTATATACAGAGGGAAAGAGAAATGGGCTTCATTGTTTTTCATATTACAGAAAAAAAAAAAAATGGACCTGGGAAATTTAACCCGAATTGCCCAAGAGTAAAAAAAAAAAAAAAAAGTTACGAGCCATATGTCTTGACTATAACACAAGCTCCACCACAAAACAAGATTATATTGAAATGCATGAAGATTGTTTTTAATTTCCTCTAAAACCTAAAGAGATGAGAAGGACCATAAGAAATGGTACCATTTCTTAATTGTTTCTATTATACAAATCAAGTAGTTTTCAAGTATAGCAACAGATTCCACAACAGTGGTGGCTCCCGAGCCCTGTAAACACCAGAGTTCTTTGGGTTAGGGAGGGCTCCAGAATGGAATATGGCTTCAGTCACCTTCAGGATGTTCAGTTACTCCAGAATTGTCTGAGGAAGATGGGGGTGCAATTCAAGTCATCCATCCACTGATATCCCTTTCTTAGGAATGTCCAAGGGCAGAGGCTGGGGAACAGAAACTTCACTATTGCCCAAGTGGTTACAGACTAAAAATGTTCTTCCAACCCTAGTCTAAGCCTCCAGTCTAAAGCAGAGGTGTCAACATTCCCAAGTGCAGCTGAAACAGATTAAAATGTAACTGGGAAATATTTAACAAAATAAATATACAACATGGACAATGTTAATATGTGGCTTTTCTCAGTCAACATGTGGCCTCTGGGGATCAGTAGGTAGGGTTTAATGACCACTAATTCTATGAGTTTGACACCAAAGGCTTTCCCAGTGTTGTTCCCTGAAGACTCTAACTTTTCTTAAAATGTAAGGGCACACAATGTGGGAATTTGTTTTGCTTGACTCTGCTTACACAGCACGATAATTTTGTAATGGGGGAGGGGAAGGGAAAAATAAACTCTTGATAATGGTGTGCTTTTTTCCCCCTAAATGTAAGGGAACATTTCCCAACAGATGTGGTTAAAGGATATGGACAAACAGTTCCCAAAAGAAGAAATTCAAATTATCAGCAAGTATACTACAGATGCCTACAAATCACTCATAAGAAAAATGCAAATCAAAACAACTCAGTTTCATTTCACACCCAGCAAAGTAGCAATTATGATGAAAGCTGGAAATAGTAATTTTGGGGAGTTTGCAGGAAAGAAAGCATATGGACAATATTAGGGGAGCTGTGAATTGATCTAACCATTTAGATCTAACCCTCTAACCATTTGATAAAGTAGTTTAGGACTATGTTAAAAAAGTAACTAAGATATCCATATCCTTTGACTCCAAAGATTCTTCCACTAGGTATATACCACAGAAGCTGACAACATAAAGCTTCTATATGTAGTAAATATTCACAGCAGCGTTTTTGTGGTGGCAAAGGACTAGAAACAAAGGTGTGCAGCCATCTGGGAACTGCTAAACAAAACTGGAATGGATATGTTGTTGCACCATAACCACAAATATGAGCTATTCAAAGGAACATATACATGAACTGAAGAGCAAGCTGAACCAGGAAAATAATATACACAGTGACTACAATGTAAACAGAAAAAAGATACAATGAAGCTGAATGCTATATAATAATAGCCAAGCTTGGTCTTCAAGAAGAGTGGAGCAAGGATACATTTTTCTTCATTGCAGAGGTAGTGGTAGGGCTTGCTATGGGTGCGGAACTCTCAGATAAGGCCAATGTACTACTTGCCCGGTTTTGTTCAATCACCACTCCTCCCTCCTTTCTTTTTCAGTCCAAGCTACAAAGGCCAGTTTGGTAAATGGGGTTAAAGAATACATCTATAACACACTGTTGAAACAAAAGGCACCAATTAAAAAAACACCTTGAGAAAAGTACCCAAAAATGCCATCGGGTAGGAGGAATAAGGGAGAAGAAAGCCACTTTTATAATATCAAATTATTCCTGTGGGGTTTTTTTTATTAAGTACTTGAAATATATGGGCTCTTAAATTCTCCATTAATGGCAGCACTAAATAGTCTGCTTTTAACCTGAACCTGAAATTATAATCCAGTTACTAATGTTAACATTAAAGTATAAAATTACTCCAACAATTTTGATAAGTTCCTTCCTAGAGAGACATATTAACCTACACAATGGCCTAAGGATATGTGAATTTTAATCCTACATAGTGACTTAGGTAGAATTCAGATTTTCTAGGCAACTTAAGGAAGCTGTAAGCACAAAGAGGTGACTCTATAAAAAGAACTATACTAAACTTTAGCAGGTGTCATAAGGGATAAATAAGGTACCATAACAAGCTTCAAAGCTAAAAGTGCAATAAAAACTTGTCCTTCAAAACATGGTTTTTACTCATTCCTCATTTTCTATTTTTACTGCTCTCACCATATAGATTTTTCAAACAATTCTGACCCTAGCTTCTCTCTACAAATCAATTTTGCACATTAACTACCACCATTCCTTACTCATCCTCACTCAATCCTTTTAATCGTCCTTCTTTTCTACTTCAAAAAGCCTTCAATGGTTCCATGTTTCCTGCTAAACTGCCCAGCTTCAGATCATGTCTAACTATCCCCCACCCCAACCTTAACAAATCTCATTTCTTACTCTTCTCCTCCATCACATTACTTCTGTTTTAGTTAAAAACTGGTCTCCTCAGTGTGGTCCCTTACTCCCTCTACTACTGTTATGTTCACCTCCACTTCTGTCTTTGATACAGAAGTACCCTCTCTCTAGGAATATTTTCTCCCTGTCCCATCCAAATCCTTTTCAAGGTTAGGTTCCCCATGAAGCTTTCCTTGACTACTGCAGCCTTTTCAAAGAATTTTCCCTTCTCTGGACGAAAACACTTGTCTATATCAAATAATTTCATATTAAATTGTGAAGTAATATACTCTGGTATTGTGTTCTAATTGTTTCACATGTTAACGTCTAGATTTCCCAGTTAGGTTATAGATTTCCTCAGTGGTAGGAATGACAGGAAACAAGTAATCAAAATTAGACAATGGTCTCCATTTTGATTTTCTTCCTTCTGAATTTAGTTTCAATTTCATTTTCTCCAAATGATTACATTTTTCAAGTATGACCTGTCAAATACCCACCACTCTTCCTACTCTTCCTAAGGGGGTAGAGTAAGCAGTGGAAGGAATCACCCCCTACTCTTCCACCTTCTCAGAATCAGATAAGCTCTTTGATTACATTCTATAGAATATCAAGAAATTTGAATAAATTAATTTGTAAAATAAATGAAAAAGTTTACTGCCTTATGAGGCCACAATTTCAACAAAAAGGAAAAAACTTCACAAGAAATTATTTACATTTTGCGTTCACATCTCTCTTCAGGGGACCTCAAACCAATTTAGCTTGGGATAGCTAGGCAAGCAGCTTAGTTTCCATAGCTCGAATTCCAACAAAATCCTAAAAATAGCAATTGATTGAATGATCAAGAAACCTAATGAGCAACAAATACAGTAAATAACTTCATTCACTCCAAAACTGTGCAAAAAAAAAAAAAATCAGCCAGAAGCCCACAAGCAACAGGAAAGACCCACCAGAAAAACCAGGGTCTGTGTTCAAGAAAGTCAGTATTCTCTCAGCACACCAGAGACACATGTAGGCTTCAAGGTTCTCTATCTGGAGAACAAAAGGCTCCCCTGTGAAAGCCCCATGATGGTCAAAAATCTATAGGGTGGACCTTGGAAGGAAACAGGGGCCAGAGGAACCAATAGTATGTATATGCTGTCACTATGGCTCTCACAACATCCCCCATTCTGAAGTTCCTGTCCCAAGAAGATGTCATAGAACGCCTTGGAAGATACAATGCTCTGAACTTCAAAGATCCAGAAGAACATAACCCACCCCAGGAAGGGGACATCAGCACAGAAATCCAGGGCTGCCCAGGGCCAACCAGGAGGAGGCAGAACTTGGCCCAGGAACAAAGCCCCAATTCAGGAATTAAGACTAAAGACATCAATAAACCCAAGAAGATACAGCTCATTAAAAAAAATATATCAAAACAAGATCTAAAGATACCCAAAATTCCAACTTGGAGGAGAATTCCCTAAGAACTACAAGAAGAAAATCAAAGAAAAAAATTGATTTTCCACAAGGACTATTGTGAATACTTAGAAAATATGAAGAAAAAATAAGGCATGGGAGAAAGAACCAGAAGGAGAATGAGTAGTTTAAAAGAAAAAGTGGTAAACCTCACCCGAGTTAACTGACTCTGAAAATTAGAAAAGCCCTAACAGAAATTTATGACCATGAGATATCAAGAAATACTAAAACAAAATCAAAAGACTGAAAAAACTGAATATAAGATATCAGCTATTACAAGTGACCTGGAAAACAGATCAAAGAGTAAGAATGTTAAAAATCATGCTCTCTGAAGGTTGTGGCTTTTGAAAAAAGCTTCAACACTCTTCACAAATGGTAACTGCCTAGATCAGAACCAGTAGATAAAGTAAAGATTGGAAGAACTGTTATTCTTTCTGATTGCCTCTGCAAAAAAAGTCTGAAAGAAAGTTTCACGTGTGTCTCAGTCGAAATCCAAAGCTTTTCAAAGAAAAAAAATAATCCAAGCAGCCAGAAAAAGTTAAGGAACCATGGCTGGGATCACACAAGACCTGATATTTTATATTATAAATCAAAGAAGATCTTGGAATGCCATATTCCCAAATGCAAATAACACAGGCTTACAACTAAGAATAATTTACTCTGCAAAAATGATTATGATTCTCAAAAGAGAGGATAAATGGACAATACCAGGAGAGAAAAAAATTATGTATTTCCTAATCCTGTGTGTGGGAAGATTCAAAAGGAAAACAAAAAACTGAAAACTCTTGAAAAAAATTTGAAACTCAAAGCAAAGACCAACTATGTCTTCAGAGGCCCTAAATTATACCCTTCCTGATAGAAAACTAATGGACTCAAAGTATGGAGAGAGAAGCACGTTTTTGGACATGTCCTCAGTGTGGATTTGTTTTGCTTGACTATGTGCTTATTTGTTACAAGGCTTCTCTTTCCTACTCCATTTTTAATGAGGAGTAGTGATGGTGATGCCCCTCAAAGAGGACCACTGAACCTTTTAAAGAGCAGAAAACAGAAGGAAGTTCAGACAAGCAAAACAAAGCAGAACAGTTTATTTTGTTTTGATATTTATTTATTCTGAATTTAAATACCAAAAGGAGGATGAGAATTTTATATGAAATTGTAACCTCCATTTTTATACTGTGTGCTTTTTAGAAACAAAGTATATAGCAAATTCTACACATTAATTCCTTCAGAATTTATTTTCTGTTCTCTTTATTACATTTTTAAAGAAGTTTCAATATTCCTCTCGTAAAGCAAAACAAATACATTCAATAGCCATGTCTAAAAACTTATATCTCTTCCTTTACCATGGATCTGTCTCTGCTGGGTAACATACTTCATCATAATTCCTTCAGAGATACAGGAAGAATGAATGAAGCACATATTAATTGCTTACTATGTGCAAAGTACTGGAAATACAAATAAAAAAGGCAATCCAAGCTCTCTAGGAGCTCATATTCTAATGGGTGACACAATACATATGGAAAGTTTCAGCTGTCAGAAATATGGAAAAGGCCAATGGTCCTTAGAGTGCAGCTAATGTTAATACCTTTTCTTTAATGTCATTATATTCAATGGGTATTAAGGGAGTTAAATATAAAACATGCTGTAGGGGTGGACTGGTTCTGTTCAGAGGGTTGGCAGAAGGGGTGGAACTTAGTCTTTCTCCAAAAAATGTGATATGTATTAGGAAGGATATACAAACATGGAGGAAGGGGTGGGAGGAATGGGCATCAGATGAACCTCATACTCATCTGAAATGCACAAGAGGGTTGAATACATGCACTTGTTGTGTTTGTCCTTCGTTCTTGAAGAGGACCGTGACATCAAGATGATGATGTGACTTGCAGTTGACTTTGATTTGAGTGAGGGGGGGCTGTGCACCGTCACCAACCTCACTTTTTTTCTCCTGAGCCAACTGGGCCCAGTGGCCTGATATTTATCAGGATGACTGGAGACGGCCCAGGATGCAATGGGAGACCCTGGCCCTTTCAGGCTAAGGTCTTATCACATTCTCACTTTAGTGAGATACACCCATTCAATGAACAGGTTTCTTTAAGTAGTTACTCAAGGGATGGCCCCTTTAATAAAAAAAATCAAAAAAAATCAAACTGGGAGTGGAGGACCCTCAGGGTTCCTGAGTAAAAGAGAAACAATTAACTATTTAATAAGTACATGAATGTAATGGAACATCTGAAATGCAAGAGGGCTGAATGCATACACACACTTTGCTATAGAAATACATCAAACTGAACAATGGAAAAAGAGAGGATGAGAAGGGGGGCAAATTTCTTGATCTTGAAGGGGAGATGATTAAAAAAGGGAAAAAACAGAAGAACCAGTATCTAATTAGGTACTTTAGAACTGTCTTACATTGTCTTCCTACACAAGTGGCTAATAGCTGAATAAGCTGTACTATATAAAGTAAAATTTTGGTTTAGTTGTTTTATGGGGAGTGCTGAATTTACTATATACTTAAGAAAATCCAGCCCTTTTGATATCTAGGTATACAAAAACATAGTATAAATGACTCAACATATTAATGATAAGCAGTAACCATTAACTTGCCAGGGCATTACTAATAGTTCCTATTACTTCTTTTCCACTTTGCCTTGTACTTGTTCAGACAAAGGGTCTTTCTATGATACTTTCTTTAGTAGGCAGTAAGAATCCTTCAGTACAGATATCCAAAGGTAACTATTTAAGATACTTTATCTACAACAGAACTTTTCATTTTAGATACATTATTGTAAATGTGTATCCTATTTAGTTTTTTTATTAAGCTTTTTTTTTATTCTCAACACATCAATTAAAATTAGCATTCCAGAGACATAGTGAAAAAGGAAACAGGCTTGTACATGAATCTGCAAATCTCTATCATGTCCAGCTTGCTTTTCTTTTCAATGATCCTCTTTTTCTGGCTATATTATCCCTACCTTCCCCTTCCCTTCTACTCCTCACTAATTTAGGGGGAAAAAACCCCCCCAAAAGCCCTTCTAAACAAATATTCAGTCAAGTAAAACAAATTCCCATAGTTACCATGTCTGGAAATATATTTCTTATTTACAGATACATTATAATTTCATGACTGACCTAAGACCTGTTCAATATTCTACCACAAAATGCCTGTGTCTAACCTCAATTGGTTTCAGACACAAAACTCGCCCCACCCCCCCCCAAGTTAAAATAACGTATTTGTGTGCCTTTTACAGCTAACAATGGGAGGCCGAAACTTTAACTTTTAAGCCAAGAAAAGCAAACCAGGGACCATTGATCTAAAATTTAAAAAAAGTATTTCTTGATGAAACTGTTCAAAGATTATAAGGAGCTTTGCTATGCTTACTTTTTCTGAGACTCGACTTTCTCTGGTAAAAGTGGAATATTTATTAATCCTTTTCCATCATCATACAAAGCTGATATAAATTTCCACAAAGGTAAGATAGTTCTACTTAAAAATAAAGACATGGACAGTCCTTGAAATCAGCAGCATCTCAATTTTGCCCCAAGGGGCTAATTACACCAACATGTCAGTTTTCCATCAGTGTAAAGCTTTCTTAATCTCTAAGAAATCAAGTAATTTCACGCAGCATGAGATAAGAAAATTAACAAATAGCATCCAATTGATTTACAACATACGGTAATTTTCAAACAGGAATCTAAGTGAATATGGAAGGAAAATTCATCATTCTTAATGGACTCCTTGACACATACACTGTAGATCACTATTTTGATTCAACAGAGGATTATTATTGCTGCTGCATCCATTCTTACCTTTTGAATAGAGCACTGGGTACCTGAGTTCAAATCTGGCCTCTGACAATAGCTATATGATCCTGGGCAAGTCATTTAACCCTGTTTGCCTGAGTTCCTCATCTGTAAAAATGAGCTGGAGAAGGAAATGTCAAACCACTCCTGTATCTTTTCCAAGAAAACTCCAAAAGGGGCCATGAAGAGTCAGATATGACTGAAACAAGTAAATAATAACAACTGTAAAGACTATGCAGAGGATACTGTACCTCCCAAGGGTTTGAAAATTTATCAGAAAGGATAAAATTTTGTTTTGTTTTCTTAAAAGCAAAACATCAAAAACTGTGAAAAGGGCTAATAATTTAGTAATGCAGCTTATCAGGCTATCTGCTGATGACAGAGCATTAATCAAATTTATTATGTGCCAGGTATGGCGTACAACTAGTACAGTATGTTTTTTCAAATTTAGTTTGCTTTATTATTTGCTTCTAGAAATGGGGCCAGTATGTGTATGCTACATAGTTTTCCAAGAAAATTTTCTGGCTGGAATTTTAAGTGAAAAAATTCACATTATATCTCAAAGACTGAAAACTCATTTGGACAGACCTTGTTCTTACACAGTGAACTCACAATACTTGCTCTACAACAAATGATAAAATCCACTAAAACCCTCACATTGGGCAGTTTTCTTTAGTGCAGTGGTGTCAAACTCAAATTGAACCTACTTGTAGCCACATATTGAGTTAGAAAATCACAAATTAACATCATGTCTGCTGTATTTTTATTTATTCTGTTAAATATTTCCTAATGAATTTTAATCTGGTTCCAGTTCTGTGAGTAGCAACTGACACCTCTACTTTAATTTCTATTCATAATAGAGGTTTTTATTGACATCTCATGCCCCCAGTATTTAGAAGTTCTTTGATGATAACCAAGGCTGAAATATCCTATCTCCTTTACTGTTCAACATAGTGTTGTAGACACAAAGTACTTAATGATTTTCATTTGTTTTTATTTTTAATAAAATTTTCTTCCTGACTTTAGCTTCATTTCCACTGACATACATTCTATTTTTCTAAAAGGCAGTGTCCCAGCAAAGCTGTTCTACAGCAAGATTAACTGTTTCTAAAAGTAGAAAGGAAAATGAATGCTTCCAGAGAAAACTTGACTTTTTCCAACTCTAGGGTTTGCCTCACAGTATACCACACCTTACAGAGCCAGAGTTCACTTACACAGCAATCTCAACTCTCTGAAACATTTCCTAGAACTAGGAAGCAAATAAAAAAGGCTTTGAGCAGCCAAAATGGATGTCAAAAAGTCTGTGCTATAAATCTTTTCCACTTCACTCTTAGAAAAGCTCCTCAAAGCCTTACCCAGAAATTGACTCTTGGTCAGTTTCTGACCAGACTGAAACTTGGGCCAATTGGTTTCCTAGACTATAACCTATCAGGTAAGGAAAGGGATGGGGGAGGGAGAGAGAAAGACAGAGAAAGCAACAGGAGAGCGACTGAGGCAGAGGAAGAGGAGAGGGGGAAAAAAAAGTGAAGGTACTACCATGCTGAAAGAAGAACTGATAGCCAAGAAAGAAAAGAACAAAGACAATCTATAAAACCACAATATTTGGAGCTAATTTATTACACTGCCAAAAGTTTTGGTACTTAAAATAGCAACTATTCAAAGTGAGGCGTGGAGTCCCCTTGGGGGCTATGGCATCAACCCAAGGAATATCTGTTGTCAAGAAAGATCACACCCCACCATCCCCAGGAATAGCTAGCCAATTATGAAATTCATCTCCAATGTAAGGACACCTTAACACTTACTTATCACAGTCCAAAACTACCCAACACTACCCCTTCATACAGCTGTGCCCAATCTTCTCCAGCTCTCCTGGACCAAGGATTGGCCCCTCAGGGGAACTATAATCTATTCCTGTTGGTACTAGGTAAGAGAGTGCCATGGTGAAAAATCATGACCCCTATACTATAAAAGAGAATGTTTTTTCAGGAGAGGGGTGGGGTAATCAAAAAAAATGCTGAGAGGGCACACTGATCTAAAAAAAAAAAGTTATCCTTATACTTGCTTAAAGACTCAGTTTTCTTTAATAAACTACACTCTAATTCCTGATGAGCAGGGGCAACATGAGAAACACAGCAATGTACTACTCTTATGATAAGGAGTCTGTTTAGAAGTATAATGGGTAAGAGAAGCAAAGAGGACTGATTTCAGTGAGGTGCTTTACTATTAGATTTAGGAATAAATGTCAAATAAAGCAAAAGCAGCTGTAAGTCAAAATGGAAAAAAAAAGTAAACACAACTTTTTCCCCTACTTCATCTATTCCATTCAAACAGCCAATTGGTGAGTCAGTCAACAAGCATTTATTAAGGGCCTACTATGTGCCAGGCCCTGTGCTAAGGACTGGGAATACAAAGAAAGGCAAAAAGAAAAAACAAAGTTCTGACCCTCAGGGATCTCACAGTCTAATGGGCAAGACGAGACATCAATATATAACCAAGCTATATACGAAGTAAATGGGAGGTGATTTTAGAGGGAAGGTGCTGAGTGAGGTGGGGTCAGGGAAGAGCTCTTGTAGAATGTGGGGTTTGTTTTGAATTCTGAAGGAAGTAAGGAGGTAGGGGTCAGGAGTGAGAGTGGGGGAAGCCATTGGAAAACACTTATAGTTTCAAGAAAATGAGCCCAGAGAAAATTACTAGCAAAGAGTGAGCCTACAATCATTTCCCACTTGCTGGGTATGCTGTTTAAAAAAAAAAAAAAAAAGGATTCTTGTTCAGGTACAAGGCGGACAAAATATCCCTTGAAGGTCCTTTCCAACTTGGACTGTGTGAGTTAGGACTTGGGTCACTATCATTAGATTTTTTAATTTATTAACTATTCACTACAACCTTTTACTCAGAGTTTTTGGCTTGTCTATGGTTTTGATGAGTCAGTCAGCTCAGAGGGTCTTCAAATCTAGAGGCCAAGAAAATGTTGAAGGAGGAAAGGAGGCCAGAGGAAGGGGAATTCTGTGGATTCACAACATAAAGGCATAGATTCATCTCAGGGTCAAGATGTTATTCATTTACATTAGAACTTTTAGGCAACCCAAAAGCACTCATTTTTAGTCTCTGCATTTCCGTAATGAAGAGTTATGCAAAAGAGAGTTCAGTTAAGCAGTTATATAGGAATAGAGAGATGAGAAACTACACATTAGGATAAGATATATATACAATTATCCCTTCCATATTGCAACTTTCCCCATTGTGATTCTGATATACCATGGGGAGGCATAAGAAATTAAATAGGAAGTTTTGGGGTGTTTTGCAGAAACCACAGACAACATAGAAAAAATTTAGAAACTCAGAAATGCATTAAAAAAAAGTATATAGTAATGTATAATATACCAACCCAAATTTTACAGTAAACACTATAAAGACCCCATTAGAGGGAAAAAAAATTCAGATGATTTCTCTGGTACAAAGGGAGGGTCAAAAAATTGTTGTGTGGATTTTCCATATCTTAGAGGCACCATGCCCCTAATTCCCTCTATGTGGAAGGGATAACTATAACACAAATTCACAAATATTAACTAAATAAAGAGATGCTAAGATGGTATGAAATATGAAAGAAGGCAAGGATCTATCAATAAAACGTAAGTCCGTTGAAGGCAGGAACTGTGGGATTTTGGCCTTTCTTGTCTCCAGTTCCTAGCATAGAGCCGAGCACAGAGCAGGAGCTATTAACAGAGGATTCACTTTAACATCTTTGTGGATGTGGTCAGACAGGCATATGGATGTACCATTTGTGATTTATGCAGTGATCTATCTGGGTTCTTTCTGGATTTAAATTTGGAATTATTTAAGATTTTGATCCAATAAACCCAAGACTGGGCATCTGCCACTTTAAGAATGTCAAAGACAAAAAGAAAGGCCCAATTTTCTTCCATAGCAGAACTGTTTATGGTAACAAAAAGCTAGAATTAAAGTGGGTGCCCACTGACATATCTGAAAAAGTTATGTAATGCAGTAAGAAACGATGAATGTGAAGAATTTTTAAAAACACTAGACAACTGTATAAACTGACATAGGAGCAAAGTATGAAGAACCAAGAGAACATATTCAATGACAATAACAACATAATCAAAAGCTCACTAAAATGAAACGGAATTCTGAGTAACAGAAAAACAAATAGAGATTTCCAGGACAAATTCCTAGGACCTAGTCTTTGATATGTGCTTTTGCTTAATTTGTCTTTGTTACAAGGTAGGATTCAATGCGGGTGGGGTGTTTGTGGAAGATGGCTGACAAAAGGCACCAATATGTATTTTTTAAAATTAATTTTTAGTTTTCAACATTCACTTTTGTAAGATTTTGAGTTCTAAACTTCCCCCCTCTGCAACATGGCATGGAATTTAATATAAGCTATATACATGTACAACTGTATTAAACATATTTCCACATTAGTCAAGTAACATGTATCTTAAAAATAAAGTTAAACAATGGCTTCTTGAGGGAAAAGATAACTTCTGAGGAGGTGAAAGAAGGGGTATAAGGCCACAGCACCTGAGCTGAACCGTGACAATGGATAAAGATGGGATAGGATTCTGACATAGCAACAGGTATAAATGCATGGAATTTGGGAAGAAAAAAGAGAATGGAGAACAGAAAACAATCTAGTCTGTCTAGAATGTAGAGTAAACACGGGGGAATATATGAAATAATGTTTAAAAGCAAGTTTGTAGGACTTAACCTGCTAAGCAATAAAATTGCATTTTATTCTATAAGTAATAGAAGCCACTAAAATCCTGTCTACAGAGGAGTGACTGGGTCAAACTCATATTTAGGAAAATTACTTTAGCATCTGTGGGAAAAATGAACTGGAAAAGGGAAAATCAATTAGGAGGTTATTACAACAATCTTAGTAATCCAGGTGAAGTTAGGTAGGGCATGCTTTAAAAAGGGAGTTCTATTTTGGACTGGTTGAAATATGTTGGCAGGGCACGAAAGTGGTTATGTCCAGCAGGCAATTAGAAATAGGGGATAAGAGAGGCCGGTCAAGGCTAGAATGTAGATTTAGGAGTCATGGGAGTGGACAAATTCTAGTTTAGTTTAAAACGTGAAAGATTTTTTTTCTTTAAGATCAGAGACCCAAACTCATATTGACTTAACATAATCCTATGTAATACATAGGGCTTTTTAGAATTAATTACTGAAGCAGTAACATGAACATGAAATAACCTTACTGCTTTACTCTTCATTTAATGATGAAATTTATTCATTATTGGTAATACAACTTCATGACTGATTTATGAAAATGAATCACAAGGCACTGATAAGCAGGTAACTATTAGATCTTCATGATTTCATTTAAAGAAAAAAAGGCATACTTATTTATCTTATCTTGCCAAAGTAAGGAAGTTCTGTTCTCCCACCTTGGTTACACAGCTCCTGAACACTGCCTCAGATCAGCTTCTAGTGTGAGAAGCCTCTGGAGGGTAAAGACACATCTCAGTGAGGCAGCTAGGGGGCACCACAGTGCACAGGGCACCTGGCTTAGAGTCAGAAAGACTGGAGTTCAAATCCAGTCTAAGAAACTTACCAGCTCGGTGACCTCCACTGTGAAATGAAAATAACAGCACCCATTCCCAGGGATATTGTGAGGAACAAATGAAATGACAATTGTAAAGTGCTCAGCACATATTAGGTGTTCTATAGATGCTTATTCCTATCCCATGCCCCTTTCCCCACCTCTAAAATCTTAACCTCTAGGAAGGAATCTCTGCATTAAACTCAAAAGTGAACTTAGATTAGTCCTTAATAGACTGAAGAGTTGTGATCATTAGACATTACAAAGTGTCACAAAAATTTTAAATAACAAGATATTCAGAGGAAAAACAGTGTGCTTTCTACAAAACTGAAAATGCGTAACCCTAACCTATCTAAACAATTAGAAAACGTTTCCACAGATATCTATGCAGGAAACATTTTCAAAAGAACTACCATACAACATAATAAAATTACTTAGCAAAACTCTGCATATACATTCATAAAACAAACAACTATTGTAACAACAAATGTATCTTGAGATTTTTTTTTTTTACATTTTCACCTTAGTTATGTTGCATAGAAGAATTAAAATGAATGGGAGAAATCATAAAACAAACCAAAACATAATACAAAAGAAAATGATCTGCTTCATTCTGCAATCAAATTCCATAGTTCTTTCCCTGGATGTGGAAGGCATTTTGCCTTAAGAGACCACTGGGAATTATTTAAGTTGCAATGAAGGACTAAGTCTACCAGAGATTCCTAACACACTGTGCACACTGTGGCTGTTGCTTTGTACAAAGTTCTCCTGATTCTGCTCCTTTCACTCAGCATCAGATCATATAAGTCTTTCCAGGCCTCTCTGAAATCTTCCTGTTCATCATTTCTTATAGCACAATAGTATTCCATTACATTCATATACCACAATTTATTCAGCCATTCCCCAATTGATGGACATTCCCTTGGTTTCCAGTTTTTGGCCACCACAAAGAGAGCTGCTATAAATATTTTTGTACATGTGGGACCCTTTCCCATTTTTATGATTTCTTGGGGATACAGTCCTAGAAGCACTATTGCTAGGTCAAAGAGTATGCATGTTTTTGTAGCCCCCTGGGCATAGTTCCAAATTGCTCTCCAGAATAGTTGGATCAGCTCACAACTCCACCAACAATGAAGTTCCAACTCTCCCACATATCCAACATTTATCATCTTCCTGTTTTGTCATGTTAGCCAATCTGGTAGGTGTGATGTGGTATCTCAGAGTTGTTTTGGTTGGCATCTCTCCAATCAACAGTGATTTAGAGCATTTTTTCATATGACTATAGAGAGCTTTATTTTCTTCCTCTGAAAACTGCCTGTTCACATCCTTTGATCATCTATCAATTGAGGAATGACTTGTATTCTTGTACATTTGACTCAGTTCTCTATATATTTTAGAAATGAGGCCTTTATCACAGATAGTAATTGCAAAAATTCTTTTCTAGTTTTCTGTTTCCCTTCTAATCTTGGGTGCATTGGGTTTGGTTGTGCAAAAACTTTTCAGTTTAATGTAATCAAAATTATCTATTTTGCACTTCATAATGGCTTTCTATTTCTTGTTTACTCAAAAATTCTTCCCTTCTCCATAAATCTGATAAATACACTATTCCTTGCTCCACTAATTTGTTCATAGTACCAATCTTCATACCTAGCTCATATGCCCATTTGGACTTTATTCTTGTGTATGGTGTCAGGCACTGGTCTAGGCCTAGTTTCCACCACACTGTTTGCTATCCAGTTTTCCCAGCAATTTTTGTCCAACAGTGAGTTCTTATCCCAGAAGATAGGGTCCTTGGGTTTATCAAACAGTAGATTGCTATATTCACTGACTACTGTCTTGAGTATCTAACCTATTTCACTGGTCTACCCTTCTGTTTCTTAGCCAGTACCAAGTGGTTTTTGATAATTGTTGCTTTATAATACAATTTGAGATCTGGTAGAGCTAGGTTATCTTCCCTAGCATTTCTTTTCATTAGTTCCCTTAATATTCCGGACCGTTTGTTCTTCCAGATGAATTTTGATATTATTTTTTTCTAGCTCTAGAAAATAATAATCTGATAGTTTGATTGGTATGGCACTGAATAAGTAAATTAATTTAGGCAGAATTATCATTTTTATTATGTTGGCTCAGCCTACCCACAAGTAACTGATATTTTTCCACTTACTTAGATCTGACTTTATTTGTGCGAAAATTGTTTTGTAATTGTGTTCATAAAGTCCCTGGATTTGTTTTGGCAAGTAGACATCTTGAGTTTTTCTATACAAGGTATCTTGAAGCCTAAAAGAGTAGGTATGTATCTGAAGATGGTGGCATCATACCCCATTCTATATTTCCAACTAAGGCAGATAGCAGAGAATCGTATCTCATCTGCATACTTAAGAAGTTATACAATCATTAGAATAAGGTAAAACTAAGTGAAAAATAGCAAAGCATACAAACCGAAGAGAATTTGCGATTGTGAGCCTTGAGGTTCATGCATTAATTTCAAAAGAAAACAAAGATTGGTAATCCCTACCTAAAATTCAACAAGATTTACACTAGCACACTTTTTGCCCACTAACACCTAAGAAAAAGAGGTTTTCTTTCAAGTTTTAGTCACTGTAATTCTGTCTCTGTTTTTAATCCATCCTTCCTAATAATAGCTATAATCAAGTCATTCTCCTGATCAAAATCATTCAATAGTTTGCCTTTTGTTTATAGAATGTAGTTCAAGGTCCTCTACAATCTGGCTTCATGTCATAATTATATTTGTAATATATTGTAATACTGACAATAGCAGGTATGTATAAACACAGCATCATTTAAAGTTTATGAAGCATTTTACACGTATTATCTCGCCTGATACAAAATTCCTGAAGTGGTAAGTGCTATTATTATTCCATTTTAAAAGATGAGAAAACTAAGGCTCAGAGAGATTATATGACTTGGACAGATGGGAATACTTGTTTAGTCCCCTAGACTGGCTTTGCCTATCTTTTCAACTTTTATCTTACACCACAGATATCAAAGAGACTTGCTTTGGCAATGTGGGTCAATACTCCAGAACTTGGTTAACATGTAACTGAAAAATATTTAACAGAAACAAATAAAAATAATAGAACATAGATAATATTAATATGTGGTTTTCTTACTCATTGTGTGGCCCTCAGGAATACTTATGTACAGACTTTAATGGCCTCTGCTTCTATTTGAGCTTGACACAACTATTTTATCCTACTTCATTTCACATACTTTACTCTAGCCATACTGGACTAATCCGCTTTCCTCAAAATGCATTTGCACAGCCCAACTTTCATAAAAAAACTGTCTGCAGTATTTTATTGCCTCCATTTCCCTTGTGCTTCTCAAATCCTTAAAAATCTGGCTTCCAACCCAAAATGGAAACTGGCATTTCTGAATAATCAATGATCTTTTAATTGACAAATAAGATCTTTTCTCATCTCTCATCCTAGAGCTTTTTTCAGCATCTGATACTGATACTACACTGTCTCCGCTTTAGATTTTCATACATTTCTTTCTCAGTTCTCCTATATTTCTCGATTGCTATTCCTAGTTTATAATCCACATTCTGCCCTCCAACTAGAAACATCTATCTCCAAACGTTTTCTTGGGCTTTCCTCTCTTCTTCGCTCCCTCCACTATCCCTTTCTTTTTCTACTCCTCCCCTCTATTCACTCTCTTTCTCTCTCTGTGTGATCTCATCAGCTCTCTAGGATTATCTCTATGCAGCTGATATCTAGCCCTGGTCTCCTTCTCATGAGCTCCAATCCCACATCACCAATAGCCCACCAAATACTTCCAAAAGAATGACCGGTAGGTATACCTCAAGCATAATATCCAAAACAGAATGTTTAATATTTTCCCCAAAACAATTTATCTTCTAAACTTCCCTATTTCTGTTAAGGGTACTATTATCTTTCTAGTCACTCAGGTTAACAACTTGGAATCATCCTTTCTCCCTTATCTTACATAGCCAATCAGGTGCTAAGGCGCGTAGAGTCTAACATTTCTCTCATCCATTCCCATAATGTGTACAGAACCTGGCCAGCACCTTTCTGCCACATCTCAACAGATTCTTAATTGGTCTTCCTGCCTCAAGGCTGCCCTCTCCTCAAGACCTTCCAGTGGATCCATACTGTTTCTAGGACCAAATACAAATTTTTCTATTTGGCATTTAACAGCCCTTCAGAAATCTAGCTCACACCTACCTTTCCAGGCTTTATTTGCAAAGATTCACTCTAGTACCTACTTTATGTTCCAGCTCAAATATCCTGCTTGCTGCTCTTAGGAATGGGGCCATCTCCCATCACATGCATTTATACAGACTATCCTCCACGCCTAGAAAGTCTCTGAAGGAACCTGGGGATTCTAAGCTTCAACACTAGCTACAACCAATAGGAGGCTTATCACGGCCACTTATTATTAGTACCCTCTCCCACAAAAATTACTTTGTTTTCATGTACATATGCACACACACATGCATTTCCCTTGACAATGGAAGGGACTGTAATGGTTCTTGTATAATCAAGCATGTAGCAGTGTGTGGCACACAGAAGGAGTTTAATCAATGATATCATTCATGTCATTGCCAAACACTTGAGTGCCTCCCCTAACCGCCCCCATCCCACTTCTCAAGGGCCAGATCAAATGCCATTTCTTTCTGAAAGACTTCCTTGATTCTACTCTCTTCCATTTGGAAGTGAATACTTTCCTAGCTCTATAAACTCACAGAACTTTGTACCTCTTATATAATTATATTGGTCTGAAGATACTCCACATAAATTGACCTTGTACAAGACCTGAACACGGCCTATTTTTACCCTAATTCTAACCCAGGGTCTGAACACTGAATTTACAGTTGCTCTTAGGTCACTTCTCAAACTAGCTGATTTGAAAAGATAACAAAAAAAATGGTAAATGGGCATCTAGGTGGCGCCATGAATAGAAGAAAACTCAATCTGAAGTCAGGAAGACTGGAGTTCAAATTCAACTTCAGACGTACTTATGTGCATCACCCTGGGCAAGTCACTTCACTTCTATTTGCCTCCATTTCCTCAACTGCAAAATGGAGATAATAGCAGCACTTATCTTCCAGTGTTACTGGGAGAAATCAAATGATATAAAAATTGCAAAGCATTTAATTAGCACAGTGCCTGGCACGGAATAACCACCATGTAAATGTAAGCTACTGTTATTAATAGTCAATGTTGGAAGGGTTGTGTAAAGAAAGACAAGCACAATAATTTTCTGCTAGCAGATCCATGTTAGTAGATCACCCAATCATTCTAGAAAGAAATCTAGAATGATGCTAAAAAAGCAATTAAAACGTCCATCCCTTCTGAGATCCTACAGTTAGACACAAGCTTTAAGAAAGACATCGAGACAAAAATTAAAGTCCATTCACATACGTAGCAGCACTTTTTGTATTAGCAAAAGTCAGAAATATAGAAAAAACTCATTTACTAGGGGAATGGCTGAATAAATTGTGGTATGTGAATGTCATGGAATACCACTACAGGATAACAAACCAATATGAAGAATACAGAGAAAAAAGAGAAAACTTATGTCAACTGATACAAAGTAAAGCAAACAGGACCAAGAAAACAATACATACAATTATTACAATAATGAAAAGAAGAAAAGAATCCTAAACACTACTGTTATAGTGGCTGAGCTTGGTCCAAAGAAGAAATGGGAAAATGCATTTTCCTGTGTTTGCAAAAGAGGGGGACTACACGTATGAAACACTGCATATACTGTCTGACGACTAATACATGGGTTAGTTTTGCTGATTTCTCCTTTGGACACTGTGAATATGGCAAAAGCGCCTGTTGGCTGCTTTTTCCTCCCTTCTGCTCCCTCCATTCCTGCCAGGGAATCTCCTAATACTGGACATAATTCTGGTCATACAATCACCTTCAATCACACAATCATACAACATTCATAGTAATCTGTTTTTATACAGTAATCTGTATTATAACTTTTTAAATATATATCTGTATATTTCTTTGAAAAAGATCTCCTTTCAGGGAGAAAGCCATTATCTGAACCAACAGCCTATTTTATCTCCCATTATTTGAAAGCAAGAAGAGCATCTTATTTACCTGTCTGTATATGTTATATAGTGCTCTGTATATTCCAGGTAATTGAAAGGCCCAGGATGAAATCACAACTCTTACATATGATGGCTGTATGAACTCTCTTAAGACTAAATTGCAAAGAAGGAACTGTACTGTCAGAGGGAGTTTTATATACCAATTAAATTACAGGTCCAGTCCCTATCCTTTTCCTTTGGTAAATATAGAGGGCTGATCCCTGTAAAAATTATATTCTTCATACCTGCAAGCCTCAAAAAATATTGGCAGTGGGTTGCCCCTGCCTCCCCTCAAGAAAAGAGAAAGAGAGATGATTAATTACATCAGGGGACAGTAGCAGCTATTTCTATAACGCTTTATGGTTTGCAAAGTACTATAAATACACTGTCTCATTTGATCCTCAACAAAATCCTCAATTTTACCTCTATTTTCCAGATAAGGAAACTGAAGCTCAGACAATTAAAGTGACTTGTCCACACAGTCAGTCACCAGCGAGTATTTTGTGTGGGAACCCAGATCTTCCTAACTTCAGGTTTAGCATTCTATTTGTCATTTGACTGCCAGAAAGTTCTCTTCCCCACTGCCCATCCTTCCCACTTGATGTTCAGAGGCTGACACAGGGAGCCAGTTAAGCTCAAAGATATAATAGGATTAGCACCACAAATAGAAGGTGGTAAAATAGAAGAAAGAACATATGTAATTCAAAATTAATAAGCAATCTTTTCTGCATTTAAAGAGACAAAAAGGAAACAATTTCCTACTAATGGATAATAAATGAGGGGAAGACAAAAAAGAGAGACTATAACAGCAAGTTCTCCTACCCCTTCATACAACAATGCAGAAAAAATAATCCTGTATTTTAAGCAGTGGGGACATCTGTTAATGACCAGTCTAAAACTCACATGCAAAGCAAATTATACGTTTGTGGACATTTTGCTTTGAAATCTTGGAAGAGACCCGTCTAGTTTCTTGTGGAAGGGCAGAAAGAGGAGGAAATTTAGACTTTGTAAAAACAAAAGCTATCAAAAAATATTTTTAAATTAAAGTGCTATCATATGAATACCGCCTATGCTTGGGAAAGGACGAGTAACAGCACTCCAGCTTTTTAAAAGTAGGTTGAATAACTTGGTCACTGGTCTCAAGGTACATCACTGGCTAAGCCAGAAATAAAACCTAGGCCTCAAAACCATCTATTTCATTCTAGTTCCTTGTTCACTGAACCACAGGTCACGACCAGAAAAGGTAGCCATAAAGATCTGTAGGAAAATAACAGTGGCTGAACAAACTCTACAGGAAAAAAATAGGTGAACTTCGTTTTTAAAAAGCAATTTAAAAAGGGGGGGAGGCGTTAAAGGGACCACCACTAATGAAAGGAAGCAGTTTTAAAACAAGTATTGTCCCTTTTACAGGAAGATGCTCTTAACCATCGTAGGATATACACCATAAGCTACACATATACACACTGCCATATGTACCTACATGCAGGAGCTCTGACTTACAAAATGGAGACTTCACGTTAGTCATGTTGTGATGTTTAATACAAGATGAGTTCCTTGAAAGGAGTGATAATTTTCATTCCCAGGACTGGCACGTAGTAGGTGCTTAAAAAACACTTGCTGATTAATTAAAGCCACAACAAAAACACACAAAATACTACTTCTGCTGCACTTTTACCAAAAATATTTGTTATGTAGTTTCATTTCCTTAGTTCTTTTCAACAATTACACTAGGTGTGTGCTGGGCCAAGTTCTCACCCCATTAGCAACAGCTAGTGTCTAGGAGAAGAGTTGAAAACATGCACCTCACTCCTTTCATGGGAAGGGCTATTGGTTATGGAGTTTTACACATGCAATCAAACATAGCATGTTAGTTAATTCTGCTGAAAAATTTTTAAAAAACCCAACTTTGATTCAAAGGAAGACTCTGATCAGGGAAGGAGATATTCAGAAATGAATGTGACATAAGAACAAAAGGCATCCATAAAACTTGAGGAAACAGGAGACAACAGTGTACACTTTGTAGCCCCCCCCCCTTTTTTAATGGTAAAGTTAATTGCCCCATACATATAAGGATTATATTCATGACCTCAACATCATGCTTAACCAAATGAACTAGCAAAACTATAAGGTGGAAGATAGAAGCATATATTTATTACACGGTCCAACTTTGCTCCCCTTCCCCTAACACACAATGGAAGGAAGAGCAAACAGAAGGGTTTATTTTTAATGAAAAAATTAAGTGAAAAAAAGAGATGCTGCAAGGACAACAAGTCAGAATAGTATGATGGACAGGATTACTGTAAGTATCAAGGATTACCGTCTATATGGGGAAGTTATACATTACACAACTACATAGCAGTTAAATCACACACCTCCAGACATAATGGAAAGCAATGAGAAAGCAGTGGTTAAGTCCTGCAGTGATATAAGTTCAGGCCAAGATACCTGATTTCTACTCAGTTAAATTCAGAAATTGATTCTCATGCTCCATCGTATCCTAGCTGAAGACTCACTAAGTCAGTGGATGATCTCTGTATCTCCACCCTAAAACTAGTCACTGCTCACACATCTTTAAGGTGAACTTCAGAGTTCCCTTTATCCCTTTTTTCCTAGTCTGTTTGTTATTGGAACCTTCTCTTCCATAGCCAATCATTCTCAGGTAACAGTTACAGCATAAGCAAGAGGTTAGGAAGACCAACCAACCAGAACAATGAAGAGAGAAGGAAAGAGGAGGCAGAGCTCAAAAGTGGCAAAGAACTAAATTCGGTGAAGCCATCTAGAAAATTCGGTAAAAATAGAGATGTCTCCTGAAATACAGGAAGAGTTATAGTTATGAGTAGAAGATAGCGGAGAAGTTAGAGAAAAATATATCACAAAAAAAATTGAAGAAAAATATGCCAGGAACTAGTAAAAAATAATTAGGCAGAATTATGAGTGAAGAGTGAAACTACATAAAATTTATGATTGTGAAACACTATATACTGTCAACTTCAGCTGATTTGGTTCATTTTGCTTTAATCAACTCCCCCCTCCCCCTTTCTTTTTATTCTTTGTTATCCAGGATAACTCTCTCTGGTGAGGGGGAAGGGTTTTATTTGGAAATAAAGGTAATAAAAATAACTTCCTAAATATTTTTTAAAGGAGTGCATTGGTTGACAAAGATAAAGAATGTTAATGATAGGGATGTACCTACTTTTATCCTAGCACCTTCTATTACTTGTCCCCGTGGGGAAAAGGAAGCAAAGAGCAGGTTTCTGATGCATGTACCTACCTCACAGGGATGCTGTGAGAAATACGATCTGTATAGCAGATAGGTTCTGCAAAGCACCTTGAACTTCTCAGAGGAAGGGCACTATGGAAATGTAAAACAATGAATTTAAGAATTAAAATCTATTAATCTTGCATATGGAAACTCATGTGCAATAGTAACCTGAAGAGCCCCACCCCAAGAGTTCAATAAAGATTTATGATGCAATCAGGTGGCCAATGTGGGAGAAATACCCAAGGGATTGGCATCACAACACACACACACACACACACTCTTTCTCTCTCTCTCTCTCTCTCTCTCTCTCTCTCTCTTCCCATGGTCTATTTCATGTGCTATTTATGTACTATGAACATTGCAAACTTTATAATCATTTTCTAAACAGCTTATGAGACAGTGATTTTTTTCTTTAAATAAGAATCTAAAGAAAAAAAACAGATTATACTTGCCTGTGCAACATTCTTTCTAAAATTTAATTTTTCACTAACATCAGAGACCTACAAGGACATTCTAAGGAAAATTGTAGTTCTAGACCAAAAAGTAAACTTATTTAGGTCATTGTGACTACACTGGCAACATCTTCACAACTATAAGACCGTTGCCTGGAACAATCTAAAGGAAGGCTATGCAGTATACTAAACTGGCCAGAAGGCCATCATTTGTTGTTAGCTTTATTTTTGGCTACATTTTAAAAACAACCGTTTTATTTTGCTGGTAGACATGTTTTTGCTTTCTTGCTTCCTGAAAGTCAACTGAACTTAAAAGATCTTTCTACTCCTAAGAAAGCTTAAATAGATTCATTATTTTGGCTTCTCATTGAAGAACATACCACGAATGTTCACAACCCATTTTGTACTGCAAACTAGTTGCAATTAGCCATATGCATGTCTCAAAACACGATACTGTAAAAATGTCTGGAGTGGTCCTATATTTCAATAGGGAAGCACATGAAACCAAAACAAAACATACAAGAACAAGCAGTTTTGTTTCCTATTTACTATCAAATGTCTACCATAATTGTACCATAAAGCTTTTACTTAATGTTACAGTGCCATGGACTGAAAGTGCATAAAAATTTTGAACAGGAATCAGTAACTTAAACTAAATTGCTACTTAGAAACTTTAAATGCCTTCTTATCTCAAGAATACTTAACAACAGAATGTGTTCAGAATGGAAGAGCATGAAGAATTACCAATCTAGAGAGACACAAATGAGCTTATTCAGTTTTAAACAAGGTTAAGAAGCACAAAACCCAAACGGTAAGAATTACTGAGTTGTAAAGAACTATGTGTACATAGATGCGGCTAGACATATGTAAAAGGGAGAGTGAGGCAATGTGGTAAATACAGCTCAAGACAAAACTGGAAAAATAATCGAGTGGACTTTTAAAAAAACTCTAAGAATTTGTGGGCGATTTTATTTTATTTGGAGATGGGAAGGTCACATAGCCAGTGCTGTCAAGTGTCTGGGGCCACATTTGAACTCAGGTTCTCCTGACTCCAGAGCTGGTGCTCTATTCACAGCGCCACCCAGCTGCACCTTTGGGTGATTTTAAAAAGTGGCAAATGTTTATTTGGTGTTTATCTGTTCTTAGTGATAACAAACTATAAGCACAATGAAGGGAAGGAATGTCATATTAATCTTAGTCTCTTCCAGGTCTAAATAGCACACATTGTACATTAACATGATAACATGGCACTTCAAGTCTGAATTAACAGTAAAAATAACTAAGCTCAAAAATGTGAAACCTGAGAAGTCTATTATAGTGCAAAAGCTCCCCAAACTAGGCCACAATTCTTATGAGGTTAAAATAGAAGTTCATCCTCAGTTTAGCTGGAGAGTAACCCTTTTATCTCTGATCTGAGTCTCAGTTTCCCATCCATAAATGATGCTGTGTTACTGTCTAACTTGAGCTAATGATTTAATCTCTCCAGGCCTGTTTCCTCAACTGCAAAATGAATGGGTTGGACTAGATGACCACAGAGGTCTCTTCCAGCCCTAAATCCATGATTTTAGGGTCCCTTCCAGATCTGAAACTGTAATTTTGTGATTCTAATCCCTGCCATGATAAAACTAAAGTAGATGGGTAGCACTTGATCCATCTCACCAACATGGTGGCTTTGATGTGGAGTCAAAGGACTTGAGTATGAAGAACACTGGTTCTTCTACTCACTACCTCTATAACCTTGGGCAATATATCTTAACTACTCAGGACCTCGATTTTTATTTGTAAAATGAGGCAGGTAGACCAGATGACTTCTAAAGTCCCTAATAGCTCTAAATCTATGATACTATAAAGTGATAAGAAATCTTAGGGAATCTTTTCCATGGTTGTGTTTCCTCCCTACCTTTAGGAAGCAGGTAAGGATTCTCTTGTATATATCCTCCCTATAATTTACATCGAACTTAAAATGACAAGAAAAATTTGGCCACATTAAGTGGCAGTACACTGGAGGGAAATTAAAAAAGGACAAAAAAACTTCTTACCCACTCATGGTCAGGAAATATGTTGCATAGGAAAAAAAATGCTACACAAAGTATTTGATTTTTTTAAATAAAAGTTTCTCTGTGGTAAAGGAAAGCAATGAAAATAATGAATCAGACTATATACTAAGAAAACTTAGTCTCTGTTTAGGCTCACGTACAGAGAGGAAAAAATTTTGATTTAGGAAGAGAGAAATCTCAACTTACCTAGCTATAAAAGCATTTGAAAAAAATCTCTCATGCTATTCTTGTGGACAAAATAGATAAATGTAGGCTAGACAACAGTATAATAAAAATGAATTAGAAACTGGGTGACAAGTAGGACCCCAGGATAAATAAATACTTAATGGGTTTATAATCAACTTAGAGGTTTTTAGAGTAGAGGGATTTGTCTTTTGCCCAGTGTTATTTGGCATTTTTACTGATGTCTTGGATAATAATGCTCTTATCAAAATTGTGCATGATACAAAACCACAAAGTATAATGCACTGGGTCAGATTTAATAGGTACACAGGTAAAATCTAACGCATGGATTCAAAAATTTAAGTTCACAAGTACAAAATGGGGGAATTATAGTTTGTCTAAAAACAAAAAACTTAGGGTTTTTAGCAGACAAGTTCAATAACTCAAGAGTGCGATAGCAGCCAAAAACGCCAATATGATCTTAGGTTGCATTAAAAAAAAGGCAGTGTTCAGAACTAAGCAAATGATAGTATCGCTGTACTCTGAGAATATTGAAGAAGGAACTGGAAGTTAGAAAGTTTCCTGAGGAGGGCAATCAGAAGGACTTCAAGAGCACACCAAAGAAAAAGGGCATGTTATTAGCCTGAAGAAAAGACTTTGGATAGAGGAATGGATCTGTGATAGTTGTCTTCAAGGAGGTGAAGAGTTGTTACAAAGAAAACCTATTAGATTTAGGAGCCACAATGAAGTAGTAAATAGGCAGATATAGACTTAATGTAATCAATAAACAAGAACACATTCAGTCTGGCCTTCTCTGTTCTAGGTACTGCAGATACAAACACCAAGAGTGAAACTAATCCCTACTCAGAAGCAGCTTAAGATATGTAATAAAAACCTACCTACCAATCAAGGTCATCTAAAAATGGACTCTTTGAGTTCCTCTTCAATTGAGGTCTTCAAAAGTTGGATGAACACTTGTTAGGTATGATGCAAAGGGTATAGGTTGGACTAGAGAAGGGTTCTTAACCAGGTGTCCATTAATTTTTTTTTTTAAACAATAACTTTGATGATTGTATTCCTACATATTTTATGATTTAAAATCATTAGTTTGAGAAGAGGTCCATAGGCTTCACCAGACTGCCAAAGGGATTCATGACATAAAAAAGGTTAATTAGAATCTTTGCATATACAGAGTGTTGCACTGAGACTTTTGAGAGTCTGAGTCTGTGACTTCTTAATGGAAGGGTTCCATTAACCTCCTAGGGCTGATAAACACATGCCTATTTCTATGACTGATGTAAAAACCAGAGCTCCTCAAAGAGTCAAAAGGTCAATCACTATCTGTACAAGGCTCATCTGATTATTACCAAATAAATGCTTTGGGTTCAGGCCAATCTTTAGTCCTCAGAAGTAAGCACTCCAGCTGCGCATCTATTCACTCTATAGGAAGTAACAGAGGTTGGGGTTGCAGTGTCATGATCTACTATCAAGTCACTTAATGTTATTAAGTTTCAGTTGCCTTGTATATAAAGTGAGGATAAGATGATTTGTACTACCTAATAGATTAGTGTTTTCCTCACAGAAAACCTCTTGAGGTAATAGAAATATTATCTCCAGTTTACTGATGAAGAAATAGACTCAGAGGTTCGATGAGTCACCTAAGGACATACAGCTAATATGAAATACCCAGGACTGTCACCCATCAAATGCAGCATTCTTTTCTACTTGTCCACAATAAAGCGACGTGGTTCAGTGGGAAGAACACTCACTGGAGGCAGAGAAATGGGTTCAAACTCCACTCTGACATTAGCTGTATAGTCAGGCTCTATCTCTCCCCTGAGGAGCTCTTGTCCCACATCAAACCAAATGTAGCAGAGCCATCATAAACTCACTATGTCCAAAACAGAATTCATGATCTTTCCCTCTTCTGAACTTTCAACTTCTGTGAAAGGCACCCTCCTTCTTCTAGGACTACAACCTCAGCACTCCCTGCCCTCCCTCCTTACCCTACGTATCCAATCAGCTGCTAGGTCTTGATATGTTTATATCCACATTTCTCACAGTTCACTTTTTACTCACAGCCACCTCCTTGGCTTATCACTGCTCACTTGGACCATGGTTTCCCTTCCTCAAGCCTTCCCTCCTTCTTGGGGTGTATTTCCCCTCCTCACCTTGGCTTCTTCCTTCAAGATGAAGCTCAAGAACCACTTTGAAGGTTTTTGGTTCTACCCAGCTGTCAAAGCTCTTTCTCCTCAATTATATCTTGCATTTATTTTGCATCTACTTTTGTGTAGGGCTTGTTTAATTTTTCATATTGCATCTCTCCATGAACCTGCATAGTGCTTGGCATACAGCAGGTGCTCAATAAATAGTTCTTGATAAGGTTGGTGACCTTGGGCCAGTCACTTAATTTCCTTGAGTCTCAGTTTCTCTATTTGTAAGATGAAGGGTTTGGACTAACTGGCCTCTGAGCTTCCAGCTCTAAGTCTGGGAATCTTTAATTATACCCCATAACTGAGCTGGTTCTCCTAAGATACACAGGATAGGGACCATAAGTTTGAACCTGCTAGCCCAGACCTGTAAAGAACAAATATCTGAGCTGAGTTCAGGACCTTGCTTGGCTTTGGATATGGACAGCTGCTGCACTTAGCACACTTGAATCTGTCATGTTGCCATCCAGATTCAGAGAGAAATGAGAATGCTTTGACAATTCTTTGGAAGCTGAAGAATTGTGATTTCCATTTGGCAACTGAATTCTGCAGATTCTTAGAAATTACAGACCATTAATATAGTGTACTAGAAAGAGTACTGTAGGTCTAGGAAATCAGAGCCCTGGGCTCTAATTCAAATTTTGCTACTGTGACCATGAGAAATTCAATTCTGCAAACATCTTTTAAGCTCCCACTATGTGCACAGGAGCTAACAAAAAAGAAACATGAGGAAGCTCAAGTAGTTTATACTCTCCTGGGGAGATACATAAAAAGGTTTTACAAAGCAAGATGTGAGAAGGGAGAGAGAACCATCAATTATATGTTAATCAGGAAAGGAAGCGAAAGATGGCAAGAGGTAGAAATTAGAAGTGCATTTTATAGTATGAGAAACAGGCCTGCTTTAAAAAAAAAAGAAGCAGAGAGGCTGGATATGGAATGCAAAGTTCAACAGCAAAAGAGTTTAGCTAGAATGCTGTTTGCCCCTTTTTCCATTCCTCCTCTGCCTCTATTTCTTCATCTGTAAAATGAAGTTGGATTAAATAATTTTTAGTGTCTTCAAAACAAAAAATTAAATGAAAACTTGGACCAGTGACTATTCATAACCCCCCCATCCCCAACATTTCACATAACCTACATGTGGTAACAGAAAAAAAAATTCAAGGTAAACTTTTTTTTAAAAATAAAAGACTGTGTAGTCTAGACAAAGGGTGGTAGATGAATTTTAAAGTAAAGATCCTTGGAAATGGACTTCATAAGAAAAAATGATCTTGAGGTAGGTTTGTTACCAAATTAATAAATTTAGTTCAAGTTATCAATAACATTTTTAATGTCAGTCAATAAGCATTTATTAAGCTCCTACTACGTATTTGCCAGGCACTGCTGTTTGAAAACTATATTTCTGCAATTATAAAATGTAGTTATCTCTGGATAAGAAAAATATGCATACGGGTTTAACAAATGCATAAGCTAAAATACCAAGCTCCAGGTTGTGTCTCAAACTGTCAACATAACAATAACTTTCAAAATTAAAATTCTCATCATATCAGAAATAACATAAACGCTGATTTTAAAAGACCGTGATTAAGGGCAAAATGTACTAAAAGGCTTAATTAAAGTTTTAAAAATAATGACTGTTACAGTGTCATCCAGTTAAAGTGAAACATTTACTCAGCAGCTATGTGCAAAATTCCAAGTGGTAGGTTGGAAGGGGATTCCTTCATTTCTTCCCTTCTCCCTTCCTTAAAGGAGAGAATGGTCTTATTAATTTGACAGAGTTGGGTAGTTATAATACTCAATTTGCAAAGAATACCTTTAGGGTACAAAAAGTGCTGTAAGAATTAAAGCAGTAACTTTCTGGTCCAGCTAAAGTTTAGGACCATCAGGTGGTTCTGATTTAAAGTACCATCTAAAAGGGGAAACGATCACTCCACATGAATCCAGCAAAGTCTCTGAAATAATAAAAGCGGTTTTTACACGGGAAAAACCACAGAGATAACTTTTTTTGGCGTTAGAATTACTTCTCTAATTTCAATCCAAAAGGAATGTGTGAGCAGATGAATAAATAATGGAATTAGTATATAAAATAAATTTGTAATCCCGGCCAAAGCAAAAACAGGAAAGCTGATGCTAAAAGGGGCAGGCCGCTTCCTTCTGCCTTTCAAGCCAACAGGACCAGACTGCTGGCACCCCCCGTTACGAAGGACCCACACAAACTTCTCAGGGGTGGTGAGCAGGGATTTCAACAACTCCAACCCGGAGGTCGGGGCTGGGGCAAACAGCGGGTCCACGGAACACACGGCAGCTAGTCGGAGGCAGACTCGGGGCTCGCTTCCTGCCCCCCTCGGTCCCCACCCCCACCCCGCCGGCGGCCCACAGGCTGGCCCAGCAGGAAGTGCTCCCCGAGGTGGAGGCACGGCAGGAGCCCCCGAAAATCCCGCGGCCCAGGTGGGTTCTGGTGCCGACCGCGCTCGGGGAAGACCCAACTTTGAGGCCAGTCTGGGGAAGCCGCGCCCCCCCCCCCCCCCCGCGGACCCCCAGGGGCGCCCATCGGGCCGGGGCCGGGACCCTGCGGTTCGGTTCGGTGCCGCACCGGGCTGGGCCGGGTGGGGCCCAGGAGCGCTTCGGTCGGGCCGGCCGTGTAACAGGTAGGAAAACAACCAAGAGGCGGCGTGAGGAAGTGCCCCAAGAGGAAGGAAGGAGGGAGGAGGGGGAGGAGGAGAGGGTGCAGCAGGCCCCGGCCTGCGGGGAGCGGGCGCAGACACCCTCCGTCCTCGGGGCGCGGCGCGGGGCCGGGGGGAGCCGCCGCTGCTCGCTCAGACAGCGGGCGGCGGAGTGGGAAGAGCTCGGCTCGGCTGCCCCCGAGCCCGCAGCCCGGGCGGCCCCGCGCCTAACCCGGGGGCCGGAGCGTGGGCAGCGGCGGCGGGGCGCGGCCCGGGCGCCCCCACCCCGGCGGGGGCGAGGTGGAGGAGTTGGGAGAAGCAGCAGGTGGGGCCGGGGCCGCGGAGCGACGCCCGGGGGCGGCCGGCACGGCGGGCGGCCGCGTCCCGAGACGGGAGCCGAAGGGCGAGGAAGGCCCAGGGAGGCGCCGGCACCCGGGACCCGGGGGCCGGGGAGGAGAGGGGAGGAAGGAAGGAGACCCCGGGAGCGGACGCCCCCGCCGCTGGAAGGCCTCTTACCTCAGGCGGTTCTCGAGTCCGTCCGCGCCGGGCAAGCTGCTCCGAGAGCCGCGCCTTCCGGGACTCAGGCAGTTTCTCCACAAGAAACCGGCGGGCGCCTGGCGGGCGGGGAGCGGGAGCGCGGGCGGGCGGCGGCGGTGGCGGCGGCGGCGACGGCGGCGGTGGCGGCTGGAGGGCGGGTCGCGACGTGCGCGCTCCCGAGCCCAGGACGGGTTCGAGCCGTGGCTGGCCGCGGCCACGCTCTCAGAGCCCGGCCCCTAGGCAACGATTGCTCCAAATCACGTAACCTCCCGAACAGGACGCCGTTTGGCCAATCACAAACGCCGCGCTGGGCATCACGGGAGCCGCAGGGCTATAAAAGACCTGGTTACTATTTTGTGCTCCCGAGTCACCCACTCCATAGGTAGGTGGGGGGCGGTGCTTAGCAGTCGCTTGCGCGTGCGCGTGCGCGTGCGCGGTGCGTATCGTCCGTTCTACTCTGCCTTTGACGGCTACGTCTGTGCGCATGCGTCCTGGCTTTTCCTTGTCGGGCTCGGATGATAGAGGCTGCTTAGGCCGTCTGATATTCCAGCCCGCCCCTCCAGGAAATACTGCGCCTGCGCAGTAGCCGCTGCAGTGACCGCCCCCGGGGCAAGGTGGATGAGCGTGAAGTTCTGGGGCATGGCGGCCGAGCCGGGGTCCGAGCTGGGTTGGCAAGCCCTGCCCGCGGCCGTCCTGGGCGCCCTGGGCACCCTGGGCAGCGAGTTCGCGCGCGAGTGGGAGGCGCAGGACATGCGTGTGACCCTCTTCAAGCTGCTGCTGCTGTGGCTGGTGCTGAGCCTCGTGGGCATCCAGCTGGCCTGGGGGGTGTACGGAGGCACGGTGACCGGCCTGTACCACCGGCCGTCCTCGGGTGAGCCGCCCCCGGCCCCCTCCGTGCCGCCCCTGCGCGGAGGCCCCGGTCCGCGCCGCCGCCCGGCGTCCTCGGGTGGGGGTGGGGCAGGCTGCTGCGGCGCCAGGGCGGCTGTGCCAGTTGTCCCCTCACCCAGCGCTTGCCCCTTCCCTGGCGTTCCGGATCTCACCATTAGTCGGACAGCCCTGAATGCCCCCTCCTGCCCGCAGTAGCTGGGCCCGGGGTCCACGGCCATTCACCACTTATTAGCACCCATGGTGTGCCAGGCCGAGCCCCTGCCCGCGTTGCCATGGCAACGAGGAGACCTGGCTGTCCCCACCCTCTTCCCCCCAGCTGGCTTTGGTCACCCCTTTAGGCTAGCCTGGGCCTGAATGTCGGTTCTCTTACCTCCCCCAGGTCTGGGAGGCCAGAACGGCTCCACTCCCGATGGTTCTTCCTTGTTTCCTCCCTGGTAAGTGCCTCCCCCCGGGGTCAGCCATAAGCCTTACTGCCTTAACAGTTGGCAAAGCACTTGGCCCTCCAGAGTCCAGGGATGCAGGGCAGGTGATGTTATCCCCATTTCCCAGAGGGGATCCTAACCTTAGAGCTGGAAGCAGAGCTGTGTAGAGCATGGGGCTTGGCTTTGGGAAAACTGGCTGTCAAACTTCTGGGTTCCTAAAACTGAGAGCTGCCAGGGCCTTTGAGATGAGCTCATCGTTCTTTCTCACATTTGAACTCAGATCCTTTTTATGCTTACTTCCAGTCTGAATCTTAGTTTCCTTATCTGTAAAATGTGAACGATACTATGAATTCTCACTCTCTCGGCTGTCATTGTATGGAAAGCATTTTGGAACTCTTTGAAGTTTAGCTGTAGAAATGTGTGGAGTCATTCTGATAACTCTGATTTTACAGGCAGGAAAACTGATGCCCAGAGAGGGGAGGTGATCATTCAGAGACAGAGCCAGGACTGGAACTCAGCTCACCAACTCTTTGAACTTAGCCTCATTTCCACTGTTTCCATAAAAGCTCTGGATCTGTGATTGGGGAGGGGGTGAGGAAGGGGATGGTAGAAGCAGGTGAAGCTGCCTTCCTTTGATAAGTTATGGTAGGCCCCTAGATCTAGAGCTGGGAGGAGCCTCAGAGACCAGCAGATTCAGATTGCTAAAAGTCTCATAGTCCCATGCTAAAAATGTAGTTAGCTCAATGTTTCAGTCAGTGCCCTGCTGTCTCCCATGTTAGCTTTGGCCCTTTTTTCTCCCTTCCCTTTCCTATCCAGTCAGTTACCAGGTCCCATCAACTCCACCTCCACAGCTTTTCCCTTGGAGGCTCGTTATTCCTGTTGGAACTACACTAGTTTAAGCCTTCACCTCCATTTGGGGGGATCTCCTTAGTATTGAACCTCTTTATTATATAAAGACCTCTTCCTTCTCTCCTTATCTTCCCCCTCAATTCACCCTTCATACCTTTGTCACAGTATTATTTCTTATATTTTTATCAGGTCATGTAAGTCATCTGATCATGAAGACTTCAGTGACTAACGTTCAGGCATTCAAAGCGCTTTGTAACCCTGTACCACCTTTACCTTTCCTGCTTTAATCTCATATTACTCCTCAGCCACGCCCTGAAAACACTAGGTGCTCTCAGCACTCCTTGCCTTTACACAAGTATACTTTATGCCTGGAATATCCTCCCACTTTGCCTTCATTTGTATTTTTTAATTGCTTTATTGACTTTTTAACCTTGTTTGTCATTTCCCAATACTCCTCCCTCAATAAAACCCTACCATGTGACAAAGAAGTGTGGGTAAACAAAACAAACGGGCACATTAACCATATCTAACAGCCTCCTTCCATAACTGTGGCCACTACTTGTCTGCCAAGAAGGGGGAGGAGTCGTCTGGAGCCAGGACCCGTCACTGCATGGTTTTCAGTCCACAGTCCATCGTTCTCTTGGCTCTGTTTACTTCACTCTGACTCAGTTTATACAGATCTTTCTGTTTGCTTATGGCACTATAGTATTTCATCCTATTTATGTGCCACATTTTGTTCTGCTATTAAGAGTACACACAGGAGAGGCAGAATGATGTTATTTGATCTATCTCACTGGGCAGGTCAGTTCTACAGCTCTGAATCTCATAGAAAAGGCCATCCATGACATTCTTTTGACAAATTGCTTACATAGGTGACTTTTCCTTTTCCACCAAGCGTAACAGTAAATTAAGCTACTGTCTCAGTCATCCCAGTGTTACCAGACAAGTTCAGATCTTTGAAAAGCCACCTGCTCTTACCCATATTTTAAACCTCAGTTCAAATGCCCCCTCTTCCAGTATCCTGATGGGCCTGTCTCTGCCCCTCTCCTCATTCCACCCCACACATACTTCCCCTCCCCAGTTGTTTAGGAAAGTTTTAGTTTCCAAGACCAGAAAGGTAGGGCTAATGAAAGCACCCATATCAAAATGCTTTGTGAAAGTAGTGAAATTTTAATTCATCAAATCTTTACTAACACCTGCTGGGATGTGGGAAGGAGCCTTCATAGAATTCCCAGTATATTAGGAATGATATGATCTATAAAATTGGCGGGGGGGGTTGGAATAGATGTTTTATTTTTTTAATATCATTTTTTTTACAAATATATTTTTATTTTTCAACATTCACTTCCATAAGTTTTAAATTTTCTCCGCCTCCCTTCCCCCAAGATAGTGTGCAATTCAATATACATTCTACATATACATTCCTATTAAACATATTTCACATTAGTCATGTTGTATAGAAGAATTAGAATGAATGGGAAGAACTATGAGGAAAAAAAGCAAACCAAAAAAGGAGAGCAAATAGTCTGCTTCCCTCTGCATTCAGACTCAGAGTTCTTTCTCTGAATGTGGAGCGCATTTTCCATCGTGAGTCTTGTGGAGTTGTCTCAGGTCCTTGCATTGCTGCAAAGAACTCAGTCTGTCCAAGTTAAAACTGAGCAGTGTGGCTGATGCTGTGCACAGTGTGTTCCTGGTGGGATAGATGTTTTCTATATCCCTTTCCCACTTGTATGTGCTCCTTGAAGGCACTTAGTATTCTTTTTCATCTCTGTATTCTAACACCTAATACAGGGCCTTGCACACTAAGTGTTTAATAAGTGTTTGAATGAAAATTTAAAAACAGTTGAAATGAAATACTGGTTTAAGTTTTATAGTACTTCATAAAAATCATGTGAAGTAAGTAATGTGGGTAAGGTATTATTGTCCACATATTACAGATAGGAAAATTGAGGCACAGAGAAGTACAGTGATTTATTTGACCAGGAGTGAAGATCTCAGACCATGTGTCCTGGCTAAGGCTCTTTTTGCTCTGCCACATCTCTTCTCCTAGTATATGATGGGTGTATTGGAGAGAGATAAGCAAGGTGAGGTGGAAAGTCAGCCAGGGAGAAGGCCATTATCAGTCATGGAGAGCTTCTTAGCAAAAGTGGCATTTGAGGTAGGCTTTAAAGGATGCCCAGGAATTGAATAGATGGGAAGGCATTCCAGGTGTAGGAAATAATGTGAGCAAAGAATCTGGGGGCAGAAAGCACAAATTGTTCTCAGAGAAAGGTCTGGATAGAATCCTACAGAGTACATTGGAAGGGAGGGCTTGCTGGTGCCAGATTGTAGAGGGCCTTGAATGCCAAGTTAGCAGGTTTCATTGACAGGAGAGAAAGCTTGGGTAGATGGAGGGACTGTGCTGTGTTCTTCCTTTCCTTAAGTAGAGGAACAAAGGTGGAAAGCTAATTCTGGTTCATTTAGCATTTATCAGGTGCCTACTGTGTGCAGTGGTATAGCAGTGGGAGACGCATGAAGGTCAGTAAGATGCCATGCCATCCCTGCCCAAAGAGATTATAATGTAGTAGGGGCTGAGTAAGTAAATATACAGATGATAAGTGCAGTACAAATTAGGCTGATTAAGAGTCATATGATGAATGTCAAGTACTATTTGATGAAGTTGGAGAGAGATCCCTGCTTGCCGGGGACTTCTTGGAGGAGGAGGTAGTAACTGAACTGGGCCTTGAAGAACAGGGAGGCCCTGATGGCAAACGGGAGCAAGGTGTGAGCAGAGGCTGAGGCTGGAGAGTGTGGGATGTATGTGGAATGGCCACCTGAAGAAAACAGACTGAAAGCCAGCCGATGTCTATGCACGCATGTGTGCAGGTGTAAAAGGCATTGATTGTCAGATAGGATCAGCCATCCATTTGTTTGGCATTACCGTACTCTGTGACAAGGCACGGGTAATTGAGTGGGAGGCGCCCAGGTGCTGGACGCTGTCAGATTTTCAGGCTATTTTGATGCGTGGATCAGTCATGCTGATTTTTCTCTTTGCTTTGTCTTTTTGTCATGAAGTAGCTTTCTGGGAAGGAGAAGGAGGGATAGTGGGGAAAACTGGTGATACAAAACCACAGATAACCAGGAAAACAAAATGTTTTACATGGCAGGTGAAAGAGATAATGCGTATGAGAGAAAGCAAGGAAAGTGAGGGTGACTCCAGACTGTAGAAGGACTGAAAGGCCACAGTAGGGAGTGTGTGAGTGTGAGAGTGTGTGTGTGGGGGGCGGGGGTACACGTCATTTCATAAGGAGATGGGACTTCTTTGCCACAGACTAGCCTTTCAAGGAGCCACTTAGTAACTGTGTCACTTTGGGCAAGTCATTTAATCTCTGTCAGTGTCCTTATCTGAAAAATGGGAATAATGACACACTATTTCACGGGGTTGTAGTGAGGATTCAGTAAAATCACTGAGGCACAGCAGTTTGTAAATTGTAAAGCATTAGATCGGGCAGCGAGGTAGTGCAGTGGATCAAGCAGGGATGGGGAATCTTCAGCCTACTAGTGGCTTTGACCTGTGATGTTTGGATTCAGTCAGACAGCTGAGCTGCAGGATCTAGAGGGCTACACGCGGCCTCAAGCATGCAGGTTCTTCACCCCTGGGATAGAACATCGGACCTGGAGTCAGGAAAAGTCAGACACAAGCTGTGTGACCCTGGGCAAGTCACTTCCCCTTGTTGGCCTAAGTTTCCTCATCTGTAAGATGAGCTGGAGAAGGAAATGGCAAAACACTCCAGTATCTTTGCCAAGAAAATCTCAGATGGGGTCATGAAGAATCGGACACAGCTGGGCGGGTGGGAATAGTCTTGACTAAAAACACTAGCTCACTGTCAGTTATTTATTATTATTATTATTAACTGACCAAGATGAGAGAGGTTAGAGTATTCAGGTATGAATACAGGTGCTGGGCAGACTACAAGAGGAGGAAATGGAAATCTGCCCCAGTCATTCTTTAGGTGAGGTCCCACCCCATAGCGGAAGGAGTAAAGACATGATCCCACTCTGAAAACACACTCCAGGGAGCTGAGTCATGGACCACAGATATCAAAAATGTGGACACAAACCCTAACTGCCCCAGCAGTTTTGTGTGTCTGGATTGGAGGGGTTAGGGAACCTTCCAGAATCATCCATGGCCTCCTCCAAGCTCGCTCATGTTGACTCTTTGGTTCTCCTCGGCCCTCTAAGAGAACCAGTTCAGAAAAGAAACTTGCATGCCACTGGACTTGACATTATTTCCTGATGGTGATTTAGACACACAAATATAAAGTACTACTCTTTGCCTTGTTTCAGCAGGACTTAATCTAGCCCTGAGCAAAGGAGACAGTCTTCTTCCTAAGAAGAGTTTTCCCAATCTGGACCTCATTTCCTCACCCTGTAAAATGAAGAGGCTGTACCAGATAACACTGGAGGACTGCCAGTTCTAGACCTAAGATCTCATGAATTTCTGGTGGCCCTCTGTATCCCAGAGGAAAAAAACCCAAATTCTTTTTGCCTGGCATTCAAGGCCCTCAGCAGCCTGAAGCCTCCTGGTCTAGCCATCCATATTTGGTGCTTCTCTCTGTACACCAGCCAACCTTGGGACCAGGCTCTCTTCACTTAGTGTCCATTTATACTATTTTTATCTGTGAAGGGAATGACAGTTTTTCCAGCTCGCTCCTGAATAAGTGAAGAGCCAGCAGATCTGGTTTTGTGGAGCAGGTGTTTCTGCTTACATACTTAAAGAACATTATTCCCTTAATGAGTATAAACAAGGACTGTGGGCATTTGGGCACTGAATAAGCCCAAGCTGAATTACTCTCCTTGGCAACATTTTTGACTCAAGTACATCAAATTATGATGCCCACGTTTCAGTGGTAGGTACTCAAGTCTTCAAATGAATTTATACTTGAAAAAGAAAAGGATGAAAACAATTTCTCAGGACTCTGGCCTAATAACTTTTCAACATAGAAACATTCCCTAGTTCTTCTGAACCTATGCTGGCAATTTGTTGGAATTTAGGTTGGAAATTATTGTGAAATGAGGCCAGCTGAAATACTGTTCCACCTCCTCTCCCCCCACCCTCCAGTCTTTCATTTGGCCCTAATGGACAGAATAAGTACCAATGGGTTGGGAGTTGAGTAAGTCCCAAGGCCTCTGATGGTTCATCTGTAAAATGAGGGTGACAGGAGGGAAAAGGGCTTGGGCTTGAGGCTCTCTTGGATGTTTTGGAGCTTTAAATTGTGCCCGCCTAGGACGGAAGCAGGCAGAGTGTGACTCAGTACAAGGTAAATTATTCCTACAATTAGAGCTCTCAGCCATAAATGGAAAGGGCTATTTACTGAAGTTCTCAACTTCCTGTTCCTGGGGATCATCGAGCAGAGATTGATGACTGATTGGGGAATATACAGCAGTGGAGGCCTGCTCAGGAAGGGATTAGACTCAGTTCAATGAAGTACCCCCTATGTTGGACACTGAGGATATAAAGACAAAAACCAAGCAGCTCCTGCCTTCAAGGGGCTCACATAGAAATATGCAGGGTAGTAGGCTTGTCCCAATCTGAAATGGAATTGGAGCCTAGCTTTTCTTGATTTCCAGTCCAGACCTTTAACCACTATACCACACTCCTCTGTACCTCTTTCTGTACACCTGGAAAGGGCTGAGATTTCTAAGTTTCAGGCAGAGTAGTTTCTTTCTTGGCTAGATCTACCATCATAGGTCAGAACCCAGGGAACACTTCTTTTAAAAAAAAACACTCCATAAAGCCTTGCTTAACTTCATGGAGTGTGGGCTTGTGGCATCAGGCTGTGCCTATGCTTGAGTGCAGCCAGCTGACTCATTGCTTCCTGTCTTTTAGGCCAGTAAGAAAACTATTAAATTGTAAATTCCATGAGGGCAGCAGGGATTGTCTAATGAAGTCTTAGCTCATCCCCTCCCTACCATTCATGAACTTAAAGACTAAGCCAAGGAAGTTCAACAATTTGCCGGAGGTCATATAGATGCCAAGAGCAAGCTAGAATTTGAACCCAGGGTCTCTCTTTTCACTGTGCCCTATTGATTAGGGTGGGGAACCAGGAAGGGGGTGGTATATATTTGCTTTAAGTGCCAGACCTCAGCAACAATGATGATTTATGTGGGAATGATATATCCATTTTCTCTTTCCATTTCTTTCAGGGAAACGTCAGAAAATGAATCAATCAAAACCCATCGAGAATGAGGAAAGAAGGCTTCGTGGGCCTGGCTTTTCTGCTGCCTTCGCACCAGCAGCCTGTTTTTGTTGGATTCCTATCTGCCAAGGGTCCCAGTGACACTAACTGGTTGGGGTTTGTTTCTGGGGAGATACCAGTCAAGGGAATGGTATGGGTTTGAGAAAAGCAGAGGAAACAATACTGGGGTCAGATCCCAGAAAATGTCTCAGTTCCCCCCATTTTCCCTTTCTAGAGGTACTTTCCCCTACTGGGGAAAGGACAAGGCCCTGAGACCCTACCTTAGTGGAAGCATGGCCTGCCTGACATCTCCTTGCTAGCCTCCTCTCCCTTGTGGCCACCAGCTATGGTGCCTTGACAGCTGACACCCTTGGGGCAACCCATGTCTGGAATGAGTCCAGTGGACAGGTGATGGAAAGAAGGACTCCTAGCCTTGCTTTCCTCTTCTAGTTCTGAGTCCTTTTTGATAAGGCTGAGCATCACAGCCAGCACTGTCACAGAGGGGGTGCTATAGTTATGAGGTAGCTTTGGACAGCAAACATTTCTGCTGTGCAGGCCTGTGGTGAGTTCTCCAGAAGGAACATTCTTGAAGGGGGGAAAAAAGTCTTGTGACCACTTAATTCCTCCCACCTTCCAGGAGACCTTTGGGGAAGAGAATAGTCCAGGGCATGAGTAATTTCCAGTTCCAGCCTTGCTGAAACTTGTCTCCTCCTCCAAGATAGCCCAGTAGAGTGGGGCCCAGCCTGGGTCTGAAAAGTGAGAAAGGACTGGACTGGAAGTGTCGCCAACTCAGATGGGCCTCAGCCTCCAAAGGGGCATTGCATGCTGCTTATCCACTTATACACACTGCATTCTCTTTCACCCGGGGCTGTACTTAGAGCTCTCCCACATGGGGGTAACTGACTTCACGAATGAGTCCAGGGCATGGGCTTCAGCTTTGATGGTTATATTCCCGTTGCTTGACAACAGATCAGGTTGGACTCTATGCTTAGCTGGACAGGAGCGTCAGCAGATGCGGAAAGACTCGCTTTCTGATGAAATGCTCTCCGTTCCTCCTTCCTATCCTAGTCTTTGAAAACTGATGAAGAGACAAAAGATGTGTAGGACCACAGCCAGCCTGTGGCTTGAAAGAGTCACCCATGTTTTAGCTGCTCTGAGCTGTTCCGTGTACCCAAAGGGCCTTTGAAGGGAGTAGGCTTAATGTAGCCCAAGCATTTAGGGGCAGGAGGCTGGGCAAGGCTGGCAGTGGCTTGCAGGAAGGATGGTTTTCTGCAGGGCCTCATCACTCACTAGACAAGGCTACGTCTTCAGGGCACGAAGCTTTGATCGAGTAGCGTTCTTGCCTGCAAGTTGGGTGTTTGGAGCCCAATCCTGGGGGAGGGAGGAGCATATGGGGAAAGATCCACTGAAACATTTCACATTTATTATCAAAACTTGACAGGCCAGCCAGCCGCTACCTCATGTCTCCCTTTCTCTGGCTTTTACATCTTTGCCTTTGCCCCTCCCCCACTGAATCAGTGGTGCAAACTAATAAAAGCTTATGTTTGTGACACATGTTTTTCTGAATGGTCTTTGCTCATCTGTTTTTTAAAGTGTGTTGGGAAAAGGCTGTACTTGACCAATCCACATCTCTTCTAGATCACCCTTGGACGGTCACTGCATCTGTCAGCCTACCTTTAATCTCACTCCTTGACATTTCAAACACATGAAAACAATACTTGTGGCTCTTAGCATGGAGTCTTAGCATCATATCACATCATTCAGAATAGGAAGGTATTCTTTCTCTATCACAAGACAGCAGTGAAAACAGTTTTCAGGGACCTGTAAGGCCAGCTGTACCTGCTTAAACTCAGCTGACCTCCCCTAGTTGCTGCCAGAGATGATTTTGCCACCTTTGAAACAACTGGCAGAACAGCTACTTAGGGCTACCCTGCATGGCACCTTGGGTACTGCTGCACTTACACCACTGACAAATTGTGACCTTACTGAGCCACTCCTGTAGGATAAAGGGTGAAGTTCGCATTTTACACCTAGAACCATTCTAGGATTCCTGCCTCCCACCTTGGTGGCTGTTGGGAATGTCTTACAAAATTTTGGTCTGGACATAAGTGTGTAAGGTTTAATTGGGAGCGCATAGACCCCAACTTGGAAAGTGGAGACAGGCATGTCCCCTGTTACGGTCGCCACCTTGTGTTCACTTCTGGTACTACAGCCTGGGTAAGGAGCTATTTGTGGTTCAGCCAAATTGGCTGACAGTTTTCTAGGACTGCTAAGTGCAAGCGTTATCACCCCCATTTTCACGGAGAGCAACTGGCCTAAAAAGTGACCTTTCTGTAAGCATGGGAGTCCAGATGGGTCATATCTCGTTTGTTGAAAAAGCCGGTATTCATGCCCATGCAGAGTCTCTCCAAATCTCAAGTAGCTAGCAATGGCGTAGCACTTTACAGGGGTGCAAAATGTTTTCCATGGGATCTCTACGACAATTCCTGTGAGGAAGGGGCAGTCATCTTCCCATTTTACAGAGGAGTAAACTCAGGCTGAGTAAGGGGAAATCATTCGTCCAGGGTTACCCAACCAGACAATGTGTGAGGCAGCATGTGACCTCAGATCTTCCACCTGAATGTCTACCTCTTCTAGTTACGATCTGAATGATCCAGCCAGTGCATTTCTGGGACTTTCTAAAGGAAACCTATTTAGGATTGGTTCTAAAATAAGAACTACTTTTAAAGTTGAGCTGTCACTTTTCCTGTTTCCAGCCAGCTCAAATTCAGGCAGGGAAGGGGTATGGAAGCACCCCTGGGTCTAGTGGTGTCCACCTAAAGGAAGCATGAACCAGAGACTCTGATATGAAATGAACAGACTAATGACTTTTCTGGAAATTAGCAATATTTCTTTATCCAAGGAAATGAGAAGGCAACAACAGGAAATGGTCAAGCCCTGTCCAGGACAAAAAGGATCACAGGGAACAAGACTGGCCTTGGAATGTTCCAGTATTTAGAATGGACCTTTCCCCAACCCTCCCTGGCCAAGGGAGCAGGGATACATTTGTCAAGTAGTCAATATTTATTTAAAGGGTGGCTGCCTTGGCATTGGAATCTTCTAGCCTGTAAACCAAGAAAGGGAAGGAAGGATCCCTTCCCAAGTCATTCACAGTGTGTCTGCAAGATTTAGTTCACAAGTGTCGGCTCATCAGCTCAGGTGTAGATTTTTTATACTACAGCGGCTTTCCCTCCCTCCCTACCATACTCTGGGATTGCTTCTGTCAAATATTTTGGGGAAAAAGCATGTCCCTGTTTAGGAAATCTTACACCATTGGATCATCCTGAGCACAGGAGTCTCTTCACACTAGAGGCTTCATAAATGTTGGCTAAAGGAATGAATGAGTTATGTGTAGGCTCAGAGAAGGCAAGCTATTAGTTGTATAACACAATGAGGAAGGTAAACTGAGGAGAAAAGGGAAATCATGACAAAATTAATCCTGGTCCCTCAGTTTTTTCGTCATAAAATTAATAGTCTTGATTAGCTAGTTTCTATAAAATCTCTTCAGCAAATATTAAGGATGTGTTATCCTCATGGCACTAAAGCCTATGATTCTACAATTTAACTTGTTTGGTTTGGCCACAGAAGGGGATGGGGTGAGAAGAAAGTTGTTCGGGCAGATTTTGATTTAACATAAGGAAAAATTCTCAACACAGAAGGCTGTCAAAAAGTGAATGGGGCTCCCATTCACCGAGGTCTTCAAGCAGAGAGAGACCTAGGGTTTGGTAATGTCAGAGAGGTGCTGTGTGTTTCAGGTACCTTTTTGAGTTAGATTCTCAGATTCTGCAAGTTGCATTATCCAAATGTTTTGAATATTCTCTAGCCCAGAAAACTGAGCTGAATGTTTAAAAAACATGGGAGGTGGCAGCTGGCTCTTGACAAATTCTCTCTGTAAGCACGCTCAGAGCAAGATTCCTTGTGGAAAGGATGGTGGTATCCCATGCCATCCCTAGCCACCTTTAGGATACCCTAAGGTGGCTTCCTCCACTTTGGGTGCTCAGTGTTTTTGTTCATAGCTACTGCAGTGCCTTTATCATAACCACAGCTCCCATTTCTGCATCATTCTGAGATTTACAAAGCACTTTTCCTCCCAATAGGTTCATGAGGTAGGTGACACCAGGACAATTATTCCTCATTTGACAAAGGAGGAAACTGGCTCAAAGAGAAGTGACTTGCCCAGGGTCTTATCAAGAATAAGTAGAGCCAGAATTCAAACCTAGATCCTCCAGCTCCAAACCCTATTTCCTCAACATTATGCTGCCTCAAATTATTTTTCCCCCCCACCCCCCCGCCCCCCCGCCTCTGACTCTATCTTTCTCTAGAAGGCCCTGGAAGAGTGGCTCACCTATCCACTCTCTCTCCCAGACAACACAAACTAACCATAAGGGAGATTTTGTGGCATGTGTGTCCCATTCAATCCTAAAGGAAGGCAGGAAGAAGAGTTCAGAGGGTCAGTCACTTCAAAGTATAGTAGCGGGTTGGCACAAAGGGCATCTTGCTAACCACTGCCTCCTGCTGCTTCTTCCGTACCTCAACCAAAAGCGGGGTTCCAACTTTACTGTAGTTTCCATCCACATAACCCATGGCCACATTCTTCTTCAGGCACGGAGAAGGGCAGCCGCTGGTGATTTCCCCTGGAAAGAGCATAGGAAACAAGGCATGGAATCAGAGCAGAGGGTATACCTGTGCCCACAGAGAAGGAGACAAATCAGATCGTGTCTCTCACACATACTAGTGTAGTGGGAAGGCTAGCTTAGTTCAAGCACCACCTTCCACAGGAAGCCTTTCCTGATAGGCTCCCCAGCTGCACGTACCTTCCAAAAATATACTGTTTGTCTCATGTGTTTTTATACTGTATGTGTACAGGGTGCCTCTTCTGATGGAATGAAAGCACCTAGCTGCCAGGGTCACATTATGTTTTGTGGTTTTTATCCCATGGCTAATGACACCTGCCACACTTGCACATCATAGCTGATGACCTGCAGTGCACCTGCCCAACACCCACATCATGTTGTGAGTTTTGTAGGTTGTCTTCTTGGGTGCCTTATCTGCTGATCCAGACTGGGCACTGCAGCAGCTAGGATCTTTGCCCACCAATTTTGGCCCAGAGATTATACAGCAATCAGCAGCATTCCTGTCTCTTCTCCCCTGTCTGTGGGGGACTTGGGGTCCTCAGCAGCATGGACCAGTCCTATCCACCTTCTGACAGGGACCAAGGACTCTGCAGTAACAGACCTAAACACAAATTGGCACAGGACTCTCCCCACCCACCTCAAGCAGCCACCTAAAGTGCTCCCCACCCACTGCCTTGGGCACATACCTACCCCAGGATTGCTCTATAGCTTCTTAGGCCCACACTAGCTGAGACCACCCCCATCTCTCTTTCTCTGAAGCTTGAAGTCCAGGATCCCTTCATAGCTCTTAGCCCCTACCTTTACAGATCTACCCTATCACCTAAACTGACCCCTGCCCTGTCCTCACAGACTCAAAGCTATGCCCAATGACTGAGTTGCAGCTTCTTGCAGTACCCCCAAACATGCAGCCACTTGGATGACCCTACCCGAGACCTTTTGGATCTCCTGTCCAGTCTGCAGCCAGTTAGCAGCCACAGGTATCACCTCATACTTACCAAAGAGTTTTTGATTAATTAGGAAAAATCAAACACTAGATGTGGAGTCAGACAACTAAAAAGAAACAAAGCCTCAGTTTAAACCCCAGCTCTATTACTTCTATGATTCTGTGGACAAGTCCCGTCCTTTCTCTGTAAAATGATGGGTCTGACCGAGCTAATTTCTAGGAACTCTTTTAGCTCCTAATCCTATTCCCCTCCTGCTCCTCGCTCTTTCCCTTGGGGGAGGGGTTCAGATGTCCAGGGTCCCACACAAAACTACCCCAACCCCAAAAGGAGTGACAAACCTGCTAACAGCTTCTACCTTACACAGTTCAAAATCGTCAGCATTTAGATGGTACTTTAAGGTTTGCAATTATTATCTCATCATTATCCTCACAATAACCCTGTGAAATGGGTATTCTTGTTATCCTCCCATCTTATAGGGGAGGAATCTTAAGTCAGAAAGAGGTTCAGTAACTTGCCCAGGGTCACACAGCTAGTAAGCATCTAAGACCAGATTTGAACTCACAAAGATGACTTTTCTCCTGATTCCATGTCCTGTACCACTTAACGGTTGGCTGATAACTCATGATCACAGTTCAAAGCCAGTCCTGGCTTTGGGGAAGGGGATATTTAGTATCATGTGGCAGGGAGGTGCCACAGTGGATAGAACACTGGGCTTGGAAGCAGGATGACTCCTCCTTCCTGAGTTCAAACCCAGCCTCGGACACTTACTAATTGTGTGACCCTGGACAAGTTACTTAACCCTGTTGGCTTCAGTTCTTCATCTGTAAAATGAGGTGAAGAAAACAGCAAACCCCTCCAGTGTGTTTGCCAAGAAAACCCCAAACGGGGACACGAAGAATCAGACTGAACAACAAGGGATCACAGAATTCTGAACTCAAAGGGACTTTGCAGATTTCCTAGTCTAAAGGAGGAAAAACTAAGGCTGAGAGATAAAAGCCCTTGCTCAAGATCATCCAGACAGGAAGGAGCAAAGCTGGGTTTTGAATTCGGGTCATCAGATTACAAATCTTGTGTTCTTTCCATCACTTGTAAGCATATTGGAGAGGGTGGCATTTACGTCTGCCTTGACCCCAGTTTTTCCCCCTGGTTGAACCTACCAATGACAGCTCCCTCTGTGTTCAGGATGATGCAGTGCTGGCGAATAGGTGCTCCTGTAGACATTAGCCCCACACGCTTACGGGACAGCTTCCTTTTTATCTGGGGGACCACGATGGCAGCCCCAGGAAAGTCCATGGCAGCCTTGCGTCGTTTTCCTGTAAACAGCCCCGTCAGATAGAGAAGATGGATGCTTAGCATTTCCCTGGGGAGAGCCATCACCCTTGCCTTTACCTCCAGGCTTCAGTCTGCTGCCACAATCAGTACTTAATGAATATTTACTGAATAAGTGATTTAGAGTCATGAATAAATTAAAGTCTTTCTATCTAAATCTTAACCATGTACCCTTTACAGGTACCCTCCTCTTGAAAACTTTCTTTGAATCCTACTCCAACCAGTAATGGCTTTCCCCACCAAGAATTACAGACTGTTAGAACTTAAAAATATCGTGCTTTAGGGTTTACAAAACACCATCACCTTTACAAATTATCTTTCACACAAGGACCCTGGGAGGCAGGTAGTACAAATATTATTCTCATTTTATAGAGAAGTATGTCTCGACTCCCCCACTCACATCCATCCTTCACCAGCTGCCAAAGAATCTTCCTAAAATGCAACTCTAACCAAGTTACCATCCCTATCTCAAAACTCTACCAAATAAATATCTAGATAACACAACAGATTTAATCTTGGTCGGGAAAGTCAAGGAAAAAAAAAACCATTGAATCACTTTTCCAGCCCTAGTTAGCATAAGGAGACAGAGAGGTTAGTGGACACTGGAGATGGGGTCTGGCCAAGAGCATACTATGGGGAGCACTGCAGTTCAGAGAGAGGCCAGGAATCAGTGCAAGAAAAGGTCCCATATCCAGTATGAAGGACCCTAAATTTGTGCAGATACCAATTGGCAGCTTTGTCACTTATTACCCAGTTCTGGATTGCAGATCCTAGGTGGACTGAGGAGGGCATCTGTGCCTATGAGTGGCGTTCCCAGGAAAGAAGTGGTTAGGGGCCCTAGGTTGTATATTAATCAGAAGCAAATTCAGCCAGGCAGTAGATGTAAGACTTAGACCCCCCAGGATCAGAGTGGAGTCCCAGTTCTAGGTTCTACCCTAGTCTGAAGCCTGCAAAAAGAAAATAATAAAATAACCAGGGCAGGAATCCCAGAACAAGAAGAAAACCACAATTCTGTCATTCAGAACCAGCAGAGCTTTCTAACCAGCTAACAGTGGCTGAGTTCAATAGCAGTCTGGTGAAACTCCCAAAAGGACCTCCTCTAGGTTTATAGCTCAGAACACAAACCCGGGTCAGGAGTTTGTAGAGGTCAAACCAGAGGAGGTATTTTCTGATCATTATCAGATTTTGCCCTGGATCAGATCACTTTGGAAGCACTGAAAGCTTGCAGGTCTCCAGCCGGAGCCTGGAATAACACAATACTCTGTACCCCAAGAATGCAGCAGTAACATCAGCCCAGACATTCCATCCAGGAGCACACAGAACCTGGCCCTAATAAAAGTTCAAAGTCAGGAAGTAATCTGGAAGAATGAACAAATGGGAAAAAAATCCCACCATAAAAAGATATTATTGCCATAGGGACACCCAAGATACAAACCCAGAAGAATAACTTCAAAACATCTACAAGTAAGGCCTCAAAGAAAAGCACAGCTTGGACAAAAATTCAATTAAAAAGTCCTGGAAAAGATCAATCAAGAGTTTTTTTTTTAAAAAGAACAAAAATGTTATTATAAAAGAAATGAGCTCACTAGAGAAAAAAATTGGAAAAAAAATAAGAGCTATGGAAATAAAGATTAGAAAAGTAACAGTGTGGCACAGAAGGTATAAAACCTGACCCAAGCAACAAAATCCCTGAAAATCAGAATGCATCAAGTAGAAGTTAATGACTACATGAGACAACAAGAAGTATTAAAACTAAGTCAAAAGACATATTACTTGAAAGCCATGATCAAAAAAAAAAAAAAGGCTACCCAACATATTTCAAGAGGGCATAAAAGAAAATTGCCTAGATCTATTAGAAGTAGAGATAGTAGAAAATAAAACGAATCTATTGGTTAGCTCCTGAAAGAAACTTCAAAATGAAAACTCCCAGGGACACTGAAGACAAAATTCAGAGTTTCCAAATCAAAGAAAAAAAATTACTGAAAACAGCCAGAAATAAAGAATTCAAGTCCTGAGAGCTACAGTCAGGATTATATATGATTTAGCAGCCACCACTTTAAAGAAGCAGAGAGCAGGGAATATGATATTACAGCAGGCAAAGGATATAGCTGTCAACCAAGAATAACTTACCCAGCAAAACTGAGTATAATCATACATAGGGGGAAAAAAAATGATCTTTAATGAAACAGAGGACTTCCAAGTATTCCTGATGAAAAGGGCAGAGCTGTGTAGAAACTTTGAAGTACAAACACAGAAGACAAACATAAAAAGGGAAATATGAACAAATAATAACAAATTACTAAAAAAGGATAAACTTTTTACATTCTAATATGGGGAGATGATTCCTGTGTCCTCTCTGAACCCTATCATCATTAGGGTTCATGGAGAGAATGTAATCAGATAGAAGGCCAGGAAGTGGATGTGCATGTGTGTACATGTATGTGCATGTGTGTGTGTGTGTATAATCTTGATGACCTTAAAAGAATGGAAAAGGGAAGGAAAGAGGAATACTTTGGGGAGGAGACAGGAAAAGGAAGGATGGGGGAAATTATCTCACACAATGAGGGTATACAATCAGAAGTCTATACAAACAAGGACAAAGGGTTAGGGGAGTGGCTGACATTGTATCCTCACTCTCATCTGAACTGGTCAAAGGAAAGAACAGTCACACATAGACAGTTGGCTACAAAAATACATTTCACTCACCTGGGAAACAGGTGGGAAAGGGGACAAAGGAGAATTAAAAGGAGGGCAGATTAAGGCAGAGATTAGTCCTAAGGAAAACAAATTCTAAAATAACGTGCAAAAATATTTTTAGCTTTTTTTTTGATGTGGCAAAGAATGAGAAACTGAGGAAGTACCCATCAAGTGAGGAATGGCCGAATAAATTATAGCCTATAAATGTGATGGAATACTATTGAATTATAAGAAATAATAAAGGGGATGGTTTCCGAGAAACCCGGGAAGACTGTTATGAACTGACACAGAGTGAAGTGGGCAGGACAAAGAGGCCCATGACTACAAAGATGAATGAAGGACTCTGGTCAGTGTAGTGACTAACCATGAGTCCAGAGGACCTGGGATGAAACATATTCCCAATCTCCTGGCACAGAAGTCAAAGTAGCAGAGTACAGAATGAGACAGATTTTCTTTTTGCAGATGCAAAAATTTGTTTTCTTTGATTATACATGTTTGTAATAGCAGTTTTGTTTTTCTTTCTCCTTTGGGAGGGTGGGGTTAGGAAGGAGAGAAGATAGAGTTTTAGCTGATTGAAAAAAAAATGTAATTAAAAAAAGTTCTCAACTCAAATTTAGGGTTCTTTCTACTACATCACACTTCCTCAAATAGCATTTTTCACTCCCCTAATGTACTTTTCACATATCATGGCCACTCAGGAATTAGGCTGGGGTACGTAGCAAGAATGAAGGACAACAGATCCCCAGACTAAGTGTAACCTCAAAATATGAAAACATATAGAAGAAGGTCTCTCTGGAGGATGAGGTAACATGGGTAAGAGTCCCACCTCTGATACTACCTAGATGACCCAGGACAAGTCAATTCGCCTCCTGAGGCCTTTGTTTTCTCATCTGTAGTGTGAGGGAGTTGGATAAAAGGGCCTTTGAGAAACCTTCTAACTAGATCTATGATTTGTTACGGTAGAAAAATAAGTCTGTCTCATGTTGCTGTGGTGCACTGTGAGCTCCATGAAGATGGGGATCATGTTACTGAAAAACTCTGTACTCTCCCCACCTTAAATATGGGGTTCTGAATGCAGGAAGTGCTTACTAATGTTTGAATGAATTCGACTGGTACTTCATAATTTACCCTACGTCTGGCCCCAGCCCCCACCTCTTGGCATGGTTAGACCCAGTGGGAAAAGCTGCCATGGTTACCCCTGCCCTGACTCACCCAGGGTCCAGCCCAGGCTCCCCTCCACAGGGGTGGTGTGCTCATCTATGTCATTCCCATACAGGCACAGACCTGCCTCCAGCCGCAGGCTGTCCCTGGCTGCCAGCCCTGCCAGTTTGACCTCCTTATTCTCTAGCAGCGCCTCTGCCAGATGGACGGCCCTCTCTGCTGGCACGGAGATCTGCGTGGAATATAGGTAACGGGGTTGTAGGAAGGCAGAGCTGTTCCCCAAGAGAATGCCCAGGGCACAGCTATTCTAAAGTAGGCTGACACCATCCTAGCCCTGCTGAGACCCTGTTGTGCACATAGTAGTACCTCAGAGTTTGGACCATTTAGTTCACCATCATTTTCAGGGGAGGAAACTGAGGCCTAGGAGAAGAAGGAACTTGCCCAAATTTCCACAGCTCGAAAACATCTGAGCTGAGATCTGAACCTCGGTTGTCAGACTTGAAACAAAATGCTCTTTCCCCCATGTCCTTATGTACCTCTACACCATCCTCCCCAGTGTAACCACAGCGTGTCACACGGCAGCCAGGTACTCCAAACACATCCATCACGGCACTGGTCATGAAGGTCAGCTTCCGAAGGTCATCTGACACCCCAGCCTGCAGCACTTGGGCTGTTGAGGGACCTGGCATGAACAGCAAAGGAGTCGAGAGCTCTGCCTAGCACAGTTTGGAAACCATGCCAGCTGTTGTTCTGTGGTTTTGTGGAAGTATGGGGAGAAGAAATGAGATTTAAAGGACAGGCCTATTTCCTCCCTTTTACTGCTTAAGTCCCAGGCTACTATGGCAATGCTCGAAAGGAATTATCTATCAGCTAGCCACTGCCCTGAAAGGCACTCACCTTGTAGGGCTATCAAGGCATTATCAATCACCTCCAGGTTCACATCACAGCCAGCACTTCTCAGTTCTGATGCCTTGTTCTGAAACAGAGACAAAGGCTTTGGCTATAAGGTTCTTGTGAAAATGGGCCCACATTTGGTCCCACAGTCAACTAGTTCTCAATTCCAGTTTCTACTGCCTTCCATGACTCAGCTCCAGTGATAGTTGTCCCCCACCCCACCTACCCCTAGGAAACAGGTCATCCTCAGAAACTTACTAGCCATTTAATAACATCCCATACCTGCATGAGGGCCATGTCCTTCTCTCGGCACCCAGCATTGGACACCACATACAGATACCCATCAGATGTGTTTGTCACAATCAGGTCATCTATGATACCACCTTCTTCATTGGTGAAAAGAGTCAGTGTCCCCTATCACAAAAACCAAGCACATGCCCCTCTGGTCACTGGCCCAGGGCTTGAAGTCTGGATCAAAGGATCCAAAGGTTACAAAGCATACCCTCACAACACTACAGAAAAGAAACCACGACCTATAAGATCACCCCAGCGATGGGGGCAAGCTCACCTTTTTTAAAAGCAATTTTTTCTCAATTATCAAGCATTTAATTTTTTCCACCTATATTGCCCTCTTCCTAGCACCCCCTGGGAGAAAAAACGAATACAAAACCCTTGTAGCAAATAAGCATGGTCAAGCAATACACATTCCTACCTGGCCACATCCAGATACTGTTCCTCATTCTGCCTATTGGTCCACTGGCTCTTTGTCATAAGGTGGGCAGCATTCTCCATCCTCAACCTCTAGAATCAATGCTGGTCAGTGCATTGATCAGTGTTCTTAAGTCTTTCAGAATTCTTTTTTACAACATTAACGTTATAGTATAAACTGTTCTCCTGCAGAGAGCAGTAGAATCAGGCTTATCTTTAAGGGCTAACAAGTTTTCAACAAGGGTCTCCTTTGGAGGCAGACATCTTACAGAAGCAAAATGTGTCAGGATCAGGGCCCAGGCTGAAGTTTGTGATTGGGGCATATACATCTCTGACTAGTAGGGGCTCAGGGGCAAGGACAGATCACACAGAGTCTAGCCCTAATCCCCTACATGTGGCGGTTCAATTTCCTTAAGCTAATTGTCTAATGACCTTGATCATGCATTTGCCCTCATTCCAAATAAGCCTTACTCAGGTATACAGCATCACTACACCACTGGGATGGTCTACACAACACGGTTTTCTTCCTGTCCTTTCTTCCATGAATACTTCAAGAACACTTCATTGGGTTGGTCTGGATACTCCCCACTCCTCCAACACGGACTGAAGTCCTTTCACAGTTTAGAAGATGGTCTTAGAGAGTTGTCATGGCTTGATGTTCCTTGTGATGAGGCCCTCCAACTCAAGCAGGCTTGTCATGGAACCAGAGACACAGTCAGGCACCAAGCCCCTACACAAAACCCACTATAGGTTGAACTTCATTGGCCAACCCTGCGAGAACTGTTCTGTTGTCTCACATTATAAGGAGACACCAGAACAGGACTTTAGTGGGGGATTTACACCCATACACAACAGTTACTGTGGTGTCAGTGCATCTGCTGTTGAAAGTGGAATCTATCTATGGGCCTATCCTAATGGCATATGTCCAGTTGTATCCCTGAGATAAAGCTTTGGGCGGGCCCACTGCTGGTACAAACTTATCTGGGGCTAGGCTTCAAGTAGTAATCCCTCTAGTAGCAGTAAGAATATCAGTAAAGTAAGTCAGCAGGCATTTTTATATAGGCAGGACTAAACTAAACTAATGGGGGGGGGGGGGTAGAAGGAATGAGGGAGAAATAGCTGGAAGTCGAAAGGGGAGGCCCTTACCTGGTTTGGCTTTAGTTCAGCAATGTCACTGACCACCAAGCTCTCCATCAACTTCACTCGATCCTGACCAAATATCTTGGTCTTGAAAAAAGATTGAAGGGTGGTTTTAGCAGCAGAGACATCGTAAAGATAGAACTGACAGGTCCTGGCAACGGATTGGATACGGAGGTAAGAGGGAGGAGTTAAGGAGAGAGACTTGGTTGATAGCCTCAGCCTGGGTTGAGAACCTATATAATTGGGAAGATGGCAGTGTCCTGAACAGTAATAGCAATGTTAGGAAATGGGAAGGATTTTAAGGGGAAAGGTACTAAGTTTAATTTTGGACATGTTGAATTTAAGATGTCTACGCAATACCCAGTGTGATGTCAGTGAGCAGTTGGAGATTCAAGATGGGAGATTTAGAGAGAAGTTAGATTTGGGAATCATCTACACAGAGATGATAATTTAACTGATAGGCTCTTATGATAGAGCACAAAGTGAGAAGGGAAGGGGGCCCAGGCAGAGCCCGAGGAGACACCCTAAGTTAGGGGGCATGACTCAGATGAAGATCCAGCAAAAGACACTGAAAAATAGTCAGACTGGTAGAAAAAGAGGTAGAAGAGGGTAATGTCATTAAAAACCTAGAGAGAAGAGGATTTCAAGGAGAAGAGGATGCTCTGCTGTGCTGAGCTGCAGAAAGGTCAAAGGAATGAGGACTAAAAAAGGTCATTAGATTCCACAATTAAGAAATCCTTGGCAATTTTGTAGAGAACAATTTCGGTTGAATGATGAGATCAGAAGCCAGAGTAAGGGAGTTAAGAAGAGAGTAAGAAGCAGACAACTTTCTGGAGAAGTGTGAGGGTTTGGGAGGTTTTTTTTGAGGATGGGAGATATGGGCATGTTCGGAGGCAGCAAGGAGGCAGCCCGGAGACAGGAAAAAACTGAACGTTAGTGAGAGTAGGGATGGCAGAGGGGGCAATATTCAGAATAGGATTGCTTGTGCACGTAGTGTCAGAATTCAAACTGAGGTCTTCTGATGCCAGAAACTGCCTGATTTTTTTAGGCCCAAATATTTCCATGTATTAGTTTTCAGTCCTTTGCTGGACCCTGATTACCCAGGTGAAAATTAAGTTTCTGAACTCACAAATGGAGGCCCATGTATGGTGACCCACCTCAAAGCCCGGCCTGCAACCAAATTCAGGATTTGGAGTAAATATTCGACCATTTGCCTAGAATATATCATCAGCTCCTCACAGGTTAGCTTTGTCCTCCTCAGATTTCAAAAACCAGATCAAAAATAAAATCACTTCTCCAAAGTCCTCCCATTAATTAAGCCTAATATTCCTTTAGCTTGGGAGGAGCGGTGCCAAGGGAGGGACTGTAGGATATAATCTTTAAGGTCTCTTCTGGCTCTATTTTAGGATTCTTAAATACTCAAGTCTACATAGTGCCTGGCTGGTGTATCTAAGAGCACAGGGAAAACAAGTGGCCCACCCCAGTCCTTTCATGCTAAACTTAGGTCCAGGTCATTCACCTGCAGCATGTGAGACACATCAAATAGAGAGCAATGTTTTCGGGTGTGCAGGTGGGACTCTAAGTGGCTGTCCCGGTGCTGCACAGGAAGGCTCCAACCAGCAAAGGACACCATCTTCCCACCATGGCTCTGATGGAAGTCAAACAAGGGTGTTTTCTTCAAGGGCTCCTGCCAGAGAGTGAAATCATAGGTCTGAGAAGCTGGCCTCTCCACACCTAGTCCTGATGGGTATTTAGGCTCTGGGAACCCCCTTGAACTCTCCTTGAGTCTTCCCACTGGATCTGGCATTTTCTGAAGCTATAAGCCTTTCATTATCTCTGTTACCCTTAAAGTAGCCTAGCCCTCCAAGGTCTGTTATCTTCAGATCACCTTTAGCTACTTCCCACCCTTGATCGTATCTACAACTCCATTCTCTGAGTTTCTGGCATCCGACCTCTAGTCAGCCCAGCCTACAAATCACTCCCATCAAGTCCCTCCCTACACCCCTCCTCTAGTCACTCCAAACTACTTGGACACCCCTAGATCCCTCCCTCAGTCTTTCTGTATATACAAAGATCCACCTTGTCTCCATAAAGGTGCTCAGATTTTATTTGATCTGCTTTATACAAGTTACAAATGCTCAGATTCCTTAAAGGATCTAAACAATGCTGAGATTTCTTAAGAGTCTGGCCAATATGGCAGATTTAAAATAAATTTTTTCTGTGACTGAAAGAAGGCTTGCATCAAATTCATTCAGACAAGACCCGCATGTTATTTTGGGGTCCCAGCACCCTGAAACCTCAACATTACAGTTCCCTGAGAATCAAACCTGGGCCACAGCAGTGAAAGCACTGAATCCTAGCCACTAGACCACTGTTTGAGGGGGGAATGACGGCGATGGATCCAAGCTGAGACCTTTGCCAGAATCATAATGTTGAGGATTGGGGGGGTGCTGGGACCCCAAAATAGTGACATACAGATCCTGCCCTAATGAATTCAACCCAAGGCTTCATTCAGCCAAAGAAAACAAAGTTTATTAAAAATCTGCTATATTGGTCAGACTCAAAAATCTCAGCATTGACTAGACTCTTAAGGAATCTGAGCATTTGTGAGGCCAGATAACACCTTCATGGAGACAAGATTGATCTACATTGACTGATGGAAGGATCTAGGGGTGTCCAAGTAGTTTGGGGTGACTAGAGGAGGGGGTATAGAGAGGGTCTTGGGTCTTGATAGGAGTGGTCTGTAGGCTGGGCTGACTAGAGGTCAGACGCCAGGAACCCAGAGAATGGAGCTGTAGATACGATCAAGGGTGGGAAGCAGCTAAAAGTGATCTGAAGGTAACAGAGACAGAGGGCTAAAGCAAGGCTTATGGCCTCAGGCAAATGCCAGATCCAGTGGGAAGACTCAAGGAAGAGTTCAAGGGGGTTCTCATACTGGGAAAGTAAAATGGGAAATCAGGCTTGACCCTCCACATACACTCTCACTTTCTCCTAGGGTCTTTTTTCTTTACCTCTGACAGAGCCATCTTCTCTGGAACCATTTCCTTTTCTTCCACTCTCCTTTTAAATCCCAACTAAAATCTCATCTTCCACAGGAAGCTTTTTTTCCCCAAGTCCTCTTCTTTGTGCCTTCTGTCTCCCCCATTAGACTATGAGCTCCTTGAGGGCAGGGGCCGTTTTTTGCTTCTTTTTGTATTCCCAGAGCTTAGGCACTGTGGTCAGGCACACAGCAGGCGCTTAATGTTTACTGACTTTTAGGCCCCATTTCCCTCTTCCATTCCCAAAACCTACTTCTCCCTCCTCTTCCCTGTAAGACCCTCTCCCCAAAGTCACCCTCCTCCCCTCCCGCTGGCCCTCCCCAAGTCGGCTCCTCTCCCTTGCCCTGCCCCAGACCAAGCTCCCCTTCCCCAAGCCCCTGACCTGTGCCCTCTCTCCCCTATTTGTCCCTCCCTCTCCAGCGGCTTCAGTTCCTCTCTCCCCTCTCCTGTTTAAAGACCTTCCCTAGACCCCCCACTCCCCTAGCCCCAACCCCCGTCCCCTCCTTTGCCTGTAGACCATTCCCAGGATGCCCTTTCACCCTTCCCCTTTCCTGAACCCTCTTGGAACCCCAGCTCCTGCTTCCCCTTCCCTGCCTGCAGACCCTCCCCAGGGCCGACCCCCCTCTCCAAGGTTCCCCTCTCCCCCAAGCCCAAGGGTTCATCTCCCCCTTTAGCACCCCCGGGGGGCTCTGGGTCTGCACCCCGCCCCCAGGGCCCCAGCCCCTCCTAGGCCGCAGCTCCCGAACCCCGGTCCCACCTGCCCCGAACTAAGCGGCCGTCGGGCTGCCCCAAGGTGGCCGCTTCGCCCCCGCGCCGCCCCGACGCAGAGAGGGCCGAGCAGGCGCCACGCCGCGCTGCGAAGGCGCTGCATCTTCCAGCGGACGCGGAGACCGGACCCGAGGCTGGGGCTCTGCTCGGTGACCGCGCAGCCGCCGGACGGCGGAGCCGCGGAGGACGGTGGGAGATGTAGTTCCGTTTCCCCTCCCTTTTGCCCCGAGGGGTCTTTGGTTTCACTCCCAGCCCTGTCCGATCTCCAAGGTTTTCCTCTTACTGAACACTTAATGCTGTCCATCGGTGTTACGACCCGGTTTGGAAGCAGAGCTTCCGGACTTTATGAAAATTCATTCACTGTTATTATTTCTGTGGGTTGGGGAACATGTTTCATTACAGTAGATAAAACGATAATTTAGATACTCACCCATGAAGCATATTTTCCTAAAAGTTTTTTTAAAACATTCTTATATAAGAATTAGAAAAACAAGAACTAGTCCCTTGGACCACCTGAGAAACAGGGCGACAGTAGAGTATGGCCGGTATTGTGGGAAAAGCAAGGTATCTGGAATCAAAAAACCTGAGTTTGAAAACCCTATCTGTTTCTTACTGTGTGGCTGTCGGCAAACCACTTAACTTCTCTGAAATTGTTTCTTCATCTGTAACATTAACCAGACTGCAGAACTTAGGAGGCCTGCCTGCTTGGAGATAAGGACCAGAATTGGGTTATCCTAGCAACAGTTTGAAATCCTCCCCCCTCTCCCTATGGAAGGAATGGGTTTGCTTATCCTCATAAGCTTAAGACACAACAGTTGTCGATTTTATTAAGAAATTTGTCAACTCATCCAAGCATACACAATAGGAATGGTCTGCTCACCCCAACTGCATTTCAATCATCTCTTTGGCTTCCGTATCTGAAAATAAACTAAACCTGTCCCTGACTTCCAGGGGAATGCTTGGGTCATTTCGCTGTGGTGATAGTTGAGCAAACAAGCCTGTGTGGAATGTAAAGGAACTTAGCTTTTTGAAGGGTTCAAGCTGTACTTTTGATTGTGGTCAGGAGGAGACATTTGGGAGAAAATAGTTAAAATTTAATTGAAAAGGAGGAGTGATAGCCAAAGCAATTAACCCCTTAGTTGCTAAGCCATCAGAAACTCCCATGTAAAAATTCCACTTGTACCTAACTACCAGTTTACTCCTTACCTCACTCCTCAAGGAAGAGCTGATGTAGGAAAGAGAACCGAGATGTGGCAGGTTTCTGCTGTCCACCTGCACACAGTGGCCCCCATTTTCTTTGGAGGAATGCTCTTCTGCTGCTAGCACCTGTTCTGAACTTAGTCCCCGAGCTCAACAGACTAATTCATGTCCTGCCAAGTGCTAAAGTGTTATCAGTAATGAACTTTGCTGGGCACCAGAACAAATGGGATAATGCATTATTATTATTTTTTTAATCACAGTAAGGAAGTTGGCTACCTATTGGAAGCAGTATAAAGATGGTCCCTTTTGAAGCAAGTACCAAGATAGGATGGCATAGAACTTTCAGGATTAGACATTAGGTATAGTGTCTCCTTGGCTCAGCATAAGCTCGGCATCTGCTGAGCTAAATGGGACTGTGGGGGGAGGGAAGAGAGAAGACAGAGACAGAGAGGAAAGACATAGAGAGGAGTAATCTAGTCCTAAAATAAACCCCAATCCATCCAGCTCCTGCTCTGTCTTAGTTTCTCTCTCTCCTTCCTCCAATCTGTGGTTTGTATATTCTGACCAGGAAAAGAGATGTTGCTTTGTCACCAACAGCCTGCATGACCTCAGGGTGCCAGAGAACGATTCTAGTCAGTTCAGAGGATGAAATGGGGTTTCTAAGTACCTCTGGGCCCTATTTCTACTCTGGACTTATTTTACATAATGGCTACTGCTTCGAGTTTCCCATGACTAAGACAAACCCTGAAACTTCCAAAGACCAAGACATTTAGTTCAGGTTTAGACTTGGTCCCGAGCCAGATGAGAGGTACAGAACCAGCTCAAATTATAACTTTTTTTATGTACCTACATATGTACATATTGTCTTCTCTATTAGAATGTGAGCTCTTTGAGGGCAGGGTCTGTCTTTGTATCAATCTGCACCTAGCACAGGGTGGGCTTTATAGGCTCCTAAAAAGACTTGCTTGAATGAAAGGCCTCGTACTACTGACAGGTATGTAGATAACAGTTATACCACACGATGGAGCTGTCCCAAGCCCAAATGAGCTCAGGATCTGAAACAACAGGAAGCCACAAGTTACTATTAAGGCAATACACAGGCAGGACTATAACTATCCAGTGAAAGGAGCTAGAAGGAATAGACCATGTCAATACTATGCACACATTGATTCTAAAGAAATAACATTGGTGAGTTTTTATGGTGAAACTGAGGCAGGGAGGAAGGAAAGTTGGCATCTCAGAGTTCAGGTTGGAGTCAGGGGATGGGAGAGTTTCCACCCAGAGCATACATTCAAGCTGTTTACAAACACCAAGAAGCGTAGGCAGTCCCAAGTAGAAGCAAAGAAGAAAATGATGCTCTGGGAGCAGACAAGGGACACTGGGCCTCTTTTGTTTGAGGATGGCCTCAGTCTTCAGCAGGAATAAAAAGTAATCATCTCAGTCATGAACCAAGTTTGGAGGCCAAACAACCTCGAGGGTTCATGTGTAGGACAGCAAGTTCAAGTCATAACAGCCATCCACCTGTAACACAAACAGAGCTAGTCAGTCCTGGCCACAGAAGAGCTAGGGAGCTCGAAGTGAAGGCAGCTGGACACTCACATCAAAGCGGCCGATACGGGCTGTTGTGCGATTGGCTCGGATCATCTCAGTCAGCATCCACATCTGCTGTACCTCTGAAGAGACCTTATCTGGGTCAGGGAGGGCTTGCTAAAAGAAACACAGTAATGACTTAGTAGAAGAAAGGATTAGGTAGCTAGAATTAAACCTCTCCTAGCTCTGGAGAGCTTCTACACCTAACTCGTGGGGCTTCCACAGCCATGACTAATAATCACAGCTTTGAAACAGTTCGAAGAGGCAATATCCGGCAGTCCAGCAGGAGGCAACAGGTCTGAGATGTGCCCAGCAATGGGGTGGGGTAGGGTGGGGCAGTGAATGATTCAGATGTGTTCCACATAGATGTACAAACCATTTCCATGCCAACACCAGAACAGCCACAATCACTCCCCACTGTCACGACCCTTTTGTCAGTACCCTTCCTTTCACTGTGTTTCTTAGGCCCAAGAAAGAGTCAACGTTTGTACAAATTGGGAGTAGGGACACAAGAGGATTCAGGAAAAGTGGGCATAATGTTCCCAGTCCAGGTCTGACACCATTCATCACAGACAAGGTTCTTGCAGAAAGAGGCCCAGCATCCAGCCAATTCAATCTGACAAACTTTACTGATAATATGGAAATAAAAAGCTTTGATCTAGGTACTATGGGGGTGGGGGGAGGAGGACAGGGAGGAGCCAGAAATATAAATAAAAGGTGAACTTACCTGAAGGAGGAGAGCTGGCTGCTCATAAGGTGCTGGGTGAGAGAGCCACTTGGTAAAGGCTGAGGAAGGACTCTATTAAGTAAAGCACCACCAAAGGAGATGGGATTGGGGGAAGAAATACAACATGTTCAGAACAGAACTTGTTCTCTTTCACTCCCAGGCACCTTCTAAATTTCCCCCTTTCTATAGAGGGTACTAGTATCCTTCTAGTTACCCAAGTTCACAAGCTCAGAGTCATCCTCACCTTCTCAAGTCTATTCAATCAGTTGCCAAATCTCGGCACTTCTACCTTTCACCACCTCTCAAATTCATCACCTTTCCTCAACTCACAAGCCATGCTCTGCTTAGCCCAGTTCAGGCCCTCACGTTTCTGGTCTGGACCACTGCAATGGCTTCCTAGTTGGTCTCCTTGCCTCAACTCTTTCCCCTGCTTTAATCTATCCTCCATAGAGTTGCCAAAGCGATTTTTCTTTTAATATGCAGATCAGATAGATGTCCCTCCCCTCAATAAGCTCCAGTGGCTCCCTATTACTTTTAGGATGTCTAGTTGGCATTTCTAACTCTTCACAGACTGACACCAGCCTACCCTTCCAGGCTTATTGTATCCAGTACCCCCTTTTAGGTATTCCCTAGTTTAGCCAAATTGGCCCTGCTGCTATTTCTCACAAAAGGCAGTCCATCTGGGCCTCACCTCTGCCTCTTACAATCACTAGCTTCCTTCAAAGTTTAGCTCCAATGATGCCTTCTTAAAGATGTCCTCTGCTGCCAAGGCCTCCCCACGGAGATCACATTGTCTTGTGTAAATACTCAGGAATTATTTCATTTTTGTCTTTGTACTGCCAGCTCTAAGCTCAGTGCCTGGCATGGAGAGGCCTAACTCTAAGATGTCAACCTTCCCTCTTTCTCTAATTCAGTTTTATCATCGTTCAATCCCCTTAAGGACTTGGAAGTGACAGGATAGGGTTCTGCAGTCCTGACTGCACACCAGAGGACCCACCTGTATTTAAGAATCATGCTGACTTTGGGATATGGTTCCACAAACCAAATACCCTGCTTTCCACCAAATACTCTGAGGGTTGTCAGACTATTCTCAGGATATCTGGTAAACAATTTGTAGCCCCAGTCATAGCAAAGGAGCCATTCATCATCCCTGTCCTCACGGTTCCTAGTCTAACTTGGCTGCTTTCCAGCACACTCTTTTCATACCCCCAGGACTCTTCTGGTCATGTTGCTGGTCTGCTCCGAAGAGGTTTACTCATTTTCACTCTCTATTATGTGTGTTTAGACTGTGTCATACATAAATGCGGTAACTTACCCAGGACCTAACAAAGGGATCTGAACACAGTAGGCATTTCATGAAAATTTGTTGAATGATTCTCTCCAGGCCTTAACCCTGAAGAGAAAGTGTATACCCACAGCTATCAACACACAAAGGACACTGGTCTTCAAGAACTGATCCTTTCCATATCCCGCCCTCACCCTTTTCTGATGCTTACTGTTTCTTTGATGAGTTTAATGTGTACAGTCTAGCACAAGCCTCAGAACAAACATTATCCATCTTATAGGACAGTCCTCCTCTTCACTCAGGAAAAAGTCTCCCACCTGTGGTCCATGCTGAAAAAACTGCAATTCCTCCAAAGTGAAGTTGAGCCACAGTGGGGATGGCTGCCGCAGAATCAGGCGCAGTTCCACCACCTTGTCCATGTTGCACAGCATCTGTACAAAGGCAGGCCCACCTTCATCATTCAGTGCCTCCCATGGGACCCCTCCCAGCTAAAGGGCCCTCAGGCAATGGGAAATAACCAGGGGAACTATTGCCCCCACTGGAGCCCACCCTTTGGGGCATGAGAGGACTCCCTCCTACCTAGGAGTGGAGATCCTGAGGACCTGGTTGTTCCAAGACCTTGAGGCTATGGCCCAGAAGGCCCTGCCACTTGTTCTGTCTACAACGTCCAAGCCTTTTTGAGGCTCAAAGTACCATGTAATAGCTAACAAGTTTATATAGCACCTACTGTATGCCAGGGACTGTACCAAGTGCTATACAATTATTATCTCATTTAATTCTCAGAGGAACCCTGAGAAGTAGGTTTTATAATTATCCCCATTTTACAGTTGAGAAAACTGAAGCAGATAGCTAAGTGACTTGCCCGGGGCACACAGCTGGTATGCATCTGAGGCTAGATTTGAACTTGGGGTTTCTTGAGACCAGGCCCAGCACTCCACTCTCCCCACTAGCTATTGGTACCACCTAGGTGCCTGGTTGGTTGTTGTCCTTCGTTCTCGAAGAGGAACAAAATGACATCACTATGTTGGAGTCCAGTTACGGTGTGTCTGACGGTGACTGATCAGATCAGTGTAAGTCTGGAATGCTCTACTACAAGCCAGGCACATATAGCCCACATGAACATTTAGATGTCTCGAAAAAGATGTCTCTAAATTTGTACATCTCATTTCTTTGGAGCTGCTGCAATCTGCTTCGCTTCTAGAGCACAGCATCTTCTTTGATGCTGAGTGATCTTTTGCCAGCATCATCCATGGCACAATCAATTTCAAAATTCTTCAGAGAGCTGCCTATATAAACTACGAACTATCATAATCCCTTGAGCCAAATATTCTCTACTTAGATATCTATTTCCTAGTCAAGAAAGCATCTAGAAAATGATTAGGAACCATAGAAATCTGACTGCAGGCTGTGGGCTGGTGCAGCCTTTCTGGAAAGCAATTTGGAACTATATTAAAATAAAGAAAGAAACACTAAATTGTGCAGACCCTTAGACCCAGTGATAGCACTACCAGTTTATATACCAAAGAGTTAAAGAATACAGAAGAAGGACCTACATGTACAAAAAGTGACTCCAGAGGACCAATGATAAAACATGCTTCCCACCTCTTGACAGAGGGGTGACAGAATAGAAATAAATAGAATAGACATGAGATATACATTTCTGGAAATGGCCGACATGTAGATCTGTTTTGCTTGACCCTGCTTATTGGTTACAAGGGAGATTTATATTTTTGTTTTGAAGAGTGGAGAACTGGGGAGGAGGAAATGATGGTCATACAATAAAAGATTGACACAAGTATCAATGAAGCATTAAAAAAATTCTCAGAACAAAACATGAGGAGTTCAGAGGAAACAGACAAGTGGGACAATTTTGGAACTAATATCCTGAATAAATTTCCATATGTAAAAAAAATGACCTTTAATGTAATGGAGATTTGCACTTCCATGTATATTCTTCTTCTGTTCTTTGTATGTGGAAATGCTCATATTTGGGGGCATTTATCAAGTATAAAATAACCAAATAGTGCTATACCTCCCTTTTTTTTAAAGAAAGAAATCTAGAGTTTGGGTTTTCTTAGACTTTCACTCTCTCTTGGTAAAGTATTTAACTTCGTTAAAAGTGAGCTTCGCAGAGCAAAAAGTCAACTGTTCTCCCCAGAGCCCACGCTCACCTTAACTCCCAGGGAGAGAGAATTCTCACTGACCTGATGCTTGAATAGGGACACGTAATCCTGGGCTCCTTCCTCATTGTGTGGATTGGGCATTAAGCAGTAGTCTCGTAAACAGGTAATCCATTTGTTGGATGACTGGTTTGGGGAACCAACCTGGCGCACACGGATACTCAAGAAGGCTGTGTAATAATTCTTAAAAGTGATTTCCTGTAACTGAAACACACACAAGGGTCCCAGGTAGGGCTGGCACTATTTTGGAGGAAACAAAATCAAGCCAGATCTATAAAATTTTTTACTCTGTGCTCCCATGACAAACACAGTGAACAGAATCTGGACAAGGCTTTGTGTATGTAAGCTTTAGAAATCCTTACATTCACGAATATATCTGCGTGTTCAAGTAAAATTTTAAGCTTTTACAATAACATGCAAGTATCTTGGATACTTCAGTGGATCTGAGATTCCATCCACTCTTTCCAGTGACATACATCTCAACCCAGCCAGGCCTTTCATTCTATGTAACTCTTATTCATGTCCTCCTATAAATTCCACTCAATATAATGGGAGTCTTCCTCTAGAATTCTTATTGTTATATCATACCAATGAAGTACACAGATTTCATTAGTTACCTCTTGATCCAATTACATGACTTGCCCACATCCTTTTTCCATCTTACATCTCTCTGATAACTTATCTGCTACTTCCTCTATATAATTCTTCATTGGCAATCTGCTACAGCCTGCCATGTGGCATTATGTGCCTCTCCTTTGTTCTTTAAATCTTTCCAAACTGTGGTGTGCCATGACTCAGAGTCACACAGCGTCAGCAGAAGGATATTGATGTTAAAAAATGGGCCTTTGTTTGGGGTCGTTAAAAGAACTTCATAATTTTTCAAAAACAATCCAGCCTATTCTCTTCCTTCTCTTAAGTTCTGGCCCCAGTCCATTACCCATGTACAGCATTTGTCCAAGTAATAAATACTAAAAGATCAATGCTATAAATTTCCTATCCAAATGCCTATCATAATCTGATCAGTTCCTCTTCCTTTTGTACCCTGCATTGGGGAGCCTGCGTAATGTGGCAAATGTCTCTCTGTTTTAAACCTCTTTTAATATTAATAATCAGATGGCTATCAAGCAAAGTCAGCTCAACTAAGCCCCGGTCTTGTCATTTTGACATGTGCATAGGAGCTGTTGACGGGAAGACTTAAGGATTTGAGTTCTAATATACCATGTCCTCAGTCTGACAAAGAGCAATCAAAGCATGCTCAAAGTGACTCTAAACAGGCTTCAACAAATTACCAAAGAAGGGTTCAGAAAGAGTAGTATCCCTTATCCGATGTATAACCAGAAAAAAAGATGTAGGCTCACATAAGAGTTAACTAATGGAAAGCCCCGGGCCCCATGGCAGCAAGGCTTCCTAGAGAGAAGGTGGAAGGTGTAGGACACTCGTGAGCCATGCAGCTCTGGACAGTTCCCCTAATCTTTCCAAATTCTACCGCAAAATGAGAAAAATAATGCCTGCAGGGTCTGCTTGGCAGGTTGTAAGGCTCAATGAGAAGCGCATTCTGTAAACTTGAAAACACTATGTGCTTTCAAGTGACTTTCAAGAAAACTAGAGGAAAAGCATTTGCTGAACCCCTTTCTGGGGAATTTAAGACGACACCGGACAAGACAACAGGAGGAGTCAAAGCCCCGCGTCCAGGAGGCCGCAGACCCCCCCGTCTATGGGGGGAGGGCCGGTGTTTTATTATCTAACTCCCAGAACCACTGGGAACAAAACCTTCGAACAGGGAGAAGCTGAAAGGGGGTCGTTATCACCGTCTTCATCATGCGATCGGCTGGGCACGACCTAAGACGTCCTCCGGTCCGACCGTCTGGGCAGATAGGGAAACTGAGGCTCAGGGGTGGCCCCGGGCTTCCGTCCCCACCCTTGGCAGCGTAGGGGCCGCCCAGGCACAGGGCGAGGGCCAGCCCGCGCAGCGGCAGAGCCGGCCTTCCTCCTCAACCCCGCCCCGGGCCGGCGCTCACCTCAAAGGGCCCGGAAGTGGGGAAGGTGACGTCGATGACCAGGACGCCGGGCCGGCCCTGAACCGTCCGCACATCGCCCACCTGCAGCGCCACAGCCCCCTTGATGTGGCAGGGCACCTGCACCCGGGACATGGCGCCGGAGGCTACTGCTTAGAAATCTTCTGCGGTCCGAGAATCCCAGGCCGGGAAAACTACAGCTCCCAGCAGACCCTGCAGCCTGACCGCAAGCTGTCCTATCAGCATTGAGGAGCTTCCGAGCCCAGGCCGGAAGGGCCTCCGGAAGCTCCCCTTCCACCAATCACCCGGCCTCTCCTAACCTCGTAGCCCCACCCCTCGCTAGAATCTCCGAGGCGGGCGGGGCAGGGCTGGCCGAGATTCTCAACCGCCGCAGGCCAACCGTCCGGGACTGGCCACGGTCGGCCTTTTGGGCCGCCCTGATCCGGAGGGAGGGAGGAGGTCATGGTTTCTAAAACCCTTTACAGTCAGTGCAGTTGATGGTGCTGTTGAGACGAGGTCTCCTTCCTGTTGCACAGTCCAAGTGGGACCTAGATGTCTACTGCCGCCAGGTGGCGTCGTGAGCGAGCGCTGCTCAGAAGGACCCGAGTTCAAATGCTGCCCCAGACCCTTGGACGGGGCGAGCCACTTAGCCTCACCCACTGCCTCAGTTTTCATGTTAAAGTGGGGATAGTAAGAACAATAATCGTGACAGCATAGATTTCTCAGGTTCATGGTGTAGATTAAATGAGATAGCACGTGGAAAAGCTTTGCCAACTTTTAAGTGTTAATATACATTGTAGCTACTGTCATTGGGAAAGAAACAAAGTAACTGGGCAGAAAGGGGAGTTGTTTTGTTGCAAGGATTTTTTTGCCTATTAACATACTCTTAATCCATGTCAGTTTTGTTCTTGGGCCCTTTTTCCATTGACCTCACTTTGTATCATAGGATCATTTATTTCAATCAATCAATAAACATTTTAATAAGTGCCTACTATGTGCTGGCCCTAAGCTAAGTTCTAGGGAGAAGAGGCCTCAAGGAGATCACAAGTTTAAGCTAGCAGAGACCTTTTAGAAGTTATTCTCATTTTACATAAGAGGAAACAGATGCTCAAGAGAAGGAAAATTATTCACATAGCAGATGACAGAGCTGAGTAGCCCTGTGGACATAAATACAATACTATCCTTGCTCCACTGCCTCAAAGGGCCATTCTTCCTTCAAAAAAAAAAAAAGCTGAGTTTCTTCATATTTTTCCTGGTTATGACCCAGTAACGGCCCATTCTATGGAAAAACCAGTTTTTTTGGTCATTCACAAATCTTTGGACAGACAGTTTCCTGTTTACCGCTAGTACAGTTAAAACCTCTTAATATTTTGGTACACATCAGTCTTTTTTCTTTCAATAAAAGACAAAATCATCATATTTTAATAAATGATAAAGTTTATCCCAGGATAAAGTCTTAACAGCAGGTCTGGAATTACTTAATTCCGCTCCTGAGCCAAGATGATGACACATAAGATGTGCCCTCTTAACCTAAGGGCATAGCATTCTTAGGATAGTACTAAATACTTTATTTATTTTTCTTTGCCCCCTCAGCTTTGCTTAGTGGAGTAAAAGATTTGTTTTCCTAGGCCAATCGGACATCGGACATCGTCAGATTGCTTTCCAGAAAGTTTGAAGCAGCCTAATAGTAAAAAAAGTAGGAGTGCCTGTTTCTCCACAGCAACATCAACATGAGTTACACAGTTTTGCAGTCATTTTTGCCAATTTGGTAGCTGTAAGATATAATCTCAAAAGTTGTTTTGATTTGCATTTCTTGATCCTTAAAGAATCCCAACAATTTTTCAAGCAATTAGGAATGATTTGTATGTCCCACTCCATGTCCTTTGACCACTTCTGCATCATAAAATGAATATTACTTTTGTATTATATTTGTATCTATATTTCTATTATAAATTTCTTTCAGTTCATTAAAATGTAGATATTAGATTTTTTGTATAGGTTTGCTGTCAAGGAGAAAAATGGTAGTGATCACATCTTGCACTTTTACATTTTCCTTTTTATTTTTTCATACTTCTTTCTCGTCAATATGTCTGGACAGTTACAGCAGCTTCCTAACCATCCTCTCTTTCCCAAGTTCTCCTGTTTCTCCCCTTCTGACTCATCCCTATACATCCTGTCTGAGTACTTCAGAGAGTCCAGAACTGATCACATTCCTTCCCTGACCAAATATCTCTAGAGACTTCCTCTTCCACACTCAACCTGCCATTCAAGGCTCATCACACTTTAGTCTCAACAAACCTTTCCAACTTTAATTCCCATTCTTCTAACCAAATTGCTAGTTGTTGACTGGACGACAGTAAATGAATAGCCAAACTGGGACTTCGATTCCTGAGATTTGGATTCAGATACTTGCTTTGATAATTCTGTGTGGCCACATGGAAATATTGTGGGTCTGTCCATTTCCTCACATTCATTCACGCAGACGTCAAACCTTAGATTCATCTGGCTTTTCCCTTTCCCTCCTTTGCCACACCCAATTAAACACCATGCATACCTCCTCTGCAGGTTTACCGTTCATTCATCGCTGCTTCTGTCCTGCTTGAGACCCTCAAGCCTCTGGCCTGGACTACTGTGATAACCTAACCATTGTTCTATTTGGCCTCCGTTTCTTTCTGATTGCAGCTTCTCCCCTTTCCAGTGCATCATTCACACAACTGCCAAAATATTGAACACATCTCCCTTTAGCATTACGCCTCTCAGAAAGATCCAAGCTCCCTATTGCACCCAAACAAACTATTTAGGCTGTCACCTCAGGTCATCCACATTCTGCCTCCTTTCTCACTCCACCCTCCTCATGTATTCTCTGGACTGGACTCAGATCTAGCATCCTTCCTGCTAGGCCTACATGCATTTTCATAAGCAATCCCTCATGCCTGAGGATGCTGTCACCACATCTCTTCTGCTTCTCGGAGGCAGCTAGGTGGTACAGTGGAGAGCTTTGGATGGGGACTCAGGAAGACCTGATTTCTAATTGAGTCTCAGATACTTACTGGCTAAAAGACCCTTAACCTTTGTCTGCCTCAATTTCCTCACAGCTCCTACCTGTGAGGATAAAATGAGATATTTGTAAAATGATTTTTCAACCTTCGAGTACTACATAAATCTGTTATGTAGATTTCCTTCTTTCAAGGTCCCGTTTAGGCCCCAGCTCATCTGCGATGCCTTCTCTAATGCTTCCAGTTGAAAGTGATCCCTCCATCCTCAAATTTCCTTATAGTTTTCTGTTTTTGAACACCATAGGGTTAAGTGACTTGCTCAGGGTCACACAGCTAGTAAGTATATGAGGCTGAATTTGAACTCAGGTCCATTCTGACTCTAGGTCCAGTGCTTTGTCTACTATACCACCTAGCTGCCTCTACTATAGTCTTTTATCTGATTGTTCCTTTGCCTAGTTCACATTTTCTCTTTTATCCTGTTTATTTATGTATAGGCTATTTAAGCCCTACTAGATAGTAATGTCCCTGAGGATGTCAACCAAGTGTTTTTCCATCTTGTTATGTTCAGTGTCTACACATAATGGGCAAGAAATGGATAGAATGTTGCCTTTGGAGCCAGCAAAACCTGTGCTTGAATCCTGCCTCAGACACTTAGTAGCTGTAGAACTCCGACAAAGTCACTGTATACAAAGTACTTTACAAACCTTAAAGCCCCATATAAAGGTTTGCTATTATTATTATTTGAGAGCAGCTATCTGGCACAGTAGATTGAGGGTCTGGAGGCAGGAAGATTTATCTGTGTGACCCTAGGCAAATCAATTGCCCCAGTTTGTCTTGGTTTCCTCATCTGTAAAATGAGCTGGAGAAGGAAATGGTGAATCACTCCAGTACATTTGTGAAGAAAACCCCAAATGGGGTCACAGAAAGCCAGATACAATTGAAATGACTGAACAACAATAAATTATTTTGTTGTGATTTGCCCAAGGCCATAGCAAACTGGGATCAGAAACCAGATCTCCAGACTCCAAATCCTGACCTCTTCCACCATATCATAGTTGCTAGATCTCCAACAGATGGCCCATTTAAGTAACAATGACTTTGTAGTTCTTTGAAGAAAACACTGTGTTAACTACACGACTCAGGTTTAGCTGAATGAATAATTGCCAATCATTTCAGCTATTTGACACGGTTTCCATTGTGGTCAGTAAAGTCTGTACTGGGCTAGAGGTAGGTCTAAAGTAGCAGATTCCTGCCAGTGGGAATCTGACACAGGAGTGAGAAAAAGATGCTGTCCGATGGGTTATGACTAGGAGTTTGGGGAGAGAGGGAGGCTCCAGGTTTGAATGCTTAACTACCAGCAGTCTCCTCACTAAGCTTCTTGGGTTCTTCAGCCAGTATCCGGACTCTGGGAGAGATCTCAGCATCAATTCTTTATAAATCCTAACAATGACTTCTATTTATACAGTGCTTTGGGACAGTTAGGTGGTACCATGGCTGGCCCTGGAGTGAGGAGGATGTGAGTTCAAAGCTGACCTCAGATATTACTAGCTGTGTGACCCTGGGCAAGTCACTTAACTCTCATTGTCTCAAAAAAAATGTATGAAGAATGTTGAGTACACTTTCATTTTAGCCTCTCAACAACCCTGAGAGGTAGAGTGCTAGTACTAGTACTAGTGAGAGGTACTTCCCTTTTATTGTTATTTTTGGGGGGTGGTGATGGTCCTTGGTTTTTGACGAGGACCAGTGACATCATGGGGTGATGTCTTGGCTTGCCTGTAAATTAGATTTAAGTGAGGCAGTTACACAACAGACCTCTTTCCCTTTTACAGATGTGTAAACTGAGTCTTAGAAAGCAAAAGCAATTAAAGATCATAGAACTACTATGTAACACAGAAGAATTGGAACCTCTGGATTCAAGTCCAGGGAATTTATAGTAATATAAGTAACAATCATTTGTCTATAGCTATGACCTAAGCAATAACAAAAAAAACCATGGAAACAATCGCATTCAATTCAACACAAATATAAAAAGGAAACAAAGAGGCAGCGAGGTCATGCAGTAGCTAGAATGCAGCGTTAGAGTCAGAAGGATGAAAGTTCAAGTCCACTCTCAGATACTTACTAGCTGTGAGACCCTGGGCAAGTTGTTTAACCCCAATGATCTCAAAAAAAAAAAGTAAACAGGGCCTGTCCACAAAGAGCTTCTACTCTTTTATTTTTAAAGTTTTCTTATTATTCTTTTCTCTTTTAATGCCACTGTGACTACTCATGTACTCCACTCTCCCCTGAGACTTCCCTTGTAACAAACAAGCACAGTTAAAGAAGACACATCGACACACTGGCCTTGTTAGAAATGTGTACCTCATTCTGCCCCCATAGTTTGCCACCTCTCTTGTGAGAAGTTTCACCCTCCAGAAGTCTTTCCACTTCACCAGAGCTGCCTTAAAAAAATGATTTAAATGCATTAGAGATCTGGTGGTGAACCCTTCTGTAAAGAGAAGAATGCCGAATCAATTTTCTGTTTGAAGTAGGATGTAAAAATCCCAAGTCTGGCAGGGGTGGAGCCAATTTGGCGATGTAACAGCACAGACTTTCCGGAGCACTCCCCCAAAGCCCAGCCAAATACCTGTAAAAAATGACTTAACAAATTCTGGAGCTGCAGAACCCACAGAATGACAGAGCAAAGCAAATCTCTAGCCCAAAACAGCCTGGAAGGTCATGGGGAAGTGTCTATTGTGCCACACTGGGGGTAGAGCACAGTCCAGTGTGGGCCATGCCACAGACAGGACCTGAGCAGGCCTTGGGGGCAACTAAAATCTCACACCTGTGGCAGTTTCCAGACTTCATAACCCCACAATGCCGAGGACAAATTGGAATGTCAGTGAAAGAAACCTGTGGGACATGTGTGAAAAAGTAGAATGGTCTGGCTCCAGCCCCAACATGGCAGAGGGGGAAGGAATGGAGGATCCTGGGGCAGCACAGCCTGTGTTTCTGTAGCTCTAGGCCCACAGAGTAGGGGAGGGATCAAGTGGCTGACAGTAAATCCCCCCACCCCCACTGGAAGCAGTGAACTACCTTGACAAAGAGCTCAAAAGTCAAGTAAATGGCTGGGGAAATAACCAAAAACCAGAAAAAGGATCAGACTATAGAATCTCACTTTGGTAACAAGGAAGATCAAAATATACAACCAGAAGGAGACAACAAAGCCAAGACTCCTACATTCAAAGCCTCCGAGAAAAACATGAATTGGTCTCATGCCATGGAAGAGCTCAAAAAGGATTTTGAAAATCAAGTAAGAGAAACAGAGCAAAAATTGGGATGAGAAATGAAAGTAATGCAAGAAAATCATGGAAAATGAGTCAACTGCTTGCTAAAGGAGACCCCAAAAATGCTGAAGAAAATAACACTTTAAAAAATAGACTAACCCAAATGGCAAAAGAAATCCAAGAAGCCAATGAGGAGAAGAATGCCTAAGAAGCAGAACTGGCCAGATGGAAAAGGAAGGAGGGCCAAAAGCTCACTGAAGAACATAACTCCTTAAAGATTAGAATGGAACAGATGGAAGCTGATGACTTTATGAAAAATTGAGAAATTATGAAAAAAATCAAAGGAATGAAAAAATTGCAGACAATGTGAAATATTTCATTGGAAAAACAACTGACCTGGAAAATAGATTTAGGAGAGACAGTTAAAAAATTATGATACTACCTGAAAGCCATGATCAAAAAAAGAGTCTAGACATCATCTTTCAAGAAATTATCAAGATAAACTTCCCTGATATTCTAGAAGCAGAGGGTAAAATAAATATTTAAAGAGTCCACCAATCACCTCCTGAAAGAGATCCATAAAGGAAAACTCCTAGGAATATTGTAGCCAAATTTCAGAGCTCTTAGGTCAAAGAGAAAATATTGCAAGCAGTCAGAAAGAAACAATTTGAGTATTGTGGAAATACAATCAGGATAACATAAGATCTAGCAGCTTCTACATTAAGGTATCACAGGGCTTGGAATATGATATTCAGAGGTCAAAGGAACTACAATTAAAACCAAGAATCACCTATCCAGCAAAACTGAATATAGTACTTCAGGGGAAAAATGGTTATTCAATGAAATAGAGGACTTCCAAGCATTCTTGATGAAAAGACCAGAGCTGAATAAAAAATTTGACTTTCAAACACAAGAATCAACAGAATCATGAAAAGGTAAACAGGAAAGAGAAATAATGATGGATTTACTAAAGTTGAACTGTTTACATCCCTACATGGAAAGATAATATTTGTAACTCTTGAGACTTTTCTCAGTATTAGGATAGTTGGAGGGATTATATACATATAGACAGAGGGCACAGGGTGAGTTGAATAGGAAGGGATGATATCTAAAAAAGTAAAATTAAGAGTGAGAGAGTCATATATTGTGAAGAGAAAGGATGAAACACAATGGGACAAATTATCTTTCACATAGAAGAGGCAAGGAAAAGTTTTTTCAATGGACGGGAAGAGTGGGGGAGGTGAGAGGGAAAAAGTGAAGTTTACTCTCATCACATTTGGCTTAAGGAGGGAATAACATGCACACTCAATTTGCTATGAAAATGTATCTTACACTACAGGAAAGTAAAGGAGAAGGGGACAAATGGGTTTTGGGGGGATGATAGAAGGGAGGGCAAATGGGAGGATGGGGTAATAAGAAGTAATCACTTTAGAGGAGGGACGAGGTCAAAAGAGAGAATAGAACAAATGGGGAAGGATAGGATGGAGGAAAATATAGTTAGTCTTTCTCAATATAACTTTTATGGAAGTCTTTTGCCTAACTATACATGTATAATCTATATTGAATTGCTTGCCTTCTCAGTGGGGATGGATGGGAAGGGAGGAAGGGAGAGAAGTTGGAACTCAAAGTTTTAAAAACTAATGTTAAAAATTGTTTTTACATGCATCTGGGATTACATGATCCAGGTAATGGCGTATAGAAATCTATCTTGCCCTACAAGAAAATAGAGAGGATGAGGATGAGGGAGGGGTGTGATAGAAGGGAGGGCAGATTTGGGGAAGGGGTAATCAGAAAGCATGGTGTCTTGGGGTGGGGGGAGGGAAGAGATGGGGAGAAAATTTGGAACTCAAAATCTGGTGGAAATGAATGTTGAAAACTAAAAAGAAATAAATTAAATAAAGGCATCCTTGAAGGAAAAAAAAGAATCCCAGGCCTGATGGAATGGGTTGACTTGAGAGATTCCCCTTCACTCTTAGGATTTCAAGAAGAGGTTAAATGTGAACATCGTAGGTAGAATTTCTATTTAAGTATAAAAGTTGGTTTAGAAAGGCATTCTGAACCAAACGTGTTTTGAAAATATATTTTGACTATTGTATTTCAATTCCTTTGTTAACTTCTTGTTTTATTTCGTACATTTAAAAGCGTTATCCTGTGAAAGGGCCCACAGATTTCATTAGTCTACAAAAGAGGTCTGAAACACACACAAAAAGTCAAGATGACCTCTGGTGTAGACCTCTGAAGCCCCTTCCAGATCTGGGATTCTATGGATGGCATGCAAGCACATGACTAGCTCCATTCCCTGCTTTATTGGATGACTTTAGGCATATTCCCTCTTTGCTTTGGACCTCAATTTTTCCTTCTGGGAATTGGGGAGGATTGAACTTTGGGCTAGCCTCCAGCTTGGATGGGCTCTGATTCCATGAATCTTCATGCTCATGTAAAAGACCTGGTACCCAATCTACCCTGGATTATTCTTGTCTGTCCCTCAGGAGACTATAAATTCCTTGAAGTTGGGACTGTTATTTTTTTTCCATTTTTATATCCCCAGACACTAGCATACCGGTTTTCTGTGCTGAAAGTAGGTGATTAAATTTTTTAAAAAATGAGTTGAATGCCACAGATACTTGTGGGAGGCAGCTCTGGTGTGGAAGGAAAAGCACTAGTTTTACATTGGGAAGAAATAGGTTCCAATTCTGACTTGTCACTTACTAGCTGTGTGGCATGGCAGTCATGTGACCACTAAACCCCTCAGCCTCTCATTACTTACTCCATCACCTACCTCATAGGACTATTGTGAGGTTCACATTAGATAGTGTGTGCTACAGTCCTTGAAAACCCATAGACCACCATGTAAATAACATGATGAGCAACCAGAGCTGAAAGAGCAATACCACCATCTACTGCTGGAAGTAGGCATTACATGCCAACCTTTTCCAATTGGACGGAGGGCTGACCTCATGGTGCAGGTAGAAACAGATTTTGTGGCACCAATTCTCAAAGAGAACAGACATATTTACCTCCATGATGCCGGAGAAATGCCTCCTTTGCCTTCTGGGGGCAGGCCAACTCTTCTTGGCTTTCCTTGAGTCATTCCCAGGATACTGATAAACTGCCACCAGTATATAGCGAGAGACTGTGCCATAGAAAGATATGGTGAAGAAATGTAGATGAACAGATTTAGAGCATGAAAAGACTGCCCACAGGTCTAACTTCTTCATTTTACAACTGAGGAAACTGAGGCAGAGCAAGTTTAGGTGACTTGCCCAGGGTCATACAGCTAGTGTCTGAGACAAAATAGAATCAAGGTTTTCCTCACTCCAAGCCCACTTTGACACCAATTGCCTATGATGCCTGTCTTCTAACATTTGAAGGGTTGTCATGTATTGTACTGAGTTGTCCCACATGCTTGGAATGGGCTCCCTCCTCATCTCCACCTCTTACAACTCCAACAAAGCTCAGCTCAGGATTTTCCCAGTTCTTCCAGTTGTTCTTGTTCCCTGCCCACAGAAATTATTTTATATTCATATATTTTGTATTTAAGGGCAGCTAGAGAGAGTAATGGCCTTGAAATCAGCAAAACTCTTTTTCATGAGTTCAAATCTAGCCTCATATACTAAGTAGTCATGTGACCCTGGGCAAGTCACTTAACCCTGTTTGCTTCAGTTTCCTCATCTGTAAAATGAGCTGGTGAAGGAAATGTCAAACCACTTGAGTATCTTTGCCAAGAGAACCCCAAATAGGGTCCTGAAGAGTTGAATATTATTTAAAAAATGACTGAATTTTGCATTTACTTCTCCTGCCCCAGGCCCCAGGTAAGATTTTGAAGGCAAGGATTCCTCCACTTTTGACTGTATCACATGTACCTAGCGCACAGTAGGCACTTGTAAATGCTTCTCAAGTTGAATAGAATGTTCAAGAAGCCTGGTTGAACTTGCTCTGCTGGAGGGCTAGAAGAAATGGAGAGGAGTTCAACAGAATCTGGGTTCTTCATATGAGGACATACTTCCCCAAAATGAAAACTGTCCAAAAGTACAATGGACTAAGACATAAAATAGTGAGTTCCCTATCACTGATTTTCTTCAAGAGAAGGATAAACTGTCAGGGCACTGTGGGGGATGGGGTGGGGTTTCCTAGATACCTCCTGAGGTCCCTTCCCACTTTTGAGACTGGCCATGATCCTCTTCTGACTGGCTGGCCTCCTATACTCAAGGGTTACTTATAGTAATAAAAGAAATGATCGTTTGTCTCTATCTCTGACCGAGGCAAAAGCGAAAAACTAAAAACAATCTCTACTCAACAAGCACACGAAAAGGAAGTTGGTTTTATCCTCAAACAGCTTATCATATTCTTTTATTTTAAAATTTCCTTATTTTTCCTGATGCCTCTTGTTTTTATATCACTTTTATTTCTAAATATATTCCTTCTCCTCCCCACGCAGCCAGCCATCCCTTATAACAAAGATAAAAAAAAGAATGAAAGAGCTTTGCCAAAATAAGCCATCAACTGTGCCTGATAATATAAGTAGTATTCCATGACCATAGTCCCTCACCCCTGTAATAAAAGGGCTTACATTCTCCTGGAGGATACAGCATGCCTACAGGTAAGAAAATACAAGATTATTTGAGGAAGAAGAGAGAGGACTAATATTTAATATGAGGAGGGGCTTCCATAGAAGGTGGCAAATGGACAGAACCTTGAACAAGATAAGGACTCGGAGAGGTAAGAGCATGCCAGGTGGAATGCAATCAGTTCAATCAATCGCCCTGCCCCACTCAAAGTAACTGACAAGATTCTACGCCTTCATACCTGTGTCAGGTGAGAATATACTTCAACTGAATTCATCACAGGTTAGAACCAGGCATACAAACAAGGCATGCACAAAGACCTGGAAGTCTCTGGTCAAGGCATTTGAATGAAATTTCTCTTACCCTTTGGGGGCAGCTAGGTGGTACAGTGGATAGAGCACCAGTGCAGGAGTCAGGAGGACCTGAGTTCAAATCTCACCTCAGACACTTGATACTCATTAGCTGTGTGACCTTGGGCAAGTCACTTAACCCCAATTGCCTCATCCTGGGTCATCTCCAATCATCCTGATGAATATCTGGTCACTGCATTCAGATGGCTGTGGAGAAGTGAGGCTGGTGACCTGCACAGGCCTCCCTCACTCAAAACAAAGTCAAGTGCAAGCCATGTCATTATTTATCTGATGGCACGATTTTCTTCAGCAACGAAGGACGAACACACACAAAGCCAGAAAGGTAGTTTAGAATGAAGTGTTTGAAGGTCTGGCAGCTTAATGGCAGAAGACTCCAAGTCATATTCCTGAAGTAACTGTTTCGGAGAAAGGAGAACATTTCAGCCTAAGCCCAAGTCTCCTCCCTCCTCTCTTGACCACAGGGAGCCTTGTGAATTTCAAAAGACCTGAGGATTTGGACTTTTTTGATGGAGCATCCTAGCAGTATTCCCAGGACAGCAATATATGACAGCATTAGAAACTGTGGACAGACTGGATGTGATGAGGAAAACTAGACTCAAGGATCTATAAGGAACCCAATAGAAAAGTTATATCATAAATAAGAAAAACATATGGAGATCTTTAGAAAAAGGATTTCCAGAAGCTCCAAGTTACCCTTTGCCATGTGCTCTCTACGCCTGAGTCCTCTTTCCCCTAGAATTCTGCACGTATTTGTGGGAGAGTGTGTTGCAGACTTTTGGGTGGAATGTTTTGTACCAGTTGTTCTTGTCATAACACTTTAGTAAATGCCCTTTCTAAAAGCTAAGTGAGTCTGGATCACTAATTGATATCAAATGATAATCATAATGGAGAGAATACCAGTGGGGGCTCATGAGCTATAGCATTAGAAAACCACCCCACAACTCCCCTGTACAATCCCTTAGGATTATCCCTAGAACTCCCAGGAGAGATATAACAGCTGAAAATGTAAGTTAGGTTGGAGACCCAATTGGAACAGAGGTTGGGAGAGTAGCCCCAGACTCTATATATGTTATAGAAGCTTGGGAAATTTCTAGTAGGAGATGTTACATCTAATTTGGGGAGTCGTTAATAGTCTAGCTTGGCTAGAACATATAATGTATGAAATATAGCCTAATATAACAAAGCTGGAAAGGTAGTTTGGAGACAGACTTCAAAGGGCTTTATTTTGACCTTAAAAAATGTATCGATACATTTGATTTTTGCCCAGCAGACACTTCCCAACACGCAAATAAATCCCTGTACAAAGTATACCCTGAGGTTGAGCCAATCCAAGTAGCAGGAAACTCTTCCCTCTCCATCCTCCCACCCCACCTTCCACCCCCAACTTTCCCAAATAGATCTAGCATCAGATTGAGTCCTAATCTGGAAATCCAAGAAAAATAAATCATTCTTTCCTGCCCAGGTGAGCACAGGGAGACAGAGAGGTCTGTGGACACTAGGGATAGGGTCTGGCCAGAAGCATATTATGAGGAACATTTAAGTGCATGGAGAGTCTGTGTACTGGGGAAAAACGAAACTCCAGACCCTTACAGTGGGACTATGACCTAGTTCAGAATGCTGGAACAGGTGCCAACTGACAGCTTGGTCAGCTGTCCATCCCCAGTTCCGGGTCATAGATCCAGAGTGGTGTAAGAGGAAGACCTGTCCCTGGGGGTGGCATTCCAAGATGAGGAGTGGTTTTGGGTCCTACGCTATGTACTAGTAAGGAATGAGCTCACATCTAATAGCAACTGTGAGGTTCAGCCCCCGGGAGCTGAAGAAAGTTTCAGGTTCAGCTTTTAGCCTAGTCTGAAATCTGTAAATACAAGAGCAAGAATTCTAAATCAAAGAAAAGACTACAGCTCTGTAACTCAGACCCAGCAGAGCTGTCCAGTAGTAGGCTGGTAGTAGAGAAGTCCACCATCAGTCTACTGAGACTCCAAATGTAGCAAGCCCACAGGTTTGTTGCTCAAACCCAAACTCAGGTCAGGAACTTGCAGAGCTCATTTGAGGGGGGCGGTGATCAGACTCTGCCCTGGATTAGACCACTCTGAGTCTGATCTATTTAGTCTAACAGTTCTCCAAGTGTGGTCTGAGGACCCTGGGGGTCTCTGACTGTCTTTCAGGGGGTCTGAGAAGCCAAATCTATTTTCATAATAACATTTAAGATGTTATTTGCTAGCCAGGTGGCATAGTAGATAGGGAGCTGGACCTGGACTCAGGAAGACCTGAGTTCAAATTCAGCTTCAGACATATACTAGCAAACCTCTGTTTGCCTCCGTTTCCTCATCTGTAAAGTGGGGATAACAGTACCTACCTCAAAAGGGTTGTTGTGAGGATCGAATGAGACCATGATTGTAAAATGCTTAGCATATACCTGGAGCATGGTAAACACTATTAGCTGTTATTATTATTAGTTAGCTGGGTGGCTCAGTGGATAGAGAACTGGGCCTGTTATTTATACTCAGCTTCCCGCCCGCCCCACTGGTATTCTGTCTGTGTGCCATCAGGAGATTTCAGAACCAGTCTGTCTTCTATTAAGCCAAGCATTAAGAGATTTGCAAAAATACGTTAAACATCATCACTCTTTGCTATTTTTTGTTTTGGAAAAAATGTAGTTATTTTTCATTAAAATGTTATTTTTTAACATACAATGAGTTTGTTGCTTTAAATTAATTAATAACTATTTTAAAATTTATTCATTTTATTTTTTAATGCCACAAATACAGTTAGATACAACACACACACAGAAGTTCTTTAGTTTCTTCAATAATTTTTAAGAGAATAAAATGGCTGTGAGACCAAAGCGTCTGTGGCCTGGTGATCTCAGGCCGTGCCTTTGCAGATGAGGAAACAGAGCCTGAGGGATTTCACAACTTGCTCAGTATCTGGAGATCTTGAAAGGGAAGGAATCGCTGCTCCAGGGCAGGGGTAGTCTTCTCATGACACCCGCTTATCTGATTTTTCAGAAAACTCCCTTCCCCTCATTGGCATTTGCTCCTTAATCTCTCTCTCCACGTCTCCTAGTGAGAGGGGTTTGGACAAGGAGCTAGAGGACCCAACTGAGAGCCCTAGGGGTCTGCTGCTTATCACCTGTGGGACCTTGGGCAAGACATTTAATCCCTGTTTTACCCCGACAAAATCAGAGAGAATGCCTAGATGACCCGAGTGATAACCTCTGTAAAGCAGTTCCTTGGAAACCTGGAAAGTCATGTAAGTGGGAGCTGTTTTCTCAAAGTGAGAGCTGGAAGGTGCTGAACCTGCCGAACTCACTGGGCTCTGGTCCTGGGAATCCAGTCTCTGGTTCAACAATCAAGTGACTTGGGGGGCTTTAAATTTAAATTTGTATCTTGTCCAAGAGACAAGAGGGGGCTGCTGATGGCTTGTGAGCAGGGGAATGACATGGTCAGCTGTGCCTAAGGAGGGTTGTTTTGGCAGCTGTGTGGAAAGATGGGCGCTCAGGGATACTGCAAACAGGGAGAGCCATGATAAGGTCATTATATCAGCGCAGGTGAGAGGTGATGAGGCCCTAAGAAGGGGCACGGTCATATAAGTGGAAAGATGATGGTGATGGATGGGAGAGATGGGGAGGAGAAGTCAACAGGAGTTAGCAGCTGATTAGATATGGGGGGGGGGGGTGAAGGAGAGATGGCAAAGACGACTTAGAGGTTATAAGTCTGGGGGAATGGGAGGATGTTGGTTCCCTCAGCAAAAATAGAGAAGTTTGGAGGAGAGGGAGGTTTAGCAGGGGAAGATAATGACTTCTATTTTGGACATAAGTTGGAGGTATCTACAGGACATCCCACAGACTGATTCCAGAGCTAATGTTTTTTTCTATTCTGTGGCAACCACAGGCTAAGAATGGTCATTCTTTGTTGTCTGTCTGTAAAACACTATACTTTCTTTAAAATTCAAAATTATTTTATTCTCAGACTTGCATTCTCTCCCTCCTACACCCCCACCTCCTCCCTGGAGAAAGCAAGAGATACAAAACCCCTGTTACAAACATGGACAGTCAAACACAACAAACTCCTGCGTTGGCCATGTCCGAAAAGATGCCTCACTCTCTCCTCGGAGGCCATCGTGTCTATATCGGAAACTGGCAGCAGGTCACGTCATGACTCCTCTGGAGCTGGGCTTGGTCCCTGGGCTCAGCACAGTCTGCAAGTCTTTCAGAGCTGTTTGTCTTAACAATAATTCCGTTATTGTATAAGCTGTTCTCCTGGCTCTGCTCACTTCATTCTGCATTAACTCAGAACAAATTTGCCCAGGTTTCTCTGAAGCCATTTCCTCCATTCTTCGTTCCTTTCTTCCTTCCTTTCTTCCCTCCCTCCCTGTCTCCCTCCCTCCCTCCTTCCTTCCTTCCTTCCTTCCTTTCATTTCTTCTTTCTTTCTTTTTACAAATTTATTTATTTATTTAGTTTTAGTTTTCGACATTCACTTCCATAAGTTTTAAATTTTCTCCCCCTCCCTGCCTTCCTTTTCTGCTGTCCCCAAGACGACATGCAATCTGATATGGGCTCTACATATACATTCCTATTCAACGTTTTCATTAGTCATGTTGTATAGAAGAATCAGAATTAATGGGAGAAACCATAATAAAGGAAAAAACCAGAACAAAACAAAAAAAGAGAGAAAAGAGAATGCTTCGCTCTTCATTCAGACTCCATATTTCTTCCTTTGGATGTGGATGGCATTTTCTCTCTCCATCGTTTCTTGCAGCACAAAAGTGTTACATCATATTGTGTAACCAGACTTGTTCAGCCATTCCCCAGCTGATGGATACCCCTCAGTTTCCAATTCTTTGCCATTGCAAAAAGAGTTGCTATATTTTTGTGCACACTGCTCCTTTTCCTCATTCTTTGATCTCTTTAGGGGTATAGACTAAGTAGCACCATCCCTGGGTAGAGGATATGCACAGTTTAACAACTTTGGGAGCACAATTCCAAATTGCTTTCCAGAATGACTGGACTAGTTTATAGATTCCACAAATAGGAGAATTGTAGCATTTATATTGTGGTTCAAGGTTTTCAAAGTACTTTACAAATAGTATCTCATTCGATTCTCACAACAACCCTGAGAGTTCAGTGCTATTATTATCCTCATTTTATGGGTGAGGAAACTGAGGCAAACAGAGGTTAAGTAACTTGTCCAGAATCACCAAGTTAGTAAGTATCTGAGGCTGTATTTGAACTCAGGTCTTCCTGGCTTGAGGTTCATGATTGTATGCATTGCGCAATCTGTATTTTTCAAAGTATTTTAAAAGCCATTATCAAGTTTGTCTTCATTTATCCAGAGGGTATTCAGAGATACTGGCCAAATCAAGTGCTGCTATTGTAGATTTGAGAAGTATAGTTGTTTTTGTAACTGTTATCTCAACAATCAGAAATCCATCTCCATCAACAATAATTATCACTACGGCTGTGTAACTCTGGGAGGTCATATCGTCTTCTTGTGCCCAGAGGAGCTTTCTAGTATGGTGAGTTACCCAATAGTAGTCAACCTGCTTTGATAGAGACTGAAAATGACTAAACAACAAAATATGTGTGCACACACATACACACACATACATGTACTTATGTAGCATAAATTTAAAATGAATAAATACAAACACATACAAGGTAGTTTGTAAGGAGAGGGGCCTGCATTTGAGGGAGATGAGGAAAGGCTTAAAGCAGAAGATGGTGGTTAAGCTACCTCTTAAAGGAAGAGATGCACAAGGAGGGAGTTCCAGCCAGTGCAAGGGTGTAGAGATAGGTAATGGAGGGCTGTGTATGTGTAACAGAGGTCAGTTTGTCTGGATCGCAGAGTGTGGGAGAGGGAGTAATCTCCCATAAGGGTAGAAAGATAGCTTGGGACCAGTTTACAAAAGGTTTTAAAAAGCTTATCAGAAGAGTTCCTATTTGATTCCAGAGCAGAGATTCTTGAACTTTTTCTTTGTGTAGTGGACCTCTTTGGCAGTTTGGTGAATCCTCTGAAACCCTTCTCAGAATTATGTTTTGAAATAAAATATATAGAATTACCAAAAAACTCATTATATTAAAAGTTATCAAAATATTACAAAGATAAATTCATGTACACTTAGTTCTCAAGGACTGCTTTCCTAGATATGGAGGGAAGCCACTAAAGTTGACTGAGTAGGAGTTAGATGGTCAGATCTTTGTGTAACTTATTCCTGCCCATGTAGGTTTAGGGCTTTTCCCAGGACAGCCCTCTGACTCTGAATGCTGGAGATCTCTGAGATGTCACTTCTGATTAGAGTAGAAACTTTGGAGAGAGAGATTTGGTGAGAGGAACAGTATGGACTGAGAATGATGCCACAGGATTTCTCAGGAGTTACAGGCATGGGGAAATTTGAGAATTCATCTCAATTCTTAGTCATAGAGCCCTCTGATTCTTGTGTGCTCTAAGCTAATCTTTATAACTTCCCTGGTTACTGTTTTATGCCTTTCTTTGATAAATGTGTTTGCTCAGTATCTGAGATTGTCTTTTGTGTACTAGGTATTTAGTAGCAGGGAAGCACAGATGGCCAAGGGTTAGCAACTGCTCTTCTCCCTATTTGGGGTGGGACTATTTTCTTCTTGGAGTGAACAGGAAATGTGACTTTTATCCCAAATCTCTCTTGTATTCTTGGACTGCAAATATCCAATGTGCAGTATTAGATATTCTAGAACAATACACCTCTTAAAGACACAAGAATGAAGGGATGAGAGTCCAGTCATAGCTCTCCTCTCACTTTCCACTAAGGCAGAATTCATTCTACCTAGAGTTGGGATGGGTCACATGTTAGATCATACATATCAAAATATATTCCTGCAACACAGATTGCATGGATGCATATTACATGGTGATCTATGTTAGACATGTTTAAGAAAAAAGCACTGGCAGCAATACATAGAATGAACTGGAGCGATGAGAAGCTTGAAGCAATAATATAGGGAAATGGTAATGAAGACCAGACAATTGGGGTAGGTGTGTGAATGAAGAGAAGTGATCAGAGGAGTCAGATGAGAGAGATCTTGCAAAGATGGTAAGAGTTAGTGATTGACTGGCTATAAAGGGTAAAGGAGAATCAAGGATAATACTGAAGTTATGAACCTTGGAAACTAAATCAAGGAAATTAGGGAAGTAGAAGGGGAAAGGGGCAAGAAAAGGAAGGGGGGAGTTGATAGAAGGGAGGGCAGATTGAAGGAGGCAGTAGTCAGAAGCAAAACACGGGTGAGGAGGGACAGGTTGAAAGGAGAGAGAAAAGTATAAATGAGCAAAAATAGGATGTAGGGAAATAACACAGTAATCATAACTGTGAATATGAATGGGATGAACTTTCCCATAAAACAGAAGCAGATGGCGGAATGGATTAAAAACTGGAATCTTATAATATGTTGTTTACAAGAAACACATTTGAAGCAGAGAGCAGCACACAGAGTAAAGGCAAAAGGCTGGAGCAGAATAAATTATGATTCAGCTGAAGTAAAAAAAAAAGCAAGGGTAGCAATCCTGATCTCAGAAAAAGCAAAAGCAAAAATAGATCTAATTAAAAGAGATGGCAGGAAACTACATTTTGTTAAAAGGTATCATAGACAATGAATTAATATCAATACTAAACATATATATATATATCTATATCAAGTGGTATAGCACCCACATTCTTAGTGGAGAAGTTAAGTGAATTACAAGAAGACATAGATAGCAAAACCATACTAGTGGGGGACCTCAACCTCTCCCTCTCAGAACTAGATAAATCTAACCAAAAAAAAAAAATCAAAATAAGAAAGAAGTCAAGAATGTGAATAGAATTTTAGAAAAGTTAGATATGATAGACTTCTGGAGAATATTGAATAGGGATAGAAAGGAACATGCCTTTTTTTCAGTGGTACATGGCACTTACATAAAAATTGACCTTGTATTAAGGCATAAAAACCTCACAATCAAATGTAGAAAAGCAAAAATATTAAATGCATCATTTTCAGATCATGATGCAATAAAAATTACATGTAATAGATAGATTAAAAATTAATAGGAAACTAAATAATCTAATAGTAAATAATGAGTGGATCAAACATCAAATCATAGAAGCAATAAATAATTTCATCAAAGAGAACAACAATAATGAGACAACATGCCAGAATTTATGGCATATAGCCAAAACAGTTCTTAGGGGAAATTTTATATCTCTAAATGCTTGCACGAATAAAATAGAGAAAGAATGGTCAATGAGTTGGGCATGCAACTAAAAGATTTAGAAAAAGAAAAATTAAAAATCTCAAATTACATACCAAATTAGAAATTCTGAAAATCAAAGGAGAGATTAATAAAATTGAAAGTAAGAAAACTTTTTTTTATGAAAAAAAAAGAACAATAAAATAGATAAACCTTTGGTCAATGTGATTAAAAAGAAGAGAACTCAGTTACTAGTAAAAAAAAAAAAATGAAAATGGTGAACTCACCACCAATGAAGAGGATATTAAAGCAATAGTTAGGAGCTATTTTGCCCAGACTGCATGCCAATAAATCTGACAATCTAAATGAAATGGATGAATATTTACAAAAATATAATTGACTAGATTAACAGAAGAAGAAATAAAATGCATAAATAACCCCATTTTAGAAAAAAGAAATTAAACAAGCCATCAAGGAGCTCCCTAAGAAAAAAATCTCAGGGCCAGAAGGATTTACAAGTGAATTCTACCAAACATTTAAAGAACAATTAATTATAATACTTTATAAACTATTTGGAAAAATAGCCAAAGGAGTCCTACCAAATTCCTTTTGTGATACAAATATGGGGCTGATACCTAAATCAGGTAGAGTCAAAACAGAGAATAAAATTATAGACCAATTTCCCTAATAAATATTGATACAAACATTTTAGATAAAATATTAGTAAAGATATTATAGCAATTTATCATGAGTATAATACACTATGACCAGGTGGGATTTATGCCAAGAATGCAGGGCTGGTTCAATATTAGGAAAACTATCAGTATAATTGACCACATCAATAAGAAAACCAACAGAAATCACATGATTATCTCAACAGACGCAGAAAAAGTTTTTGACAAAAAACAGCACCTGTTCCTATTAAAAAACACTGGAGAGCATAGGAATAAATGATGCTTTGCTTAAAATAAGTAATATCTATGTAAAGCCATCAGTAAGCATTATATGTAATGGAAATAAGCTAGAAGTTTTCCCAGTAAGATCAGGGGTGAAACTAGGATAACCATTGTCATTACTATTATTCAATAATGTACTAGAAATATTAGTTTTAGCAATAAGAGAAGAAGAAGAAATGGAAGGAATCAGAATAGGCAATGAAGAAAAAAAACAATCAGTCTTTGCAGATGATAAGATGATATACTTAGAGAATCCTAGAGGATCAACTGAAAAAACTACCTGAAGTAATTAACAACTTTAGCAAAGTTGCAGGATATAAAATAAGCCCACGTAAATCATTAGCATTTCCATATATTACCAATAAAGCCCAGCAGCAAGAGATTGAAAGAGAAATTCCATTTAAAATAGCTATAGACAATATAAAATATTTGGGAGTCTGATGTGCCAAGACCAACCCAGGAATTATATGAACACAATTACAAAATCCTTTTCATACAAATAAAGTTAGATCCAAATAATTGGAAAAATATCAATTGCTCTTGAGTAATTATAATAAAATAATATAATAAATGTTATATTATAAAGCTAATATAATAAAAATGACAATTCTACCTAAATTAATTTAGTTATTTAGTGCTATATCAATCAAGCTACCAAAAATTATTTTATAGAACTAGAGAAGAATAATAAGGAAGTTGATCTGGAAAAAGAAAAGGTCAAGAATATCAAGGAATTTAACGAAAAAAATGCAAAGGAAGGTGGTCTAGCCATATCAGATCTAAAACTATGTTATAAAGCAGCAATCATCAAAACTATTTGGTACTGGCTAAGAAATAGAGCGGTGGATCAGTGGAATAGGTTAGGTATATAAGACATAGTAGTAAATGGCTACAGTCATCTAATGTTTGATAAACCCAAAGACTCCAACTTCTGGGATAAGAACTCAGCAGTTGACAAAAACTGCTGGGAAAACTGGAAAATACTATAGCAGAAACTAGGCATAGACCAACATCTCATACTTATACTGAGATAAGGCTACATGATTTAGACATTAAGGATGATACAATTAGCAAATTAGAAATGCAAAGAATAGTTTATCTGTCAGATCTATGGAGAAGGGAACAATTTATGACCAAACAAGTGATAGAAAACATTATGAAATGCAAAAGGGATAATTTTGATTACATTAAATTAAAAAGGTTTTGCACTATCCTCATATTAAAAAATGCTCTAAATCACTATTGATTAGAGAAATGCAAATTAAAACAACTCTGAAGTACCACCTCAGATTGGCTGATATGACAGAAAAGGAAAATGATAAATGTTGGAGAAGATATGGGAAAATTGGGACACTAATACATTGTTGGTGGAGTTGTAAACTGATCCAACCATTCTGGAGAGCAATTTGGAACTATGCCCAAAGGGCTATGAAAATGCGCACACCCTTTGATTCAGCAATACCACTACTAGGACCTTATTCCAAAGAGATCATAAAAACAGGATAAGCACCCACATGTACAAAAACATGTATTGCAGTTTTTTTTGGTGGTCAAGAACTGGAAATTGAGGGGATGCCCATCCATTGGGGAATGGCTGAACAAGCTGTGGTATATGAATATAATGGAATACTATTGTGCTCTAAGCAATGATGAGCAGGCGGACTTCAGAAAAACCTGGAAAGACTTACATGAACTGATGCTGAGTGAAAGGAGCAGAACCAGGAGAACATTGTACACAGTAACGGCAACATTGTAACAGTAATAGCAACATTGTACAATGATCAGCTATGATAGACTTAGCTCTGATGGAAAATGCTATCCACATCCAGATTTTATCTTTTAACTAATGGGCTCTGAATGCAGATCGAAGCAGACTATTTTCACGTTTGTTTTTTTTCTTCCTCATGGTTTTTCCCTTTTGTTCCAAGTCTTCTTTCACATTAGTCACGTGACTCATGTGGAGATATGTTTAACACAATTGTTCATGTATAACCTATATCATATTGTTTGTTGTCTTGGGGGGGATGGGAGAAAAATTTGAAACTCAAAATCTTATAAAAATGAATATTGAAAACTATCTTTACGTGTAATTGGAAAAAATAAAATGCTGTTAAGTGGGGGAAAAAGGAATTAAGAATTTAAAAAATCATAGGGTAACTCCCTCACTCTTCCCGCTTCCTCCTCATCACCAACACAGCCCTCCCCTGCAAAAAAAACCCCACATTCCTTGTTTTTATCTGCTGTTGTTTCCACAATGGCCACACTCTCAGCACACCCCAAAACTACTTCCCTGTGATGAAGACAGATGGAACCTATCCACATTCCAAATAACCTTATAGACTGTTTAATCTAGTTAAGCAAACATTTATTAAATTGCTATTATATGTTAGACACTGGGGAGAGGAAGAAGAGGTAGTGTCTTACCCTCAAAGAGTTTATAATCTAATGGAAGGAAATGTTGCAGTCACAGTAAGTATGATTTGATGTAAAATGTGATAAGAGCTGAGGAGAAACCCAAAGTGCTCCAAGAAAATTTGAGGAGGAAGAGATCACTTCCAGCTGTAGGGATAAGTGATTCATGGAGGAGCTGGGTCATCCACAGAAATAGGGATGCCAAGAGGAGGGGCAGGTTTTGGGAAAAAGAGAATGAGTTCAGTTTTGGACATGTTGGGTCTAAGATTTCGCATGCTATGGAATTAATTTCCATTCTGACGCGTCTTCCTAGGAGCCTATTTTCTCCCACCCTTGGGCCCTATTCCAACACAATTGAGCCCCTTTCCCTCCTCCCCGATGACTGGACTCAGCTGGTCTCATTCTCCCCAGGCTCTAAGACCTCCACTCCCTTTGGGGGCTGGCCAGAAAAAAGAAGAGGGAAACAAAGCCCTTTTCCATTACCCTGTCTCTGCCCATCCGGCTTGGGCACAGCCTGGAGCAGCTGAGGCCTTGGAGCAGGCCCTGGGCAGCTGCTGGGAACAGGGGAGGTCAGGGGAAGCCAGGGAATGTTTGGGCCCCTGTGGGAGTCTTCCCTAGCTACTCTGGGGCCTGGGCAGTCCAGTCCTGGTTGAAGTCATCACTACTCCCACAAGGCCCCATTGTGAGGTTTCAGCTGGACAGATTTTGTCCCACTAAAGAAAGAATCCAAAGAGAATATAATTCCCACATTGGATAGGGTGGGAACTAAAGATGGCCCCCACCTGGCTCACCACCCCCTGAGGCTCTAACCTTGTCCCAGCCTACCTCTTTGCTGGAAAATAAAATTGTGTCCTTGCCCTATGCAGGCAGGAAACCACAGGATCAGACAAGTTTTCATAAAGCCTAGGAATTCAGCAGCAGCCAGACCCTGGACATCTGTTCTCCTTATGACCCCTGCCCTAACTCCCTGCCTTTCCTAGACTAATCAAGCCCAGGCAAGTAGCTGCTGTATCTATCACCACTGCTGAGGACAGAGCCTATCCTCTCCCCCATCTCCCAGCCTCAGGATAGCCTCATCTCCACCACCTATGTGCTACCTTTACTTGGCCTGAATTTTCTCTTTCCCTTTGATAATGTTTAATATAAAATTTTGGAATAATCTCTTTGTTCTCTCTGAAGTAAACTCAGAGAGTGCCTCTTCCTATGTCAGCAAAAGCCAGCCAAAGCTGACTCTGCACTCCTTGGGAGACCTTTAACCTATGACATATCTTGAATAATGGGACTTTCCTTTTTATCTTATTATCTATAGACACATACTATGTTATGGCATATTAATGGTAAAGAAAAAATAGGCATCCTGGGTTTCTATTGAACATTGTTTGCCCTTTCCTGCATCAGTTACCTGTTTGGGGCAGGAAGCCTGCCACTTACTAGTGGTGGGATTTCCTTACCACCTGGGACATATGTTTACCCAGCTTGGAATCTCAAGACTTGACTGACATTGCTTTGTTAATTGTCCTGTCTTACTGAATTTATGATTTGTTCAACTAGGAGAGTTCCTTTCTCACGGCAAAATGTATATAAGCCAGAAGATTTCTGCACTGGGTAGCCAGAACATTTCTGGCTCCATAATGCATTATGTTACCGTTGTCTTTAATAGGGAATTGATTGATTAATTAATTAAATCATAAAATGTATGCATTTAGCCATGTTGCCTTTTCTTAACAAAGTTTTCAGGTCAACACCTTCAAAGTTCCAAGTCCTAGACTTTTTTCAAGAACCAGCTGAAAGGAAACCTGTCTTGACTACTCCTGGTCATTGTGATCTCCCCCAATTCCAACTCCTGTAGAGTACATGATGGAGTAACTGGACCTCTTAGTAGCTGGTAATGTGTGATATTTGTTTCTCATGTTTTCTTTCGAACTGAACTCTTCTGAGTTCATTTCATTCATTCATTCCCTATTTAGTGCGTTTAGTGCTTTGTTTTGGCTGGTGGGAAATATAAAAAGCTTAGATAGGACACAGTCCCTGAACCAAGAAAACTAACAGTCTCTATCATGTAGGGGTGATAAAACATAAACACAGATAACAACAATACACAACATTACAGGAGAAGCACACAAGAAAGTAGCAAAGCGCAGCTCCACAGGAGCTGAGAGGGCTCTGGACTTGGAGCCAGGAGAGACCTGGGTCACCATTATACTGGTTGTAAGGTCATGGGCAAGTCACAACCCATCTTGAACCTCATTCTTCTCATCTATAAAATGGGGATATTCCAAGAGTACTTTTTTCTCCCATCAGATCATTGCCTTATATTATACTTTTCTGTATACTGGTAGTATTCCTTTCCCTGTAGAATAAACCTTTCCTGATAGATTCATTTTTATCTTTATCCCTATGAGAGTCTTGCTTGAGAAAACAAGTTGCGGCTTAATAAATGTGTGTTGGATTGTAAGGACTAAATGTTCTAGAAAATGCATTTAAAAATATATAAAGACTTCCTAGAGGAAGTGGAATTTAAATAATGTTCTAAAGAATGGATAAGAATTCTACAGAGTTCATGATGAGTTCATAAAAAGTTCATGATGAGGGCATTCCAGGCATAGGGGGCAGGAAATTCAAAGGCACACAGCTGCCCCAGGAGCATAGAATAGTCTATGGCTAGAGGGTAGTACTTGGAGCAGGAGGAAGACAAGACAAAACTGGGAAGACAGGGTAGTAGATGGTGGCCTTCAAGCTTAAGCTGTTAGCCATTAAAACTTAAATCTGCACTAAGAGTTTTATGATACCTTGTAAATACAAAATAAACAAAGTTTTGGGATGGTACTCAACAGGATGTGTGTGTGTGTGTGTGTGTGTGTGTGTGTGTGGTGTGTGTGTGTATGTGTGTATGTATCAAGAAACACATCCTTAAGGAAGCAGAAATTGAGTTGAACCTTAAAGGGAGGACATCAACATTCCTGTCTAAGGGGACAGCCTATGAAAAGGCATACAAGTGAGAGATACAACGTCATAAACGGGAAATATCAGCTAGGCCAATTTCTCTGGAACATATAAAACACAAAGGAAAGTAGTGTGTAATCGATTAGTGTCAATGTCACTTAGAAATAGATCCTTGCCAGCAGCACGTTGACTTAGAAAACCACAAAGGAACATTGTTTATGTTTTACTGTATTTTTATTTATTTTGTTACACATTTCCCAATTACATTTTAATATGGTTCAGCTGTACTTGGGCTTTTTGAAAGCCTGCTTACTACTGGCCAAGAGGTTGACACCATTGTGTAATCAATGTGTAAGGTAGATTGGAGTCAAACTGTGAAGTTAAGTGCCAAACAGAGATTAGCCCAGATGCAGTAGGGACCCAGTAAAGCTTCCTGAACAGGAGAGCAATATTTTATATACTTTACATAATATATACTTTTAGAAATCTCAGTTTGGCAGCTGCAGATTGTGAAGAGGGGAGACTGGAGGCAGGAGATGAATAAAGAGGCTATCGGGAATAGTCCAGATGAGAGGTGATCAATGGGTGGGAGCCATATGATTGGAGATGAAGAGACAGACTCAGAAGATACTGTGGAGACAGAATCAACAAGACCTGGCAATTGATTAGATGTGGAGGAGTAAGTGAAAATGAAGGAAGGCTAGGATAATAATCGCTAACATTTATATGATGCTAACTATGTGTCAGTTACTATGTTAAGGACTTTACAACTATTATCTCATTTGATCCTCAAAACAATCCTGAGATAGGTGCTATTATTATTTATTATTATTATTATTATTATCCACTTTACAGATGAGGAAACGTTGGCAAACAGAAGGGAAGTGACTTGACCAGGGTCCCTTGGCTAATACCTGCAGCATGATTTCAATTCAGGTCTTCTGGACTCCAGCCCAGCACTTTATCCACTGAGTCCTTCAGCTGGATAACTCAGAAGTGGTGAGCCTGGGTACCCAGAGAATGGTACAAATGGGGATAATAATTGGACTTCCCCCTTCACAGGGTTGTCATTAGAAAATGTGTTTTGCAAACCTTAGAGCATTAAAGAAATGTGAGTTGAGCTGTTATTGGTATCCTAGACAGAAATAAGGAAGTTAGGAGCAGAGGTAGCGTTAGTAGGGAAACCTAATGACTTATGTTTTGGATATGTTGAGTTTGATATGTTAATGAGACATCCCGGTAATGATGTCTAGGAAGTAGTAGTTGATTCAAGACTTTGAATTCAGGAGAGAGATGAGGAAGATATGTAAATGTGGGAGTTATCTACCTTGCTGGAGATGACAGCTGAGCCTGTAAGAGCTGATGAGATAGTGCTCATAACACTATAGAGAGAAGACATATGGGACCAGAACAGATCCCAGAGACACACTGGTATTTGCAAAGCAAGACAATGTTATGAAGAAACCTAAGAAGGAAGAGTCATATAGGGTAGAAGAGGATCAGGAGAGCAGCCTCACAGAACTCCAGGGAGAAGAGAATATCCACGAGGAAACTCTCAGGTCAATTTATCTGACCTTGACCTCTCTTGACCTCTAGTCTCACATCAGCTACTGCCTATTGGACATACCAAACTGGACATTCCACAGGCATTTTAACACACTCAAAACTGAATTCCTTATCTTTTCCCTTACATCTTCCCCTCTTCTGAACTTCTCGATTACTGTAGAAGGCACCACCATGCTCCTGGCCACCCAGGGTCCCATTACCAGCATCATCCTTGATTCCTTCCCCACCCCTTGTATCCAACCTGGTGCTGATTTTTGTGGTTTCTATTTTCACCACTTACACAGCCCCCACCCTGGAATAGGCTCCCTCAGAGATGATTGAAATAGCCTTCTAATTGGTCTTCCTAACTCAAGTCTTTCCTCACTCCAGGACATCTTCCACTTGGCTACCAAAGTAATCTTCCTAAAATGAAAGTTACCCCAATTTTCAATAAACTTTTGGGGCCCCATATTACCCCCCAAGATCACATATAAAAATCCTCTCTGTAGCTTTTAAAATCCTTTGCAACCTAGCCCCTTCCTACCTTTCCAGTCTTCTTATACTTGTCTCCCCTTCACACATTCAGTGTTCTAACAAGACTGTTCTTGCTGTTTCTCACACTTGCCACACCATCTCAAAGATTCAGGGGCTTTTCAGTGGCTCTCATTCTCTCCCTCCCCACATCTGCCTCCTGGCCACCTTAGCTTTCTATAAGACTCCGCTCAAATGCCACCTTTTTCAAGGGGACTTTCCTCATTCCCCCTTCCTTCCCCAACTGCTAGTGCTTCCCCTTTGAGATATACTGTCACTTATCTTGTGTGTACATAATTGTTTGCATGTTTTTTTCCCATTGGACTGTGTGATCCTTGAGGACAGAACGATGTTGGCGTTTTTTTGTGTTTTGTTTTTTTTTTACTTTATTTGTATTCCCAGCACTTAGCACTATGCCTAGTATATAAGTGCTTAATAAATGCTTGTTGATTGACTGGTCAACTTCATCAAATGCTTTAGTTCAAGAAAAATGACTAAGAAAAGGTTATTGGATTTTGTCCAATAACTGATTAAAAAATCAATCATCGGAAACCTTGGAATGAGCAGTTCCAATCAAATGATAGGATTGGAAGGAGTAGAGAAATGAATGGGAGGTGAGAAAGTAGAGGCAATGAGTGGAAACAATTTGTTTAAGGAGTTAGATTGTAAAAAGGAAGAGAGATCTAGAATAAAAACTTAAAAGGATGGTACAGTCAGGTAGAGATTTTCTGGGGGTTTTTAAAAGGTTGAGGGAGATTTACTAGAGAATGTAGAGAGAGAAGAGGACCAAGGAGAGATGCCTGAAGATGTCCACATATTGCAAAGTGTACTAGGGAGGAAGGAACTGCCAGGGAAGGAGCATTTGGAGAAGTGGAAGGAGAACCAAGGGTGACTCAAGTCAAAGGAGGAAAGAGCATCCATTTGGATGGAATGGTCAAGTCTGTGAAAAGCTAGCTACACTAAGTCAAGGAGGATAAGGACTGAGAGAGGGAGTTTTGAACATCATGAGGTTACTCGTGACATGGAAGAAAGCAGTTTCAGCAGGTAATGGGGGTGAAAGCCAAATTTCAAGGGGTTGAGAAGATAACGGGTGAAGTAGAAGTTTAAACAATGAATATAAATTTTTTAAAAAGTTCAGTAGAGAAGTGGAAGAGAGAAATGGGACAATAATTTAATGAGATTTAAATAATGGGTAGAAATGAAAGAGATTAATTTAATAGGGAATATCACCTTGATCCTGGTCATCAATAACATGAGAATAGGAACAAAGTCCAGGTCTCAGATTTGTAGTCCTTGTTCGGGAACTCTTCTTTATTCTAGCCATGTGGTTCCAACCGTGGCAAATTCAACCAATGCTTAGAGAGAGTTCTACGTGGGCCAGGCCTCTCTAACCTAGTGGTGACATTTCCATACTGTGAGCATCTGCACTTTTCACCAGGGAGGATGGATGTTCCTTCCACTGAGGCAGAATATAGCCCCCTCATGTCATAATAGACCACCTTGGAAAGCTGTCATGCCCAAATAATTCCTGCCCTAGTGGCCAGTTCTCTGGTAATGGAGGAGCCTCTGCAAATGTACTGAGCCCAGGCACGCAGTCCATATTGAAGGGCCTACTTTTCACACCATTCCTGCTGGGGAGGGCCTAGTAGCACTTGCGTTTCTTTGGTCTAATAGTTGAAAGCCCAGGGTTCTTTTTATGCCCTAATGAGGCACAAGTCAGAGAAAGACTTTTATATGACAACCATAATATACGATATTAAGTGCCTTATTAAATGCAGCAGAGAAAAAAACGGAGCTATTCCTCCAGGGGTAAAGGGCAGCATGATGTGGTGACAACACCACTGAACTCTAGTCAGAAGAACTTGGTTGAAATCCCTGTTCTGAGACTCCCTGGCTATGTTATTATAGTCAAGTCTCTTTCTCTGAGCCTCAGTTTCCTTCTTGTTGTGAAAGTCAGTCAGAAGTACTATTTGTCATGTGGGATGACTCTCTGGGAGGTCTGGGGGAAGGATGCATGAGTTACTATGGTGATGTAGGAAACAGAAAATACCATTTGGATGTGGTCTGTGATCTATAGTGGGATCTGTGAGTTGCTGGGATGAGAGGGTAAAGAACTCTGGCTATGTGATGAGTTACCCATCCTTGGGGCCCGGGGTGGGCTTGGTTGAACTCCTCTGGAAGGCTGGGTGGGATATGGCTTTACCACACAGATTCGTGACCTTGGGACACAAACTGCTAAGCTGCCGTAGCCCAGAGTGGAAGGCAGCTGCTGAATCAGATCAACAACCAACAGGTGTCAGGAACCAACTCCAGATCCTGAACCATTGCAAGGGAGTATGGGGGAGGATGAGGAAGAGCAAAGGGCTTTGGCAACACTGGTTGCCCTTCCAGGAAGACATTCAAGGGCAGTGGGAAAGGAGAGAGCAATGAATGGTCCTTTGTCCATCTCCAGGGGAGGAGGGGGTCACAGCACTTCAGTCCAGCAATGATCTCCCCTCCCCTTGACGCAGTTGTTAATGAACAGCTGGAGATACCACTGAAGAGCAGTGACCTTGGCAGCAGGTGAAGGAGAGGGCACTGGGCCAGACAGGGCCAGGCCAGTGGGAAACTGGGAAAGCCCTGGCAGGAAGCATTCCTGAGCACAGTCGGAAGAACACAAGTTGCACGAAGTTGGGTAAATCACTTCACTCCTCTTGAAAGTCTTGGTCTAGTGCAGAGATTCGTCACCTGGAGTCTGTGATAGATTTGGAGAGAAAATCTGTGACCTTGGATGGGAAAAATACATCTTTATCTAAATATAGTTGATTTCCTTTGTAATTTCATGTATTTTTACTTTATGAATTTAAAAACATTATTTTGAGAAGGAGTCCATAGGTTTCACCAGACTGCCTAAGGTTTCCCAACCCAAAGAGGTTAAGAACCCTGGTCTAGAACCAGTTTGCTGACTCCCAAACCTGTAATGGATATATGTATTACAAACACCCACACCTCTTATCGGTCGGGTATCTTAGCATGATGGAAAGAGCAGTAGATTTAGGGGCAGAAGACCTGGATGTGAATCTCAATCTATGCTCCCTTCTAAGTTTAACTCTTACGATCATACAATGTCTGTGAAAGCTACAAAGCAGAGTCCTTGAATGAGGGATCAATTGTTTTTGTTTGATCCTCTATGAAAGTTCTTCTATGACGCTGTATTATGAGTTCTCAAAGTGGATGCCAGTGGAGTGTAGATTCTGTAAAATTCTACCAAGCTTGAGAGGCTTTGAGGAGTTCACCAGGCAATGAATTATCTAATGAGATGAATTATTTAATGAGAAATATGTATCACAATGACAGCCCAAGAAACAATAAAAAAATATAGTGGCCTTTGGTCAATTGAAGACACACTTCACTTCTGCAGTGGTGGTATCAGAATGGTGGATTTTAAGAATCATTTTTTCTATAACTATTGAATTAGTATTTGGTACTTCATGTAAGAGATCTTTGCCTGGTGAGTTGCTACATTACAATATAGTCTCACTATAAATGAAATCAGAGGACACAAGAAAGTTTAGCTAGATGGAAAGATGGCTTACAGTTTTTCCTAAGAGAAGCAAACAAAGGATTTGGAAGAACTGGTTTCATGAAGTGCCCAAAGGTGATAAGAACCATTGTTTGGATGCAGGATTATCTTGCCTTGTAGCATTCACAATGAACATAGATAAAAAGACCACTATGAAGATTAATTTCATTTTGTGCACCAGCATCTGTTGTGGAGGATGAAGAAATTCTAACATTTCCTAGCTGGGTTAACAGATGTAAAGCAGCTGCCACAAAGGAGGGTCAAGAGAGTACAGAAATCCCTTTATCCAGGAATTATTTGTTAAGTGGAGAAACTGGAAGCCAAAGTCAACACAAGTTTATAGTGCGGGTTCATTTGTAAATCTAGAAGGGGTTGATGGAAGTAGTATCACATCATAAAATAATGTAGCAATGTGTCTGGTTTTATTCTCTGTATTTGCACTGGACTGGCACATAAGGCTTGCAGGGGATAAAATACTATTTCTCCCCTCAAAGTTTTAGGGTTGATGTTAAGGAGTAGGGTGCAGGAGGGTATTGTAGATTCTGATGCTAATCTCTCATGAGCCTTTCTCTGGTTTGTACTTCAATAATGATTAACCAGCTGCCATCAATTAGCTTTTACAAAAGGATATTTATTGAGAAAGAGAGCAAGAACAGAGGTTATAAACAGTTTTCCAAACTGGGGTTGAACTCTCTCCTCTGCATATATTCAGTCTTTGGGAAGGGTGGGCTCAAACTTAGAGCACAAAAGTAGCGAGGCACTTACGTAGGGCATAGAAGGGGCTGACAGATACCTTGTAACTCCTGTACCTAGGAGTCTTTTCCCTCTTCAAGTCCCCACCTAATTCACTTCAGAGAGTGAAGCAGACAGCATGTGTGTCTTTTCTTTACTCAGATGGGCAGTCCTTGCAGGGTGCAGTGTTTTAGCTAACAAGTTGGTCACTGGGGGCCTGAATCAAGCAGGTCACTTGGTTGCTAATATTGCTAGCTCTGGTTGCTGGGGAGACCTCACAGATATCCATCCTGAACTCACTGGTCACTTTTCTTATAGTGCCCACCAGTTGACGCTTTCCTTACAGAATACTCATTTTGCCTGAGATCAGGAAAGAATAAACACAAAAGAGACAAAAGAAGCTCGATGATTGGTTGTTGTCCTTCATTCTCAAAGAAGATCAAAATGATGTCACTATGTTAGAGTCAAGTTACAGTGGGTCCACCTGTGGCTGATAAGACCAATATGGGCTTGAAAAGCTCTACCACAGGTTGGGTACTTGGGGTGCATTGTCTAAATTTGCACATCTTTCATTTCTTTTGAGGTACTTCAATTCTGCTTCGCGAGGCAAAAATGGTAAAATGGTGTGGATATCTTTTGATTTGTGCATAAATTCAAGTGAGGCAGAGTTGCATGAAGTTGTCAACCTCACTCTCTCTTCCAGAGTTGTCACAGGCCAGTGGCAGGACAGAGTCAAGACGACTGATGATGGTTGGTGGTGTAGTGGATGACCTTGGTGTCTTTGATGTCTAATCAAACTCTAAGTACTCCACAGCACCTGCTTCAGCTGCCTTCATGGCCACTGGAAGAAATTATTCTCATTTATCCATTCCCCCAGGGGAAATCTTCACATGCTTGGAGTAGACACCCCCCTAACTCACTGATGGGTTTGAGACTCCTAGGTTATCCTCAACCTGGTGTAGCCCATCTGCCAGAATGGTTTGCTGGGGTGTGGCCACTGTGGATGCTACAGCTTCTTGGAGCCACAGGTGAGAGAGAGTTAGGTGGATCAAGTAGACACCAACGGTGGAAAGCAGCCCTCACACCAGGAGTACTAGTCTTCCCCAGACACACCCTGCACCCTACAGCGTCCTCCGGTCTACACTTCCATTGCAGAATACTAATTTGACTGAGACCTGGAAAGAATAAACACAAAAGAGACAAAAGAAACAGAAGCACCACGGACATGTGGCCACCATGGAGGAAACAGAGTAGACGATGTCAGCCCCCTACCTGGGGGCTTATAGGATTTCCTGTCTAGATCACTGTCAGAAGGGAAAGACACAGAAAGGCCAATGGAGGGCTATATTGATCTTTTTTGTGCAAAGTCAGCACCAGGAGGTGCTTAGCCTACCAACTTTATTTGCTCCTATTTTCCTAAGCTGTCCTGGGCTCATGCGGTAACACTACTGCCCCTAGGGTCTATATATTGGTCTAAGAGTATGATCTGGAATGTGCTGCAAAATTGCTAAAATATGGAAAAATCTGTCTGTGCCCTCAGATTCCACACTGTATCTGGGAAATCTCCCATTCTCAACCAATTAACTTCATTTATAAGACTAAGATGATTGGCTTATAAGTGGTCACTTGATTTATTAAAACAGTAAGCTAACTATGAGAGTGGTAGCATAGCAAAAAAAAAAAAAGAAAAAGACACTAAGAAATCTTTCCAATAGCAAAAGTATAAAGAACCTGCTTAAGTTGACCAGCTTATTCCCTATACCCTCTCTGATCAGACAGATGTTCCAGAGTTTGGAACTTTCTCCTGATGGTCTTGCCATCCCTGGTGGGGAGGGAGAGCAGCTGCTGGGCCCCGCTGGGCTCACTCTTTGCCTTTCCCACAGTTTTTGACCTTGTTCTGTGGTTCCCACACTGCTCTGAGTTCCTCTGTTACTACCACAATTCTCCAAGATTTGTTCCAGATCTTTCTTTGCTGTGTCTGGGTCATGCTTTAGAGGCAATTCTGTAGGTGGGGAGACCTGCAGATAAAAGTACCAAGTAGTTGCAGCCTGCCTTGTCTAACGGGGAGGGCTCACTTTCTCGGAAACCTTTCTATTCTCATTAGCATGGGAGAAAGGAAATGGAGGATCAAGTTTCTTTCTCTGGGTGAAGCTGGAAAAGAAAAGGCCACCCAACAAGAAATAGAAAATATTACAGAAGATAAAATGGATACTTTTGATTATATATAATTTTAAAAGTTTTTGCCCTAACAAAACCATTGCAGTGAAAAATTAGAAGGGGAATGAGTAACTGGGGGAAAAAACTTTGTGGCAAGTTTCTTTGATAAAGGCCTCATTTCCATGATATATAAGAAAGATATATGAAGATTTAAATGTAAAATAAGAGCCATCTTTAAATTGATAAAGGGTCAAAGGATAGGAATAGTTTTCAAAGGAAGAAATCCAAGTTATTAATATCCATATGAAAATTGCTCCAGATTACTAATAATTATAGCAGTGCAAATTCAAGCAACCTTTTCTACAACTCATACCCATCAGATTGGCAAAGATGACAAAAACAGGAAACAATAAAATATGGGAGTAGTTTTGGCTTTGTGAATGCAGACTTATTGATTAATTATTGATAAGTTGTTCTAACTCTTCTGAAAAGCAATTTGAAAACGTGCCCCCAACGTCACCAAACCATATTGACCCTTTGGCTCAGCAGGCACTGCTTGGATGCTCCAAGGAAATCGAAGAATGAAGAAAAGGATCCGTGTGTAATCTAATAGTTATAGAAGCCTTGTGGAGAGTCAATGAACTGGAAACTGAGGGAGGGCCCATCGGTTGGGGAACGAACGAACAAATCATGGTATGGTAATATAATAGAATGTTATTATGCTATAAAAATTAGGGAAAGGTCTGGTTTCAGAGAAACTTGGAGAGACTTGAATGAACTAAGGCAGAGAGAAATGAGAAGAATCGAGAGAACCATGATGCCATACACAGTATTGTAAAGACAAACGACTCGGAAAGACTCAAGAACTCTGATCGATACAGTAACCAACTACAGTTGAAGAGGACCAGTGATGGAGCATCCTACTTTCTAGACTCAAGATGCAGAATGAGACACACATGTTTGGACACAGACAATGCAGGAATTTGTTTTGCTTTCTTCTGTGTATTGGTCACAAGGCTTTTCTTTTTTTTTTCTTTTTTAGTTGTGGAGGAAGATGGAAGTAGGAGGAAGAAAAATAAATAATTATTAATTGAAAATAAAATGAAAATTAGCAAAATAAAGCAACCATCCAGGAAGTAGGACCAAACTCACTCACATGTAAAAAATCTCACCCTGCCTCCCAAATTTTCATGTGGCTTTGTCCTGGTCTTGAAGTCATGCTTGGGTGGTCGTTGAAAATCCTGCTACATTCATGAGGATGATTTACACACATGTTGAGGGTATCCTTGATAAAAATATGAAAAGGAAATGGTCTGGCTTTCAGAAAAGGATTTTCTACAACAGACCATATTTCACAGTTACCCAGTTAACTGTAAAGGGCATCGAAAACAAAGTCCTATTCTGTTTGTTATTTGTTGATTACCAAAAAAAGCATCTGACTCAGTAGAGGAAATGCCTTTAAAACCTCTTTTCCAACAAGGATTCTCTCATATGTCAAAACTCCTTCATAAATATAATCACAGAGCTAATTATCCAATAAACCCTTGATTATCAACATCAAGCAAAGCATAATAGCTAATTACATATAGTCCTTAAAGGTTTACAAAGAGCTCTTTATCTGTTCTCTTACTCAATCCTCATAATAACTCTATGAGGTAGGTGTCCCATTTTACAAATGAAGAAACTGAGGCTAAAAAATATTAAATGACTTTTCTAAGGTTACATAATCAGTAAGTATCCAAGGCAGGATTTGAATTCAGATCTTCCTGACTCCAGGCCTTATGCTCTATCCATTGGGTAACCTTGCTGTCCCATTAACTAGGGACATATGTATCTGCCACTGACAAAGAATTACTGCACAGAATCCAAATGGAAGATGCATTCTCTATGAATGAAAGATGTTCTTATTAGCAGATCACATTGTGCTGATTATCTCTAGCCCTAGAATATTAAGGGGGCTTCTCCATGACATCTACGGACACTCAAGAGAAAGACCTAACTAACATCCATACAAGAAAACCAAAAGGATGAAAAATGCCTATTGTTCAGATAATTGCATGTAGCTGAATAGGCACTGAGTCAGTATAGCAGCATTTTTCTAGGATAGGTACTGTTGATGAGTAATGAACTCAGCCCAGAATTGAATTTGCAAGATTTTAAGATAATTTCTCAAAGCTTTCAAAAATGTTTTCAATGAGTATTCAGCCTAGCCTAGCCACTTTTCCTAATCTCACTCTAAGTACCATTTTTACTGCCTTACATAGCACATTGGGTACTGAGATGTCAAGAGTTGGATATGGATAGATGATAATAATTTCAATAATCCCAAACTGACACAAAACCACACTTTCAATACCTGCCAATATCACACTTCAATTACATATTTATTAATCCTTACTGTTACCCCGTGATTGGTCCATCTTCTGTTTCAGTCATACATTTTCTCACAGCTATCCCTTCTATCACCTCCTAAGTATAAGTCATTATTGGAAAAACTCTATAGCTTCTTTGCCCCTGCCATGAATTTCTCCATTATCCCTTGGGTCATTCACAATTTTGATTCCTTGGAGACTGTGGTTTCCTAAGGTTATGGTGCTTCGTGATTCACAATCATTCGGCAAAGATGGGCCACTAGGAAAAAGCTTGGAATCATTAAAAGGATTATGCAGTTCCTTAAAGGCAATCCAGCCTGATCTCCTTTCCTTATTCATTTATGGACCAAATTCATTGCCCGTTCACTGTGCTGGCCTCAAATTCTTTCTTCCTTCCTTCCTTTCTTTCTTTCTTTCTTTCTTTCTTTCTTTCTTTCTTTCTTTCTTTCTTTCTTTCTTTCTTTCTTTCTTCCTTCCTTCCTTCCTTCCTTCCTTCCTTTCTTTCTTTCTTTCTTTCTTTCTTTCTTTCTATCTACCTATCTATCTATCTATCTCTGTTTCAATACATACATGCAGTATGAGCACACAGATTCCATTAATTTGCTTGATTGATGCAACCTTTCCACATTCAGAGACTATCTGAGGAAGCTGATGGGGTCTATGCCATGCACCAGACCCCATTACACATATAAACATATGTTTTGCATATATACACATACATATATGTCATCTGACCACATGTTATAGTCTGGACAACAGTAATTTTTCATCCACTTAGTTTTTCCTCTATGAATTCTAAGCAAATCTCTTAGATAACAATGGATTCCATTAATTTTAGGATATACTATAATATTCTGGGACTTGATGTAATCACCATATATCATAATGCAATCACCATAATATCATCCACTCAGAGATTTATCTGAAAAATTTTACTGTTAAAATGGTGCAGCAGAAAGAAGACATAGATTTAACATCAGAGAACTTGAATTCAAATCCTCACTGTGGTATTACCTGTGTGACTTTGGGCAGGCCCCTTCACCTCACTTGGGTCTTATATTTAAAATGAGGATTAGATAATCTGTAAGATACTTTCTAGATCTAAATCTATGATCCTATATGGAAACTGTCTTCCATTTGGACATTGTACAAAAAAGTACAGTATGCACAATGAGGAAAGTGATAATCACACTCTCTTCTGCCATTATCAAAACAACAATGTGGCAGTTTGATGCATAGTAGGGCTTCATGACTAGAACTTGTTTGAGCTTGTTTGGTGGTTGTTAAAGTTCAGAGAACACCTGGTGCTGGTCAAAGCAGCACAATATTTATGATCAAATGAGAGACAGAGAACATCATGAGATGCAAAATGGATAATTTTGATTACATTAAACTAAAAAGATTTTACACCAACAAAGCCAATGCAACCAAAATTAGAAAGGAAACAGAAAGCTGGGAAACAACTTGTATGGATAGTGTCTCTGATAAAGGCTTTATTTCTAAAATACATAGAGAACTGAGTTAAATTTGTAAGAATCCAAGTCATTCCCCAATTGATAAATCATCAAAGGATATGAACAGACAGTTTTCAGATGAAGAAATGAAAGCCATCTATAGCCATATGAAAAAAGGTTCTACATCACTATTAATTAGAGAAATGCAAATTAAAACTCTGAGGTATCACATCATATCTATCAGATTGGCTAACATGACAAAACAGAAAAATGATAAATGTTGGAGAAGGTGTGGGAAAGTTGGGGCACTAATGCATTGTTGGTGGAGTTGTGAACTGATCTAGACCATTCTGGAGAGCTATTTGGAACTATGCCCAAAGAGCTATAAAACTCTGCCTACCCTTTGATTCAGCAATACCACTACTAGGTCTGTATCCCAAAGAGATCATAAAAATGGGAATAGATCCTACATGTACTAAAATATTTATAGCAGCTCTTTTTGTGGTGGTCAAGAGTTGGAAATTGAGGGGATGCCCATCATTTTGGGAATGGCTGAACAAGCTGTAATATGTAAATGTAATAGAAAACTTTTGTTCCATAAGAAATGGTGAACAGGTGGATTTCAGAAAAACCTGGAAAGATGTACAGGAACTGATGCTGAGTGAAGTGAGCAGAACTAGGAGGTCACTGTATACAGCAATAGCAACATTGTGGGGGACCAACATAGCTCTCTCAACAGTGAAGTGATCTAAGATAATTCCAAAAAACTCATGATGGAAAATACTATCCACATTCAGAGAAAGAACTATAACGTCTGAACGAAGATTGAAACATACTATTTTGTCTTTTTTGCTGTTTTTTCTTTTTCATGGTTTTCCCCTTCTGTTCTGATTCTTCTTTCACAATCTGACTAATGTGGAAATGTGTTCAATATGATTGTACATGTATAGCCTATATAAAATTGCATGTCATTTTGGGGAGGTGAGAAGAAAGGGAGGGATTTTAGAACTCAAAATGTTATAAAAGTAATGCTGAAAACTAATAAATGAATAAGAACAAAAAAGCAACACAATAATTATGTGATTTTTCCAGAGGGTGAGCACAAAGGATTGTTGTTATGCCAAGCTCAAGGCACAGCTTGCTTGCTGGGCCTTAGCTCTGGAAAGCAGCGTATCTCCTAATATCTTGACATTTCCCTCTTTTGGCCAAAGGGAAGGGGTCTGAAAGAACTCCTACCCTTCTGGCCAGTAAAGAAGAGACAGCAAGGCATGATGCCATGAGAGGCCAGTTGGGCCAGGACAAGATGTTGAGTTGAATAGGCCTTGTCTAGCCATTGCTTGCTTGCAAGCAGAAAGGAGAGGAGAGCCAAGAATGTACAAAGAGAAAATGCCAACAACACACTTGCCTTGGTGGTTGGACACATAGGGAAGAGGAAAAAATAAAAACTAGAACAGTATACTCAGTCCTCCTCTGGAATCTTGGGACAACTGTCTCATCTGGATGTCAGCTGCTTCTGGGTCTGTACTGGACAAACCTTGAGGACCCCAGAGGGTTCTGTCTCCCCTTCAGATGATCCAGGAGTACACACCCACAAGTTTGGTAGCTGTGGGAGTAGTCAGAAGGGTCCGGTAGAGGCCCTTAGAAAATAATTGATTGACCATTTTCAGATAAGTTTTGAGATGTACAATTATGAGAAAACTCCTTGCATCAACCTTTGGATCTGAATTTCTAGTCAGTACCTCTAAATAGCATGTAGAGATGGTCTAGTTTCCTACCCACACAAAGCTAGGTCCAAACAATGCAATAAAATGTTTCATAAATTCATAATCATAATTACATTGTCACATAACGTTAATGTCACATTACAGATCAAAGTACTTAGAGAGCTCACAATGGACTAGTTTTGAGAAGGGAGATTTGCGTGTCACCAAGGTAACCAAAAAAACTTAAACATAACTAATATCAAGTGTCCTTGTATTCTAGCCACCTCTTCTCAATCTTCATTTAATCAGCACATTCTGAGTCGCAGATGTCTCATGTAGTTATCTGGTCCCTAGACAGCTTTTCTTAGACGATAGATTTTAACCTTAGGACAGCTCTGAAGAGGGTTCTGCTTCTCTGGTTCCAAATCTAGAGGTTCCTAGATAATTCTGACTTAATACCATTTAGTACAATCACTTAAATTTGGTTCTCCAATTTTGAAACTTTAGAGAATTTCAGTTGATGTACCATTTACTATTTCCATTCTTACCTAAATCCTGTATCAGATATAAGAATCTTTTAAAAAAAATTTTATGAAGATCCAACTGTAAAATGAGTTCTTTTGCCTTTTAAAAATGATCAGATACTTTAAAGTAGAAAAATAATTTCACTTTCTTTGCCATTATCGATACAATTTATGTGTTAAATTGAATTAATCCTTAGTTAATAAATCCTTAATCCAATTTTGAGATATTATTACTAAGACATACTCAAAACCTGAATTTCCATGACAGATAAATTTGAAAGCCAGTCATATACATATGTATATAGATCTTAGAGAAAACAGTCTAAGTCTGTTGCTTTCTCAAAATTTTTACTTGGAAACTTTTACATCTTTGTCTTATTACCTTAACCAATCATTTTCCCCTTAGGAGAATATCATCCCTATGTTGTAATTTGGCCATAAATAGAGGTTAAAATTGTCCGAATTTGGAGTCAAGATTTTCACAAATGCCGGTGACAGCACCTGAACTTGCCCAGTACAAGCAATCCACAAAGATGAAGACACAACTTAAATAACCAATCGTTATTGTTGTGGTGTTTGGCCTTCATTCTCGAAGAGGACCATGACATCGAGATGATGACATGACTTGTAGTTGACTTGGAGTGAGGTCATTCAACAGACATTAAGCACTGACGGTGTGCAAAATGTAATAGGTGCTGGAGGAGACACAGAGTTTAAGTAGTATGCCCTCCCCCTCCTCACAAAGAAACTTATAGCGTACAACATTACACGATAAATGTATCAGCGGCTCTCTAAGGTCTTCCTCTAGAGGTGAATGGTGAGAGTAAAGAAACAAGTCAGAAAACAAAGGTGTGTTGTGTGTGTGTAGAGGGGGGCAGGGGTGAGGCAGAGGATTTTCCAGGTTGTCTGTAGCAAAGATTTCTCTTCACAGTATGAAGATAATCCTTTCTCAGAGACAGTGTCAGTAGAGGGCAAGCTCCAACAGGTTCAACCACACCGAGAAGACCTCACTTATGGGCCCAGCAAGGAGCTGCCTATTATCTGAGAACAAGGCTAGCTGAGTCTAGAGGGTTCATCACTAGATTAGCTGCAGGAGATAACTTTTTTGGCCATAGCAAGTCCAGGAGAACGTTCACTAATGTATAAGTGTTATGACCTGTGTTGGTTACGAGAGCACCCACACCCACACTAACAAGATTTGAAGCTCCATGTATCAGAAAAGAGGAGTAAAGTGTTATGGGAAGCCTAAGCTCGGAAGGCTTCCAGGAGGAGGAAGGGAAGGAAGAGGAGGAAATATTTGAGGTGGGCTTTAAAGTCCATCGAGGCTGAATGAGATTATAGAAGCATGTGACCAGATATCCCCTGGAGACTTCCAAGGACTCCAAGCCCTTCTAGCCTTGGCTCTCCTTTTAGCTTTCTATGTTACCTTTGGGCCTTCCAGATCTGAGGTTCTATGGAAAGGATGAGGATTGATGGACTGAGGTCCTATGGCAAGGAAAAAAACTAAAGCAGAAGGGTAGAGAATTCCATTGCTTGGACCACTGGGGATGGCCAACTTCCGGTCATATGTTGGGATGGGGGAGGGCTTTTAGAATAACATGTTATATCTCTTGTGGTCCCTTGGTCAATTCCAGGCAAGGTAACAGCAGGAAGGGGGTAGAGCACTACATTTGATTAAAAAAAGAGACTTCCAGTGAGGAACTCACTTCAATATAGTCCTGTATGGAATAGTGGGGAAGGGTGAAAAGGAACGATCCTTCTTTACCCTGAAATAATGGCAGGAGGTTGGAGGGTGGGGTTGGGGGGGCAGTGGAGCTGCTACCTCTCTGTGTGTTTCCTTTCTTTTGCGAGATAACCTTGTGAACACAAAAGGTCAGCAAGTCTGTGATGGGTGGCAGCAGCTGGTATCTTTTTCTCTGGCACTCAGGCAGCAGGGAGAAGGGGGTACTTAAGCAGCTGTAGGGGTGGGCTGGCACCATAGGCAGCAGTTACTGGAAATGGTTTCAGTTGTAGCAGCAGCAGGCACAAGCTGGTGGTGGCAAAGAAAATGGAAAATGTGTGTGTGTGTGTGTGTGTGTGTGTGTGTGTGTGTGTGTGTGTGTGAGAGAGAGAGAGAGAGAGAGAGAGAGAATATTGAAAAGATCTGCTTGGTGTTTGATTGGACTGTGCTCAGTAGAGGTGATATATAAATTGGCTAATTGTCAGCCTTGCAAGAACTGCTCACATCCCATTGGACTTAAATATTAATCTTTCAGTGGATTGTACTAATTCTAATGTTAATCATTCTGTGACAGACACTATGATTCATATGCTTAGCAATCCTTTTCTGGGTGAGAACAAACTGACTGTCCCATACACAGTTTTATGTTTGTACTTTGGGTACCTTTTTTTTTTTTTTTACTGACTCCCCCCTTTGCTCAGTGGAATCCTTCAGATCATTTCACGGTTGCACTCCAACAAACTCTAAAGTTCTTTCTGCATCTGGGGCCCTAGAATTTTCCCTTAGAACCAAAAATAGAAATGTCTTAGAATTGCTGGGGTAAGGCTGAGGAACCTATCCATGAGAATCCATGAGACGGGAGGTGCCCACTTACCTTATTGAGAATTAAGGAAACTGAAGAGCAATGAACTGTGGGTAAACAGGCAAAAGACCAGGACTGACACAGGTTGCCAGTCCCAGTGACCTCAGCTGAGTGGGACGTGACTAGCCACTGTAGAAAATGATTGGTAGTAGGTAAAGATAGGGAAAGGACATTCTAAACAGAGGAAAAGGCCTGAGCAAAGACAAGGAGGTGGGATTCCACCCTCTTGTGCTGTATTGTAGCAAAAGAGAGTTGGCTAGTCAACTTGACCTTGACCTTGACCTCACAGATGCCAAATCTTGTTTTTCCCTCCACAACATCTCTCGTCCTCTCTCCCCCTGCCCCCACCACCTATCACAAATTACCTGGACTATTGCAATACCCTCCTAATTGGCCTGCCTGCCTCAAGTCTCTCCCTACTCTAATCCATCCTCTGAATAGCTGCCAAAGTGACTTGGCTAAAACATGTGTCTGTCCATATCACTTCCCTTATCAATACACTTTAGTATTCTGTTACCTTTAGGGTCAAATATAAACTTCTCAGTTGGACATCCTTTTACATCTTGAGTCCAACTTATCTTTCTAGCCTTATTACACATCATTCACCTTCATGCCCTCTAGGGTCCAGGCAATCTGGACTTTTTACTGTTTTATGTGGACCTCCATTTCCCATCTCCAAGCCTTTGCATTAGTTATGCTCTGTGCCAGAAATGTATTCTTACCTCTCTGCCTTTCAGAATCCCTAGTCTCCTTCAATACTTGGATTATTTTTCACCACTATGAAATGAGGCTTTTCCTGATCCTCCCAGCGGCTAGTGCCCTCCTTCCAAAAAAAATCACCTTGTATCTATTTTGTATGTGCTAATACATGTCCAATGTTATTTCCTCCAATAGGATATAAGCTTTAAGAGCATTAACTGTTTCACTTTTCCTATATCAAAGTGACATGACCAATTTATGCATCATTATCGGCAGCAGAGTGAGCATTTATTTATCTACGTAAGATTTGCAAAAAGCTTTACACATGTCATCTAATTTGATCCTTACAAAGGTCAATCAGTCAATGCACATTCACATCCCTGTAAGATCGGTACTACTATTAATAAGGAAGATTAGTCTGCCTGTAGTCTACAGGGGTAGCTAGGTGGTACGGTGGATAGAGTGTCAAGCCTGCAGTCAGGAAAACTCATCTGGCCCCAGACATTTACTAGCTGTGTGATCCTGGGCAAGCCACTTAACCCTGTTGGCCTCAGTTTGCTCATCTGTAAAATGAGCTGGAGAAGGAAATGGCAAACTACTCCAGAATCTTTGTCAAGAAACCCCCAAATGGGGTTATAAAGAGTCAGACGTCACCGGAATGACTGAACACCTACAGTCTGCAGAACAGATTAGAGCAGGGCACCAGTGGAGGCAGGAAGGATTGTTAGGAAAATATAAAAATATTATAGTCTAAGTGGTAAGGAGTGAGGACCTGAATCTGCGCAATGACAGTGAGGACAGAGTCTGAGATGAACACAAAGAGATGTTCTAAGGGACAATCAATGGACATTAAGGTGAAATGGTCATTTGATATGAAAGGTAAGAGAAAGGGGAGAAGCAGAGATGGCCCCAAAGAACCAAAGATAACCCAGGAAACCAGATGGGGAGGGATGGGAAAAGTGTACTCCGAAGGACAAGCTGCTTTAGGGGGAGAGATGACGAGCTCAATTTTGAATCTGGTCCAGGCAGCCAGGTAGAGTCATGGAAAGAGCTCTGCATCTGGAATCCAAGGAATATTCGCTCTGCTACTTACTAAATTAACTGTCGAATTTGGGACAAATCACTTCTTTCTGTGCCTCAGTGTTAAAATAAGCCTAACAGCGTTTGCACTCCCTGGAATGTAATGAAGAAAGCACTTTTGGTCCACCCTATATGAATGGACCTCATGATTCTTTCCTATGGGTAGTTAGGGATTCCAGTCTGCTTGCTCTCTAGGTGTATTGACAGAGATTGCCACCTCGGCCTCTCCTGGATTCCAGCTGTCTATTTTTAAGGCCAGAGGTCATGGAGAGCCTAGGCTTGTGTATTTTGTGGGGGAAAGGGAGGGGAGAACAGCAAATCTTTCCTTCCTTCCTCCCTCTTCCTGTTTAATTCAATCCATTTCTATGGTGGGAAATCTGTCGTTTTGGTTGCTGGTTATCAGGCAGGCAAAAAAGCAGGTAACAGACTGAATTTTGACTTTTTCATACTAATATTTAATAAAGTGAGGCTGAAATCCTCTCTGCTGCACTCTCTTGGGATCCTGTTTCAGCCAAGCCTGATCAGATTGGGAGCCAAAACCACTCCAAGGAGGGAGGGAGGAAGAGAGAGAAAGACAGAGAGACAGAAAGACACAGAGACGCAGAGAGAGACAGAGAGATTACTCTGGAAGAGTTTAATAATCCCTCAGCACTGAGAAACTTTGCCTTACCCCACAACCAACAAAATTCTCATTTCATATCATGCATACAGATGAGCATCCAACGTATGCCTATACGCATGTGTAGCTCCTGGAGTCGCTTGCCTGTCATAACGTTACCCCAAGTTCAAGAAACTCTGTTCATCTCCCTTCTCTCCAAGTCATAGCTCATTATCCCTGCCTTATGTGTTTACTTTCATTGGTCAGGCACAGTCAGCCATACTTTCATTCAAAGTAAAGGTATCATCAACCTCCTCCTCCTCCTCATCACTAGCATTTTAGATTTGCAAAGCACTTATTAAGTAGAGTAAGAAAAGTAACCATAGAAATCTCCCTCCCAATCTATAAGTTTGGGAATATTTTCCCATAAGTAGTATATATTGTATATACCTTAGTGGAGAAGAGTAGGATTGGCAGAGGGGCGCAAGAGGAGGAAACAGCTCTAGCCAAAGTACACGTGAAGGGCAACTGCCACCTTCCATACTCCAAGGCCCCTGGTGACTTCTGGTGACTTCTGGTGACATTGTCTTTCTGGTCCTTCTCAGCTCATTCTCTGCACATGGTTCTCAGCTGTGTCTACACTTAGGTGTTTTGTCGCATCTCTGCTGCTCCCCGGCTTTGCTTCTCTTCCTCTACTCTTGGCTTCACCTCCGAATCCCTAAGAAGAGGAATGGGCTTTTTCAATTCTCTTTTAGCTGAACTGCTAAATCCTGAGCTTTGGGTCTTTTATAAAGGCAGGGCTTCGCCAACTCTAAGCATCGATCAAGGAAGAAAGAAAACTTGAACTACTCTCTCTCCATAAGAAGATAAATCTCTAAGCTTTCTCTTGCCTCCAATGTTTTAAGTTCTTCTTGGATTGTATAATGGGCAGTCAGCTATTTAGAATCCACAGGTATTTTATCCATCCTTTAATTCACTTCCTTCTGCTAGTAGGATCAATGTGTCTGTCCTAAGCTTCTTTCTGACTTAGGAAAAGAAATCCCCTTTAGATGATTTCAGAAAAAACATGGGAAGACTTGTGTGAACTGACGCCAAGTAAAGAGAACAAAACCAGGAGAACAGAGTTACAACAATATTGTAAAGATAATTAACTTTGAAAAACTTAATAATTCTGATCAAAACAATGATTCCCGCAATTCCAAAGGACTCATGAGCACACATGCTATTCATCTCCAGAGAGAGCTCATGGCCTCAAGAGTGCTGTTTGAAGGATATTTTCTTCTCTTTCTTTCCTTCCTTTCTTTAATACGGCTAATGTCGAAATCTGTTTTGTAGGCTTATGCATTTTTGTAAGGGCTTTTATTTTTCTTGCCTTTTCAGTGGGTCAGGGAGGAGGAGGACAATTTGGAAATAAAAATAAAGTAGAATTTTAAAAATATAATAAAAACTTTTTAAAAGTGAAAATCCCCTTAACTCCAAATGACTACACTTGACCAACCTGCATCCCTCTCAAATCATTCCATGGGTTTTATTCCAATAAAACACAAAGTGCTCTCTGGTTCTGGGGCACCAGGGTTTTCCTCAAGTTCTTCAAATCCTTTGGGTACTGTCGTGCAAATGAACCTGAGACAGCTCCAAAGCTAAGCTTAGAAGGCAAGGTCCCAGTCTTTCCTGACCCACATTCCTGCCTTTATGATATACTGGACACCAGAGCAAGCCTCCTTTGGCCCATCCTATATATTCCTGAGGCTCCTGTCTTGAATGCTTGGCTGAATCCTAGATTTTAGGCTCTAGCTTGGAAGCGAGGCAGGAAGTGTGATGAAACCAGCTCTAGCCAGTTTGCTAGAGCTCATTGTTGAATTTTCAGTGTGAACATGTACACCAGAAATCTCTAGTTGTTACAAATTAAGGCTTGGTTTATTGTTTTGTTGTTTGCCTAAACCCCAGTTGTTAAACACTTCACCAGCATGTCCCTGGATCTAGGACATATTTACAATCTGTGATCTTGGGCACACTGATCCACCGCTTTGGGTGTCATTTTCTTCCTCTATAAAATAAGGGGGGTGTGGTGTAGAGTGTGCTAGACTAGATGGTTCTATGATCCAGTTCATTCTGCGCATGGTGCCTTTCTGAAAGCAAGTCATAGTTGTACTAGATTCTTCTGAGTATCTAGAAGAAGTTTCTATTATTACATGCTCAGTGGACAAAATTCAGACACAAGAGAAACACCCAGGGGAAACGGGTATAAATGGTGCATGTGGACCAAACCAGATGCACAGAAGGGTCCAGGCTGGGTTAATCCCAGAGGACTCCCTGAAAGAGGGGGCTCCCAAGCATCAGGACAATTGTGAAGGCTGCCAATTGGTGTGTAGAGCAGTAAGGCCCTGAGGAGTCTTTGTTCTCTGCCTTGGATTGTCAATTATCAGCCTAAAGCAGACTAGCCCAGGCTTTCTGAGCTGGTGTTTCTAAATTAGTCACTGGACCGTAAAGTTGATTGTATTGTTAGGAAAGGGAATAAAAGTTCTCCTTTCAAATTTTTCATGGTGCTTGGTACACAGAAGGTGCTTAATAAATACTTGTGGATTAACAAGTGAGCCAGATAACACATCTCTGTCAGAGCAGTTCAGCTCAGAGGAGTTTGATTACCTGACTGGTTTTCCTTATATGTCTCTTGGGGGGAGTCTTGTGTAATGCCTTACGCTCTAAACTGATGGACATCTTGAGAAATAGCATACACCACAGAGTCACATTTGCATCAAAGGGTCAGTGGGAGTTTGCACCATCTTCGGTTCCCTTTCCTATTCTCTCAGACTTATTGTTGCTGGAAGTCCAAGGACCCCATCTGTCAGAAGATGAGAGCCCTTGAGGCTAAAAAGGACTAGGTTTATCCAGTAACTGATAATGAAGAAGGGAAAGTTAGCCTCTACATGAAGGATTCATAGGAAAACATAGAGGCTAAAAGATTTGGGACTGGACAAGGGACCATACAAGAAAGGGATGTGCGAAATCACAGGATTTAGAACTAGAAAGCACAATCCTCTCATTTAAAGGGAAGAAAACAGAGGTTAAGGGATTTGCCCACAGTCACACAGGTAGGGATTATCCCAAGTGGGATTCCAATGTTGTTCTCCCAACTCAAAGTTTGGATTCTTTCCACTTATTCTGTGTAGAGTCTACAAGGCAGGGAGGCCCCTCCTCCATACAGGACTTTACTCCCCAGCCCCAGGCTGAGCCTCAATTACTGCTGGCTCTGCTCTGGTGACCTTCCTGTCATCTCTCCCATACCAGGAAAAGTAAACACCTGTGTATTGTGTCATGTCAGCCATCCTTCCCTGTGTCTAACTGTCACAGCTCCAGGCTTTGGACTCAGACTAGAGGGATAGGGCAGAAGGAGTTGGGGGAAGGGTTGAAAACTTTCTTTTCTTTTCCAGAACACACTGTGACCTGCCCCATGAATGGGCCCTTTGTGCTTCTCTGGGGACGGGCAACGTCACCAACCTCCTAGAGTTGGAAAATGAAGTCCAGGCCTTTGGGGCCCGGGGCTCTGCCCACATCTCAGGAAAGAAGATGCCTGTTCAGCCCAGTCTGGGCCAGGCCAGGGAGAGAGCAATATAATGTAGGGGAAAGAACTCTAGATCTGGAGTCAGAAGGCCTGGGTTCAAATTCTGACTTTGTTGTGTTACCTTGGGCAAGTTTCTGGGCCTCAGTTCTCTATCTGCAAAATATTGGGGTTGAAGATGATATCTAAGGTCTCTTCAAGCTCTAAGTACACACTTTATGTTTCTCTGGGAGAGAAAAGAACGTAGGCAGGGAGCTCTAAAATGGTGGTTTAAATCTTAGTTCTTCTACTAACTTCCTATAAGATTTTGGGCAAGGATTTTCCATCTTTAGGTCTCAGCTTTCCTATCTATAAAATGATGGAGCTAGATGAGATGATCTCTGAAGTTCCTTTCAGCTCTAAATTATATTACCTATAAGACCCCAGGGCTTTCTCTATCTGGAACCCTCTCTTCTTTCTCTCTACACCTGGACACCCCCCTACCTATAAAAGTAAGAGCTGAGATCTGAAATACCCAGAACTGTCCCTTCTGTAATAGCCAAAGCCTCTGGGAGCAGAAGAGGAAGGTTGGTGTGCTGCCAAGTTGAGGGCTTCCTGAGTTTCCCCTTCCTTGGCACTGAGCCCTCCCCACCCCCACTTCCATTCCTGGCACTTAACTTGCCACCCCCGGTTTGGGGGCCACTTAACTCAGTCTCAATGGAGCCATTGAAGATTCTGGAGAAACCTTTCCCCACATGTCACAGTCCTCCCGCTTGAAGCCCCAGGGCTAGCTTTGCAGCTCCCCTCAGGGTGGCAGAAGGGAAGCCTGGGGTGGGGTTGACTTTGGTCCTACTAGCAATAGTTTCTCCACAGTCCTGAACTGGACTTCCCCATGGACTTCAGAAAGCACCCTAAAGAGAACTCAGGGAAGTGGAATTGCTCTGGGATAGGGAAGGGGTCTCCAAAATCTTTGGGCCCCAGCAGAGAGGCTTGAGAGAGAATTTTAAAAGTCCGCTAGTATGAGGGAGACCGATCACACAGCTGTCTGGGCTGCTTCACCCTTGACCCATTTGGATTCTCCAGCTTGTCCTGGGTCTGCCCCAATATTCCCAAAGTGTTTAGAAAGACTCCCTAGCTCTGGCCTCATAAAGCCCCTAAGATCGTAGAATGTCAGAACTTCAAACTTGGGAGGGGAGGGAAGGGGAGAAGAGAGAGCCAGAAAGGGCAATATCCAGAAATCCTCTCGGGCAATGGGTCCTGTAGGGGCAAAGAAAGGGGATGACAATAATGCTCTAGGGGGAAGAACTCGGGATTTGGAATTAGATAGCCTAGTTTGAACCTGGACTTTTCCATTGACTATCAGTGTAATTTTGGGCAATTCCTTTTCCCTCTCTCAGTTTCAGTTTCTTCCTCTGTAAAACAGAGGGATCAGATTAGAATTTGGATGACCTCTAAGGAAGGGTCACTCAGTTCTCCGTACTATGATCCTACAGTCATAATTCAAATTTTTATAGCACTTTACATTACGGTCTTCAACAGGATTTTCTCATAATAGCCCCATTTTACAGATAAGGAAATTGAATCTCAGAGAAATAAAGTGACTGTCCAAAGTCATACATTGACAGTATCACTGTCAAAGCTGGGATGTAAACCAAGGTTCCCTGGCCCCAAGTCTGCTGCTCCTTTCCATTGTACATTTCCACTGTAAAATGAGGATAATCATAGCACTTCCCAGGGTCCCTGTGAGGATTAAATGAGATAACGTTTGTGAAGTGCTTAACACAGTGCCTGGCACATAGTGGGCATTTAATAAATGTCTCTTTCTTTCCTTCTTCCTTCTTTCTTTCCATCTTTCTCTTCCTCCCTCCCTCCCTCCTTCCTTCCTCCCTCCCTCCCTCCCTCCCTCGCTCCCTTCCTTCCTTCCTTCCTTCCTTCCTTCCTTCCTTCCTTCCTTCCTCCCTCCCTCCCTCCCTCCTTCCCTCCTTCCTTCCCTCCCTCCTTCCTTCCTTCCTTCCTTCCTTCCTTCCTTCCTCCCTCCTTCCTTCCTTCCCTCCTTCCTTCCTTCCTTCCTTCCTCCCTCGCTCCCTTCCTTCCTCCCTCCCTCCTTCCCTCCTTCCTTCCTTCCTTCCTTCCTCCCTCCCTCCCTCTCTCCCTTCCTCCCTCCCTCCCTCCTTCCTTCCTTCCTCCCTCCCTCCCTCTCTCCCTTCCTCCCTCCCTCCCTCCCTCCTTCCTTCCTCCCTCCTTCCTCCCTCCCTTCCTCCCTCCCTCCCTCCTTCCTTCCTTCCCTCCCTCCCTCCTCCTTCCTTCCCTCCCTCCCTCCCTCCTTCCTTCCCTCCCTCCCTCCCTCCCTCCCTCCTTCCTTCCTTCCCTCCCTCCCTCCCTCCCTCCTTCCTTCCCTCCCTCCCTCCTTCCTTCCTTCCCTCCCTCCCTCCCTCCCTCCTTCCTTCCCTCCCTCCCTCCCTCCCTCCTTCCCTCCCTCCCTCCCTCCTTCCTTCCCTCCCTCCCTCCCTCCCTCCCTCCTTCCTTCCCTCCCTCCCTCCCTCCTTCCTTCCCTCCCTCCCTCCCTCCCTCCCTCCTTCCTTCCCTCCCTCCCTCCCTCCCTCCTTCCTTCCTTCCCTCCCTCCCTCCCTCCCTCCCTCCTTCCTTCCTTCCCTCCCTCCCTCCTTCCTTCCTTCCTCCCTCCTTCCTCCCTCCCTTCCTCCCTCCCTCCCTCCCTCCTTCCTTCCTTCCTTCCCTCCCTCCCTCCCTCCCTCCTTCCTTCCCTCCCTCCGTCCCTCCTTCCTTCCCTCCCTCCCTCCCTCCTTCCTTCCTCCCACTACACCACCCTCACATCTTCACAGTTTTAAATCCACTTGCAGGAGCATAGGATTTACAGCTGAATAGTTTCTTGAATAAGAGCTAACAATAGCTAGGATATACATAGTGCTTTAAGATTTACAAAGCACCTGACACATGCTCTCATTTGATCCTCACAACAGCCTTGAGAAGAAGACGATATTACTGCCCCCACTTTGGAGATAAGGAAACGGACTTGCCCAGGATCTCTCAGTGAGGAAGCATCTGAGGACAGATTTAAGCCCAGTTCTTCCTGACTACAGGTCCAGTGCTCTAACCAGTACACCACCAAGTTGTCTCAGTAGGCTTTAAACCATCTTGTTCAGCTCCCTCATTTTACAGATGAAGAAACTGAGGCCCACAGAGGCTAATCAACTTACCTAAGGTTGCTCGGTTATAAAGTAGCAAGGTTGGGGTGTAAAGTTGGGCCCTCCAATTTCCAGCCTAGGATCCTTTGCATTCTACCATGTTGTCTCCCGGGTTGTAGTCCAGTCCATCAATCACTGGCTATGGTAACTTTGGACAAAGTCACTTCCCCTCCCTGATTCATAGTTTCATCTATAATATGAAAAAGCTGGATTATAGGTTGGCGTCCCCTGTAGAAGACAACCTCCTTGAGGAGAGGGATCGTTTCATGTTTGTCTGCGCGGTGTTCCAGACAACTCCCTGACTAGAAGGTGCTGAGCAGGTTCCCATCTGCAGCGGTGGAGGGAGTTGCTTCCTCTGGTGGTGATTATACCAATGAAATAAAGATCTGGACCAAACACCCAAAAATACCCATTGCCTAGCACAATGCCCTGCACACTTCAGGTGCTCAAGAAATGCTTGGGAACTGGTTGATTGACCAGAAGATCTCTAAGGTTTCTTCTAACTCCGTGGCAGCTGGAATGTGAAATGTGCCATAAAGAGATTGTTAGCCCAAAGAGAAGGGAGAGGAATTTCCTCTAATAAAAAGGCCAGTCTGGCTGACCCTCATTCCTTTGGGACTGAGCCCTACCCTACGAGTCCCTATGTCCAGTCTCCTGCACAGCCTGGAGCCTGCAGAAACCTCTGTGGGTGGGACAATTTCTTAGTCTCTTAGTCTGTTTCTTTCCTCTCTCCAGAAAGTCCAGACTGCCTCCTAAATCCTTCTCCCCTCCTCTCTGGCCCCAGTACCTTAAGGGCCTATAGGAGATTCTTAGGATGTGATTGAGATCTCCTCTACTCTGAGGGACTACAGGTCAGGGCAGGACCACCCCCCTCAACCCCATGACATCTTATCTCCCATCACCCTATTCCCTCCCCCCCCCAGGTCCACCCACTGCATTCCTCTGGGGGGCCCAGCCAACTCAGAGACCTCAGTATGAGTCTGGGCACAGGCCAAACCTCAGTCCCCACAGGCTTGCAAAGGGCTGGGAGCACAGCCATACCCTGGAGTCTGCTGAGCTGGCTGAGCCAAGGACTCAGTGAGGAAGACCCTTTTTCAGGGAGCAAAGGTCTCTTCTGGCAATCCACCCAACTTCCTTTCATTTCTCCCTGTGGAGGTCCACTTAGACGCCTCTGCCTGGCTTTCCAAGGCCTCCCACCATGATAGTTCTCCAACATTCCTCTTCACTCAGGAGTCAGAAACTATTCCCCTTAAACTCATCTATCTGTCCTGTATTCAGGTCTCACTTGGCTTTCCTTTTTTGATACCTTTGCCCAGCCAGGGCTTCTTAAACTTTTTCCACTCTTGACCCCTTCATCGCTTCTTGAACTGTGGGTCATGACCAGTTTAAGAATTGCTGGACAACTATTCCCCACTCTAGGCACCATCTCTCTCCATTCTTATCCCACTCCCATTGAGTGTAAGAATGTCTGCCCCTTAGTGGTTCTTTGAGGACATGTCTCCTATCTTGGCTCAGGAACTCTTCAAGGACAGATCTAGAGGAATATGCAAATATTGATGTAAAGGGCTCCTCTCAGAAAAATATTACAGGTGTGGTAGATCACACTGGTAATCCCTGCTCCTGGGGAAAGCCAAGGCAAGGCAACTTTACACCCGGCCTTGCTTACTTGAGTTAAGGAGTTCTGAGCAGAAGTAGGGCTAGAGCTCATGTTGTATCCACGTTAACTCCATCACCAAGTTGCCTAACGAGAGGTGAACCTGCCTTTGTCGAAAATACTGGAACAGTTTAAAGCTTCTGTGCCAAATAGTACTGGAATCCACTCTTGAGTAGCTTGGGCAAGACGGGAGACCTAGTCTCAAAACAAAAACAAACAAACAAAAAAACTCCATAAACTCCATGCCTTAGAATGTGGGGAATAGCCAGGAGACACCCCCACACAACCACTCGAATACATATTTGCCCTTTTCATCCTTAGGAAGTCCCTGTGGGCCTTTGGCCAGGAATGGCTCTGGGTGAGTCCTTTGTCCCTTTCCTAGACTTCCTGAGTTTTCTCCCACCCCTTGGTGGCTGGACTCTGCCTGTGGGCCTTTTATTTTAAAGGAAGAGAGCAACTTAAATTTAAGCCCTGGGTTTACTAGGTTAACCCTCTTGGGAAATGTCACTCCCTGTGAATGGATAATGAGCCAATTATTATCTTCAGTCCTAACCCTGGGGGTGGCTTTGGGCTTCTCAGATGTCTTTGCTGTTTGTGCCTTTTAGATTCTTGACTCTGGCACTAGCAGCAACACCTCTGGAAGCCAAGTTCCTAATCTGGGGGCCTCAAGGTTTCCCTTTTCCTCCCCTGGGGCCCATGACCTATCATGAAGGAAAGAGCTTTAGATTAGTAATCTGAGGATCTAAGGTTGAAGACTGATTCTACTTCTTACTGACTGTGTGATCATGAGCAAGTCAGTACCCCTCGACAAGCCTCAGTCTACCCAAAAGTAAAATAAGGGGTTTGAACTAGATGATCACAAAAATTCCTTCCAGCTCTAATCCCTACGAACTCCTACTCATGAAAACAATGGCACACAAAGGCAGCTCAAACTGAACATGTTCTAAAAGGAGATTTTTCACTTTTGTTTCCCAAAAGGTCTTCCTTCCAACTCCCCTATTTCTGCTAAGGGAACCACCATCCTCCCAGGTAGGTTGAAACTTCAAAGCCACGTTTGACTTCCTTTCCTTGGCCCCCAGGAATTGCCAAATTCTGTTGATTCTACCTCCATCCATTTCTCCCATCTATTCATACCAACACCACCTCATTCAGATCTGTATCATGGGGATAATATTGTAGCACTTCCTTCACAGGGTTATTGTAAGTAAATTGCTGTATAAGGGTGAGTCGTTATTCATCAGTGTTGTCATTATTGCCTCCCGCTAGACTAGCAGAACATCTTTCGGACTGGTTCCCTCACCTTCAGTATCTCTTCTCTCTAACCCATCTTTCACATAGTTGCCAAAATAATCTTCCCAACGCATGGACCAATAGCCTTCTAACTAGTCTCTTTGCCATCCATCCACTGGGCTGCCCGAGGTGATTCTTCTAAAGCACAGGTTTGATTAGGTCATTGCTCAGGCCACTCCCTCTTCCCTCCAGGCCCCATCCATGAACTTTAATGGAGCACCTGTGTTTTTTTGTGTGTGTTAATTATTAGGCCAAAATGAGCACGTGCAGCAGAGAATTGATCCTTACTTTGTTGCATCTCAGCTTCAGAGGCTGCATTGAGTGCACAGTCATCTGTGAACAGAAAATCATGCACCAACAAAAAAAGCACAGGTGCTCCTCCATCAGCCACCACCATACCATCCATACGTGGAACCATCAGTTACAACAAATGGAGAAGTTCTGAATGCTGTGGATAAGTTCACTTACCTTGGCAGTGTACTTTCCAGGGATGTACACACTGACGATGAGGTTGATTCATGCATTGCCAGAGCTACCTCAGTGTTTGGGAGGCTCCAAAGAAAGGTTTGGGAGACAAGAGGTATTAGACTGACTACCAAACTGAAGGTCTACAGAGCCATTGTGCTGACCTCATTGTTGTATACCTGTGAAATATGGACAGCCTACCAGCGCCATGCCAGGAAACTGAATTGCTTCCATTTGAACTGTCTATTCTGAGGATCACCTGGCAGGATAAGGTACCAGACACTGAAGTCCTTGCTCAAGCTGAACTGCCAAGTATTCAAATTATACTTCAGAGAACGCAACTCTGATGGGCTGGCTACATTGTTTGAATGTAAAATGAATGCTTGCCAAAAAGACTATTTCATGGAGAACTTGCATGGGGCAGGCGATCACATGGTGGCCAGAAGAAACGATACAAGGACACTTTCAAGGTCTCTCTCAAGAACTTTGGATTTGACTGTGTAACATGGGAGACACTGGCACAGGACTGCTCAGCATGGTGTGCCCGCATAAGAAAGGGTGCTGTGTTCTTTGAGCAAAGTAGAATTGAGACAACACAAAGTAAACACAGGATGCTCAGATTTGGGATATCCACCCCAAATATTCATATGGACCATCTGTGGCCAACCTGTGGTAGAGCATTCCAAGCTCGTATTGGTCTGATCAGCCACAGTCGGACACACTGAAATTTCACTTCACAATGGTGATGTCATTCTGGTCCTCTTCGAAGATGAAGGCCAACAACCAAACAACCAACCATGAACTCTAATGGTTCCCTAATACCTCAGAAACAAATTTAAATTCCTTTGCTTGGCACTTGAAGCTTTTTATTACCAGCCCCTTACTATTTTTCCAGTTTTCTTATCCGTTGTTCTCCCTCTTTGTTCCAACAACAAAGTTCTGAACTCTGACTGACTTGTAGTTCCTTCAACATAAAAGTACATCTCCCATCTCTGCTTTTGAACTATCTGTCTCTCACTGATGGAATGCACTACCTCCACACGTTTGCCTCTTCATTTCCTTGACTTCATGCAAAGCAGCTCAAATCCAACCTACTCTAGGCAGCCTTTCCTGGTCCAGCCCCAATAGTCCTCCCTTTCCCCCCAAAGCAGGCTAATGTTTTCCCTTCCATCTATTCTATCTTCTATCTACCTAGTTGTTCACTTGCTGTATCTCCCAATAGAATGAAACCTGCTTGCAATTTGAGGGATAGCAAAGAATTGGAAAGAAAGTAGATGCCTGTTGATTGGGGGAATGATTAAAGTTACTATGGTACATGAATGTGACAGAATTTTAATGTACATTAAGAAATGATACATGTGATGAATACAGAAGCATAGAAAGATCTGTATGAACTGATACAGATTAAAGTAAGCAAAGCCAAGAAAACACATGTAATGATTACAAGGTAAACAGAAAGAAAAAACCACAAAAATCTAAAGGTAATATGGCAAAATTATGAAGAACATGAAAGGCGCAAAAGGAGAAACATGATGTCGTCCCCACTCTACCCTAGGTAGACGTGTCCACAAAACATGTACTTTGCACATATTTTCTGGATTTTTCAAGGAAGAGCTCAGTTATACTAACTTTTTGTATTTTTTTTTGTCTTTAAAACATACTATTTGTCACATGTATAACCTGTATCGGATTGTTTGCCGTCTTGTGGAGGGGAATGGGGGGAGGAGAAGAAGAGAAGGAAAAATTTTTGGAACTCAAAATCTTATAAAAAATGAATGTTGATAACTCTCCTTACATGTAATTGGAAAAATAAAATACTATTGACATTTAAAAAATACTATTTATTATATGGAATGGCTCTTTGGGAGAAGGAGGGAAAGGAAAAGATGCTAGGAAAACTAAGTTGTTGAAAACCCCCCAAAAGACAATAATAAAAACATTTAATAAATAAAAGAATATAAGCTGCTTGAAGGGAGACTGCCTTTTTGCTTTTTTCCCCTCCAGTTCTTAGCACAATAGTCTCACACTTAGAGAGTGCTTAGTAAATACTTATTGACCTGGTTTAGAGTCAAAACCTTTAATGGCTTTCTATTGCTTCTAGGATTAAATAGAAATTCTTTAGCCTGGCATATAATTGGCTCCAGTTTACCATTCCAGATGGGTTTAATATTTTTTTCTTCATAATAAATATTATTCTCCTCCTCTCTCTTTATGGTCCAGTCAGACTGGTCTATCATACTTGCTATCTCACATATATGACATTCCATTTTCCATCTCTGTCATAGGCTATTCCCCATGCCTAGAATGTACACCTTCCTTTCTTTTCCCTCTTAGAATACCTCCCTTCTTTCAAAACTCAGTTTAAGATTTCTAAATGAGTTCTTTCCTATTTCCCCCTACCTACCAGTGCTTCTCTCTACCCCCTGAAGATTACTTTGTAGTTATGGTGGTATAGACATTACTTAGGACAACTGATAACTTTTATGTTGTTTTATTATGTGACAGCAACATCACATGTATGTATGTTGGACTAAGGTTGCCTCAGAAACATCTACTGTTGACCAAATGAAACCAGATTGAGTTAGTTTTCCACCCTTATTTCTGTCAAAGTTGAGTGCTAGATTTCATGCCATACATGTGTTTCATGGCTATCTTTTGTTGTGCTTTGAATTCTGGGGATTTTCAGAATGAATATCACTATTCCAAGAAGACATATACAAGTTGTAGAACTTAAAGGTCTCCTTTAATGACTTAGAGAGATCACAGCAGCTATGAGTGTGAGGATGTCAAGAATTTCAAGAATCATTCAAGCCTACAATGAAACAAAATCAGCAGCTCAGAAAACAGAAAGTAAATTCAATCGAAAATGAAAAATGATGCTAAAAACTGACAAACTGGCTGTGAAACAGACTAATGAATGCTCAGAAAATAAGCAAAGATCTTCCAAAGGTTCAAGCAGCTGGAAGGGTTATTATTAATTCCTCTACAAGGCATTTTAGGTTTCTTGAAGTTGAAAGGACAGCAAAAAGACCAAGTTTTGTTTGTTTGTTCTAAGAGCTACTAACCATTGCCATGAATATAAAAATGATAGGCAAGACAACACGCAGACTGGAACACTGAGGTTGGGAAAAAGTCATCTTTACCTTTCTCATTCAAGGCTCCATCAAAGCCATCATCAGAAGGAGTCCAGGGAAGTCTGTAAGATCTAGATATCTTCATAAGACTGTAAAGCATTCACCTAGAAAGATGTCTTGGGTTTGGTTTTTTTTCTTACTTCTGGTATGCCCAGAAATTTTATCCCTGTTGAGGAAAGAATAAATGCTTACAAATATTTGATATAATAAGAATTATTTCAGAATTACAGAAGTCCTCAAAGGGAGAGGGCATATTGCAACACAGCCTTGCCCCATGCCACATGTCATGAAAAGTTAAGAAATTTGTCGAAGAGATGGAAGTTAACATGCTTCAGTGGCCTGGGAACTTGCCTGATTCAAGCCACTTAAAACGCTGTAGGACTGTAATCTAGGCTAGACTTGGAAGAATGGACTCTTTGTCAAAGGTACACTTAATATTGATAAAGAATTAAAGAATGTTTCCAAATCTTTTGAACTCAATGCCAAATCATGTTTTAAAAAGTGATTGCAACAAAAGGAGGACCTATGGCATATTAAAAGGTTTTTTTAAAGATGTAAAAGTTGTAAGTCAGTCCACTAGCATTAAGTGCTTACTATGTGCCAACAGCAATGTTAAAAGCTAGGGACGCAAAGAGTAAAAGCCGACCTTGCTTTAACATATGTTCTAATAGGGGAACGTACTTTTTAAAAATTCCCTGTGTTCTATTCTATTTTCATTTATTTTGTTAAATATTTTCTAATTACATTTTAATCTAGTAACAAATTAGAGTCTGATACCTCTGCTCTACATCCTCTGATTCTAATACCAATTAATGTTTTAATTAATTTTTGTTTATAACATTATTTTTTAAAATTTGGAGTTCCAAATTCTTTTCCTCCTTCCAGCCCCTCTCCCATCCATTGAGAAGGCAAGCAATATAGCACTTATACATGTGAAGTCATGCAAAACATATTTCCCTATTAGCCATGTGAGGGCATACATTCTAACAGGGGAGATGGCATGTATATAGCTAGGTACATACAAGATGTAGACAGAGTAGATGGAAAGTAATCTCAAAGAGGAAGACACTGACACCTTGAGAGAGCAGAAAAAAACACTCCTGCAGAAGGTGGGACTTCTTTTTCTTTTTTAAAAAATTAATTAATTAATTTTTAGTTTCCAACATTCATTTCCACAAGATTTGGAGGTACAAATTTTCTCCCCATCTCTCCCTCCCCCCACCCTGAGATGGCGTACATTCTGATTATCTCTCCCTCCAGTCTGCCCTCCCTTCTATCATTCCCCCCCAATCCCATTTCCCCTTACTTTCTTGTAGGTCAAGACAGATTTCTATCCCCCACTGCCTGCATATCTCATTTCCCAGCTGCATGTATTGAGTTGAGTTTTAAAGGAAGTTGAAAAACAAAAGACAGTGGTAAGAGAACTGAATATTCCAGGCAGGGGCCAGAGCTAGGGCAAAGGTATGGAGTTGGGAAATACAGTGTTGTTTTGAGGAACTACAAGTAAGGCAGTATTACTGGTGCTTAGACTGGTGCTTAGAGTAGCATAATGTAGAAGAAGACTGGAAAGCTCAGAAGGGGCCAGGCTGGAAAGAGCCTTAAATGATACAGGGATTTATATTTGATCCTGGAAGTAACAGGGAAGCGCAGGAGTTTATTGGGGAGAGAATGACATCATGAGACCTATAATTTACTGTATATCAATATATTTGGTTAGTTTCTTTTTCTGTTTTATTTGTATACCACTGTATATATTCTGTAGTGTGTGTGTGTGTGTGTGTGTGTGTGTGTGTATGTGTGTTGTGTACATGTTTCTTCTGGTAATATCAACTCCTTAAAGGTAGGAACGTTTTCATTTTTAGTCTTCATACCCTTGGGTATCTGGCACACGGAAGGTATTCAATAAATTTGTGCTGATTTATTGATTCCCTTTCTTTAAGGCTCAGTTCAGGTGCTGCCAGCTCCTCCCTAGAGCTTGTCTCTGATGTCTCCAGTGGACAGTGATCTCCATTTCCAGATTGTAGAAATCTCACACCCCTGTTAGATTTCAGCGCCTGGAAAGGCAGGTTCATTTTCTTTGTAGCAGAGTGGGGTACAGGTGGGAAGGAAAGGAGTAAGCACTTATAAAGAGCCTACTATGTGCTATTACTACTGTTTACGTAGAGTCTACTTAGTGCCAGGCTCAGCTCTAAGTGATTTTATTTTATTTTTTTATTTTGTTTCACTGAGTGAAATATTATCACATCTGATCCTCACAACCACTGACTGTGAGGTAGGTCCTCTTATTATCCACATTTTACAGATGAGGAAACTGAGACAACCAGAAGTTAAATGATTTTTCTCAGTGTCACAGGGCTAGTAAGTGTCTGAGGCTGGATTTGAATTCAGGTCTTCCTGACTACAGGCCCAGTGTTTTATCTATTGGGCCATTGGTGGATGTCTCTTTGACTGTCTCATATAAAACCTTGTATAAAAAAGGTGCTTGATAGGTGTTTCTTGAATTGGAGACTAGAGACAGCCATGTGGTGTAGTGGATAGAATGTTGGAGCTGAAGTCAAGAAGTCCTGAGTTCCAATCTACTTCAGCATTTTACTAGCTGTGTGACCCCAGGCTAGTCACTCAGCAGTTTTTAACCTCAGGGATAATAACAGCATCTACCTCTTAGAGTTGTGACATGGGCTGAAATGAGATAATATTTGTAAGATGCTTTATAAAACGTAAAATGTTTGCGTGTATATTTGTAGCTGTATAAATGCCAGGTATTGTTAAAATTGATCATTGGGTTGTTAATCTCTCACAAGTACATCGCCCTTCATAATTTCCAAACTTTAAAAAATTCATCTTTTCATTGGATTAGATAAGGTTGTGAGTAAGTTGTAGAGGGATTTTCATTCCCATTTTAGAGATGGAGAAATGAGCCGAGAGAAGGTGACTTGCCTATGGTCACACAAGAAGTGAGTGGAAGAACCTGAAATAGACTGGGTCACCTGGTTGAAACAGATACCTCTGGGCACTGGAGTAATGACATAATTTTTATGGATGCCTTTTGCTGCTAAACCACATTCATTTCCCTACTTCTCTAGCAAGCTGTTCTTTCTGAGAAAGGTTGAAAAACAGGGTGAAAAGAGGCAATTTGGCAAAACCACCCAACAATATTTGACACCGTATCACATTACCCTACCTGGAAAATGTAACAAAGGCAGGTTGCTTTAAACTGACTATGAGATGTAATCTCTTCCTGGTGGATTTTTAATAATTATTAAAATATTTCAACCATTAGTCCTTCCCTCACAACCACTCTTCCCCTTCCCCCCACCATAAGGTAGGTAAGGTAAGCCACATCTCACAAATAAGGAGCTTAGTGTGATTAAAACATGCATGCACGATCATTTAGCTAGTTAATAAAACCCATGGTACGGAACTAATGGACTTGGATTTCCATGGACTGGGTTAAATCATGGACTCTTCTCCTAAATTCTTGTCTTTGGCTTAACTTGGAATTGAGTTCATTTTTCTCTCTGTAGTTTCTTAAACGTGATACTCTATCTCCCATCTTGCTTTTCCATTGGCTGTCCCCCACATCTGGAATGGTCCACTCCTTGTCTCTGCCTCTTAGATTCCTTGACTTCCTGCAAGACTCTGCTTAAATACATCCTACTCTAAGAGGCCTCCCTAATATGTTCAGACTCTTCTTCCCTTATGCCATTATGGGGAAAGCATTCAGGATTTCTAGAAATTTTAGGCCCCCACTTTTTTCTGGTGAGCCCTGTCTTAAGGCAGATCAATAAGCATTTATTAAGAACTTAATATCAGTCAATGCTTAAAGAAATTAATTCAGATTATTCACTGGAAGGATAAATACTGAAACTGAAGCTAAAATACTTTAGCCACATCATGAGAAGACAAGGCTCACTGGAAAAAAAAAAGATTGAAAGCAAAAGGAAAAGGCAGAGGGTGAGATAAATAGATAATATCATGGAAGCAACAAACATGAACTTGGACGGACTTTGAGAGACAGTAGAGGATAGAAGGGTCTGACTTGCTATGGTCCATGGAGTCATGAAGAGTTGGACATCACTGAATGACTGCACCACAAAAAATGTACCAAGTGTTGTACTAACTGCTTCATCCCTGCACTCACAGAACTTGTATTTTAACAGATAAAAACAGAGGAAGGATCCAAGAAGCTGTGTAAGATTCCATATAGTCATTATAAGTTATAGCACCAGCCTGGTCAGGACTTCAGCCCAAGATTGCTGAAAGAGTTGATAACCATTTTTCTCTGGACCAGCACAGTCCACACAATTCACATTACATGTGAAAACCAAACCACAGCTTTGCTCCTCCTCACTGTGGTTCTGTTCCTTGCTGATCCTTATATCTGGCTCTAGTTAGGTCCAGGTACTTCTGTGCTGCTGGCTACTGCTGCTCCAATACTGTCATGTAAATGACTTGCCCAGGGTCACACAGCTAGCAAGTATCTGATGCAGGATTTGAGCTCACATTTTCCAAGTCTAGTATTGTACTGTGCCACCTGACTGCCTTTAAGAATAGGACCAAGCAATGGAGTATAGAAATTCATCTTGCCCTACAAGAAAGTAAGAGGGAAGTGGATGAGGTGGGGAGATAAAAGGGAAGGCAGACTGGCAGAAGGGGCAATCCGAATGCATGCCATGCTGGGGTGGGGGAGAGGGGAGAGATGGGGAGAAAATTTGGAATTCAAAATCTTGTGTAAATGAATGTTTAAAACTAAAAATAAATAAATTAATTTAAAAAAGGAATAGGACCCAGGATATAGGCATTATCATTGGTCAATAGGGAAAAGGAGGGAAAGAGGCAATAGTCATGGAGATATGCTGGCACTTCCAGCCTACCTCTTTGCCTGCCTACAATCCAGCATAGAACTCAATCCTTGGGACATCATCCATTACCCTTTTCAAAGGGGAAACTGGGCACCTGACCCTGAGTTCAATTCTGTTTGTTCCAGACACTTTTCATACTTTCCAAGGTCACATTTGTCTGATATGAAATTAAGGCTGGAGCCAGAAACATCCAGGAACTTGGTCAGTTTCCATGTGTACAGTGGCCTGTCTATGAGGAAAAGAGAGGGGAGACAGAGAAGAGCTCTGCCTTCAGGGAGCCCGTGGTTTGAGGTGGAAGACAGTCTAGGGGAGAGGACGTGGTCTCTAGGAAGACAGAACCACACACATGGAAGAGGGTTAGGGGTATAAGGCGCTCCCAGGTGAGGCAATTCCCCTTGTCAATATAGGCTGGCACCTTTACTGCAATTTATAGTCCTGGAGAATTGCCTAAAGCACCCAGAGGTTAAGTGACTCTCCCTTTTCCTTTCCTACCAGTTCTCACAGCCAGTATAAATCAAAAGTGGGAAATGATCCACACCTTTCAGAGGCTCTAGAAGTGGGAATTGTACTAAGGTTACCTCTCTGTATTATGCTATGTACTAAGGAATAAAAATGTTTCAGCGGAGTGGCACGGTGGATACAGTACCAGGCCTGGAATTAGGAAGACCTGAGAAAATTTAGCTTCAAACATTTAGCTGTGTGACCCTGGGCAAGTCATTTCACCTCCATTTTCTTCAGTTTCTTCATCTATAAAATAGGGACAATTCAGAGCACCCTAACTCTTAGGGCTGTTGTGAGGATTGATCAGATAATATTTGTAAAGCATTTTGCACAGTGCCAGGGACATAGTAAACATTAGATAAATGTAAGCTGTTATTAACATTATTAGGAAAAACTGAGTCACTAAGACTGATTAAGTGATTGATATGGAGAGAGCCCTGGACTTCATTCATTCAGGGCCCAGGTTTCCTGTTACCCATGAGGCTTTTGGGTTCCCCCAGCTGGAAGCAATCTGGCTGTGTTCCCACAGTTCGGTGTCTACCTCTCTAATGGTTTTTATCACATGATGTACATCTTGCCATATACACTTAAAAACATATATGTATTTATACATATACACACATATACAATGCAATATTTACATATACTTATGTTGCCAATATGTGTGTATATGCACACATTAAGATATATGATAAACATATATGTGTGCATATGTATTGCAAATATGTGGACATATATTAAAACATTTGTATAAATACACATACATATACATACATGTATATACACATGCATGCATATATTGAGGATATTTCCTGTATATTTAAGCTATTAAAACTCAAGATGGCACGAAGATTTTCTGAATAACTGGTGTTATATGAATTCTTTATCTATATTATATATGTGACATATGGTATATACAGTATCTAGGCATGTCTACAGATTTACATATGCTATATATTATAAATACTACTATATGTGCTTATACGATATGCACATAACACACATGTGTATATCATATATACATATATGTGTACATACGCACATACACACATGCATTCATGAAAGTAGAAAGAATAATGAATTTGAGCCAGAAGATGTGAACTAAAGTTCTTGCTCCTGACACTTAATAGTTGAGAGACCTTGGACAAGTCATTTCCTCTCTGAGACACGGAATCTCCATCTGTAGACTGGAGATGATAGTGCTATCCCATGGTACTACTTCGAGGCAAAGTCTATACAGAGTCATAGAAAAGTGAGCCGTCATAACCATCGATTGTGATTTATAAGGATGACAAGGGTGGCCTGTTTCTTGGGTCCTTCAGTAAACCATCTTGGGGCTGAGTCCCTGATGGGGGGAGGCAGGTAGTCTGTTGGGCCAGAAGGATTAATCATTCTGGGAAGCTGGGGCAAAGGACTCTGGGTAAGGATAACTGAGTAGGTCACTTGGCCTGCTTTTGCTGGGGCCCTAATCATCCTGTTTGCAAGAAAGCTCAATGCTGCAGAGGGGATATATTTTGGGAACAGTCACTAAGATAGTCCTTGGGGGAGAACATCTTATCAGCAAGAAAGGCTGATAGTGGAAACAGCAAAGAGACAAATATGGGTTTGGTGTCCTGACCCCAAGTGGAATCTGCCCTGGGAGGGAGGCTGTGGGGTCTCCTTGTCAGAGGCTTTCACACGAAGGCTGGTTCACCAGGCAGTCTTTCATCTAGCATTTCTTAAGTACCCACTACGTGCCAGGTATGTTATGGGCAAGGGGAATTCTTGTTCATGGATGGAATAGATTGGATGCCTTCTGAGGCCCCTTTCCAGCTCTGAAATGTGATTCTGCGAGTTCCTTTTAAGCCCTGGTATGCCTGGGGGCCCTGCCCCAGGACACTTCCTGACCCCAGGCAGAGCCTGTCCTCTTTGTCCCGCCTGCATCCAGATCATCCCTCTGATCAGATCGCATCTTTGCACTATTGCTTCTTCCCTCAGCAGCTGTGGGACATTTGGGGGGCCCAGGGGCCTGAGCCTTTAGTAGGGTGTCTTCTGGGAGACCAGAAACAACATTTCTAACCTATTTGGATTGGTTTTAAGAGGAAAAAGGCTAGAAAAGCAGCATCAGGAGACCAAGGTTAGAGTCCCTCCTGCAGACTTAGAAGCTGTGTAACTGCAGCCAGGTCACGGTCTCTGGGCTTGGGGGAGGGAAGCCCCTCCTGCTGCACCCTCTCCCTCCCCACCTCCCCAGGATACAAGTAGAAGGGCATGTGGTCGGCTATTTGAGGCAGAGAGAACAGGAGTCTGGAAGCCAAAGGGAGTCCTTGCCTGGGTGGGGCCTTGGCTGGAGCTGGGAGTGAATCACCCCTCTGGCATGTGGCTATGCAAAAGGAAGGCAGATCTGGGCTCTGGGCGTCTACACTGATTAAGAGAATAGGCAGACAGACCAACATTTAAGTGGAGAATGAAAGGAGGGGGGAGAAGGAGGGAAGAGGAAGAAGGGATCTAAGTGGTACATAGACCTCCTAAAAAGCTCCTGGACATGTTTTGGCTTCTATTTGAACCCCAGGACCACAGACTATTAGAGTAGGATAAGAGAATTTAGTTAATACCTAAGAAGGGATTCTTTTCTACCATATCCCCCAAAAGTGGTCACATAGCTTCCACCTGAAGTCTTCTAGTGGCAGGAGTTCATTATCTTCAGGGACTTTTGCAACAACTCAACTTAATTCAAATCAGTTCATCATGGATTTTTAAAATGCCTGTTATTTGCCAGGTACCATACTAAGCTCTGGGGAGCCAAAGGGAAAAAGAAATAGTCCTTTGGTCTCCAAGAGCTTACATTCTATAGGAAGAAACAACTTGGTTGGGGCCAAGGCACTGATGATCAGGGATTGATTTTGTGCTTCTGAGAAGGGGAATCCTTTAGCCCTCAGGAAACACACACACACATAGTGCAGAGTCAGGAAGGCCTTATTTATATCTGACCTAAATCTGTCCTGCTGCAAAAGATTCTTTTTCTTTTCTTTTTTAGGTAGCAATCAGATCAGAATGAATCTAGGGACTCTAGGAGCCTTAAGGCAGAACTAACCTTCCTATTCCCTGATTCCAGTTACTCAACTCTCAGTCTCCAGGGGCCAGGGATATTTTCAGTACGGCGACTGAGGGCTCAGGAGCCATCGTCATCCCTATTTTGACAGCACCCTGTACTCAGCCTGCTGCTGCTAGCCACATTCACAAAAGGGCTTAGATAAGAGTGGGGAGACAGACAGGCTGAGGATGGAGGCTGTTCAGGAGTGAGTGGACCAAGGAATCCTTCAGGCATTTGGCCAAAGGGCTAAAGAGAAAGGAGAGAGCGGGAAGCAGGCCTGCTGGGGTGAAGGACCAGTGTCAGGAGGGAGGCAATGACTGTGAAGTGGGAGGAGCCCTGGGAGACAGAAGTCCTGGGTCTCTCACTGACCTGATGGTTTGAACAAGTTCTCTGAGTCTAAGATTCCAAGGCAGTAGTGCCTTAAGGAGGTTCTAATTTGCCTCCTTTAAAATGAATGTGTGGCTTATATGGTCTCTGAGGTCTCTTCAAATCTAGTAGTGGGACAGTGAAAAGAGATCTGTAAATGGAGGAATAGATTTGAGCCTCCACTTCTGCTCTTAGCTGTGGGACCCTGAGGGAATCCATTTGCTTTCCCAAGCCTATGTCCCCAACAGGAAAATTAGACTCGATGACCTCTGAGGTCTCTTCCAACTCTGAATTTGAGCAGCCACTTAGATTCTCTTTCCTCAGGGCCCTCTTTGCTTTGGTTTTGTGGTCTGAGGTCCCTTCCACTGGTGACATTCTGTGTTCTAAAAACCCTTTCAGCCCAGACCTTCTCCCAATCCAGGATTCTAAGGAAGTAGAGGCCTGAGAAGGTTGGCTCGTGACTGAAGTTTAATAAACAATCGCTCCCTTTGGCATTTTCTCCCGGATGAACTTATCAGCTACTTTGCTCCTGTGTCAGCCTGACAATTCACCTTCTGTTAAAGGCAGACAAAGGGACCGGAACTCAAGGCTGCTCTGCCTCATACTGCGCCAGGCCAGGGCCAATGCCCAGGATTACTTGGGGCTAATTCCAGGAGCAGTGTTTGGGCTGGAGAAGAGGCTCTCTCACCTTCATCCTTAATCCTCCCCCACCAAAGGTCAATCAATCAGCCTAAGTGATCCTGGATACCTTGTGGGGCTACCTCCTTGGAAGTTAGAGGGCCCTCCAAACTTAGCAACCCTGGTCCTGGTGCTGTTGCTGGAGAGGGGGATGACTCCTCAAGAAGGATGGCCACAGCCCCCCTCCCTTGCTCATCCTCCTTCCCTAGTCCAGGATGGAATTTTTTTCTTGTTGTAATGGCTCCTGATCTAGAGGGACTCAGGACCCTGAGAAGTTTGGGGGAGGCTGATAGGATGGGAGGGAAAGCTGAAGGCACTCAGGAAGCCTAAAGAAGATAAACTTGATGGGAGGTACATGCAGGATACCTGTATGAATGAGCAGGCATGTATTTAGGTCATTCAACTTTAGGGCAGCCATTCCTTTGGGGTGTCATTCTCTGACTTTAAACCCATGTAAGGAGTTATGAATCTGTGCCTGTGTTCCAGGGAGCCTGAAAGGAGGGACCCTTTCCAGGGAGTCTCTGGCTGATTGGAAGGCACTACATGGTGAGTCATTAGGAACAATGAGCCCATTCCACAGTACTAATTAGGGAGTTGACCTCTAGACTGCTTTCACAAGCTTTGGGCTGGGCTGGGATGTGTGCCTCCTGTAGAAATGCCCTTTTTGTCTCCCACCAAGCTCCAAATCCTCAAGCACCTCTCCCTAACTGTGTTCTAGAGAGGTGAAGAGACCTTCAAAGATAGGGACAGGTTACTGGTAAAATGCCCCCATCTCTCTCCCCCATTCCCCTTACAAAAAAAAAAGCTCAGAAACAGGTTCCCTCCAAGGCACATAATCTGCTCTGTTTCCTGGGGCAGGCATTGGTCTGACCCTGGCTCCTTCCAGACTGGGCTGGTCCTGGGAACTTTCTGAAGACTGGGAGCGAATTGATAGACTAGATAGAATAGATAGATGGTCAAAAGATCTAATTAGACAATTTTTAGAAGAAGAAATACAAGCTTTCAATAGTCATATGAAAAATGTTACTCCTTAGTACCAATTACTATGTTACTAATAATTAGTCATTTATATTATTTATTACTAATAATTAGAGATATGCAAATTAAGACACTCTGAGGTTCCACCTTATGCCCATCAGCCCATCAGACTGGCAAGGCTGACAAAAATGGAAAATGACAAATGCTGGAGAGGCTGTAGGAAAATAAGCACATTAATGCCCTGGTGGAACTGTGACACCATTTTGGAAAGCAATTTGGAACCATGACCAAAAAGCCATTAAACTGCGTATAAGTGATATCACTACTAGTTCTATAATCCAAGGAGATTAAGAAAAAGGAAAAGGACTCATATGTACAAAAATATTTATAGCAACTCTTTTTTATGGTAGCAAAGAAGTGGAACCGAGGGAGTCTCTATTAACTGGGGAAGGGTTGAACAATTTATAGTATATGAATGAGGAATCCTGTTGTAATGTATGAAATGATGAAGGGGACGGATTCAGAGAAACTTGAGAAGAGTTGTATGAATTAAAGCAGAATGACAGAAGCACAACCAAGAGAACAATTTCTATAATAACAGGAATATTGTAAAGACAAACAACTTTGGAAGAACTGGGAATTCTGATCAACACAATAACCAACTGTCATTTCTAAGGACTCATAAGAAACCTGTTATCCACCTTCAGAAAGATGAACTGGTGGACTCAGAGTACAGGTTGAAATATATTTTCTTCTATTTCTTTCTTTCATGGTTAATGTGGAAACTTGTTTTGCGTCTTTGACATGGGTTTTATTTTTCTTGGTTTTTCAATAGGTGGGAGGGGAAAGATGAGGGAGGAAGAGAATTTGGAACCAAAAGTAAAATTGAATTCAATGAAAAGACAGTTCAAATCCTACCTTTGGTGGGAAGTCTTTCCCAGTCTCCCCATCTGCTAGTACCTTCCCCTCTGAGATCACATTCCATCTCCTTTGTATATATCTTGCTCTAGCTCTTTATTTGCATGTTGTCTCTCATTAAAATATGAACTATGTAAGGGCAGAGGCTATTTTTGCTTTACCTTGTATCCTCAGCTCTTAGCATGGTGCCTGGCACATCGTGAGCACTAAATAAATGCTCATTGACTTCCTGATAACCTTTCAATGCTCAAGTAAATTAGTCACTAAGACTACGTAAATTGTAGAGAAGATGCCAACCTGTTTTGGTAGAAGGTGTTTTTTTCACCAGGGAATTCCCTTTATCAATTAAAATCACAGGGTCCAGTTCCTATCCCTATTCTTGAATTTTATGGAGAACAACAGACATGTGGTGGATGTGAACAGGCTACAACTTAGAACATATAACCAATGAAGAGTTTAGCAAAAGCAGAATAAAAGATGTTGCTGTTATTGATAATATCAAGGAAATGTATAGGAAAGAGATGGACTGATCACATGTCGAAGGAGAGAGATGACAGGTTCATAGCTCACTGTTATCCTCCCAATGTCACAGAAAGGGAAGACGGCCCCTTGCATGTTAGGTGGACAGTCTGTAGTGGCAGGACAAGGCCAGAGTTAGAGTTGACCTGACCATAATTCCAAAGAACTTAAGATGAAAAATGCTATCTACCTCCTGAGAGAGAGAGAGGGAAAGAGAGAGAGGGAGGGAGGGAGGGAGAGAGAGAACTGATGAATTCTGAATGCAGACTGAAGCATACTTTTTTTTCCATTTTCTTAAAAAAAAAACCCCCAAAGCAACAAGAATTTAATGAGACTTTTTTTTGGTGATGGGGAAATTCCTGTTGGGATACAGATCTGACTAGATGTGCTCTGAAGTTCTTTCCAGTTCAGATCCTGTGATTCTGTGAGTTAAATGGGGTGAATTACTACCCAGTAACAACTGAGTCAGTGGCTTCCATGACAAAGAGGGGCCATTTATAATGCAAAATGTGGCTATGGGGTCTCTGGGGAAAGTGCCCTTTTTTTCTTTTACTGTATTTATATTAGTCTGCCTCTAGCTAGGTCTCAGTGTGTATGGTTTGTGGTGATCAGTAGAGGGAGGGAGGAAAAAGGATGGTAGGAGGGGTGAAGAAGCTCTCTCCAGGCTACAGCCCTTGGGCCTCGTAGCAAGGGGTCTCTCCTGAGAGAGTTCATCATTAAGCAGATGGATTCCAGGCTGGCTGACAATGCAAAATGCAAAACCTCTCTCCATACAGCCCAGCTTAACCAAAGAATATGCAGAGATCTCTAGGCCGAAGAAATCTTCCTAGGATAGGAGCTAGCAGGAAACAAACTTAGGACCTTGATAAAAGGAGAGATGGTTCAGTGGATAGAAGTGCCAGACCTGGAATCAGGGAAATCAGGGAAGACTCATTTTCCTGAGTTCAGATATGACTTTAGGCTCTAGCTGTATGACCCTGAGCAACTCTCTTAAGCCCTGTGTGCCTCAGTTTCCTCATCTGTAAAATGAGCTGAAGAAAGAAGAAAGCACTCTAGTATCTTTGCCATGAAAACCCCAAAAAAGATCATGAAGAGTGGGACACAACTGAAAACAACTGAACTGAAAAGAGAAGAGAGAAGAGATAAAGGCAACTTGAGAGCCAGGAAAAGTACCTAGAGAATGTCTAACAAACACAGCCCCAGGCACAATCCTTGGCTTTCAGGTTGGTGACCGGCCTAAGCCTTCATAATTCTCAACCCTGGGAGCCACTCTTGGCTCTCCTTCATTCCCAAATCTAATCAGCTGCCAAGTCTTATCTAATCTATTTGTAAAATATCTTTCCCATCTGTCCCATTCAAGCAGACACTACAGGCACTGTCTAGGCTCCCTTTACCCCCTGCCTAGACTATTGCATCGGCCTCCTAATTGGTCTCCCTGCTTCCAGCCTCTTCTCTCTCTGCCTAGTTGCCAAATTAATATTCTCCAGATACAAGCTTGAGCACGTCATTCTTCTGCTTAAAAAATGTCTTCAGCGACTCCTTCTTGCCTCTAAGATAGAATCTAAACTCTGTGTTTGACTTTGAAAGTCTATGAGGATCTGGCTCTACTTTTCCAGACTTATTTCACATTATTCCCTTTCACACACTCTAATGTTTAGTCAAATTGGCCAAGTAATGATTTCATCTACATGAAAATTCAGTTCTCAGTCATGGGGCCTGGACTGTTCTCTGGGGCACTGGATGCACTCCTTCCTCCACAGGCCTCTGGGTCCTTAGCTTTCTTCGAGGCTCTACTCAGATGCTGCCTCCAATGTAAAGTTTATCTTGGCTCTTCTCCCTCCTCAAAGAATCTTGTACTGACTCACACATTTACAAGTGTTTCTCAAAAGAATGTAAGTTTCTCCAGGGCAAGGTCAACTTTTTACTTTTGTCTGCATCCCCAGTACCTCAAATAGTACGTTGTACTTAGGGGGCGGGGTCTGGAACTGTGATTTCATTGGTATAGAGAAAACCCTTGCCCTGTCAAGTAGGCCAGCAACTTCCCTGCACCTTAACGGTCTTAAAGAGATCCTAGAACACTGAGAGGTGGACATGTGCCTTGCTGAGATCCCATGGATGAATTGCTACCCAGTGACAACAGAGTCAGTAGCTCCCACTAACAAAGAGGGGCCATTTAAAATGCAAAATGTGACAATGGGGTCCCTTGAGTATATGCTCTTTTTTCCTTAAACTTCATTTACATTGATCTGCCTCTGGCAGGATCCTTTCCTGCGTGGAGTGTTTGTGGTGGTGAGTGGAGGGAAGGAGTAGGGCAGAAGGCCAGAAGAAGTAGAGGGGTTCTCTCTAGGTAGCAACAATTGGGGCTCATAGTGAGGAGGTCACTCCTACCAAGGCCAGGATGTGCTAGAAGTGGGATTTGGACCCATGTCCTCTTGATTCCAAGCCTGGCTCTCTATCCACTAGTCAACAAGTCAGCAAGCATTTATTAAGTGCTTACTATATGCTAGACAATACACTAACCTCTGGAAATGAAGAAGAAAGCAAAAAACAATTCCTTCTCTCACAGTTTAATGGGATGGATAACGTAAAAAACTGTGTACAAAAAAGGTTATCTATCTATCTATGTATATATACATATATGTATATATACATACTGTATTGGTAATGACACTAGCAGCTGCTGTGGAGGTGCCTGCTAACACAGGTTCTTGATCTGCTTTTCTAAAGGAAAGATAGATTCAAAGGGGTTAATAATCTTACTTTAAACAATGCAGAAAGATAAAGATATATAGGTATCCAAGTAAGAATCTGATAGACAGAGCTGCAGCTATCTAATCAAAGTAAATGATTTATATTATTAGACCAAGGAGCACAAACATCTGAGTTCTCAAAGCAAGGGGAATGGGGGGTCCTTAACAATGGCTACCCAGAGTCTGGTCTCGAAATCACAAAGACCATTCTTCCCATGAGGGAACCCCAAAGCAAAATGTCAACCTGCCAGAATATATAACAAAGACTCAGCCCCTGATTGACTCAGAGCCAGAAGGCACAAAACCTATGTGACTGAGCACAACTGTGAATTATCAGGGTTCAAAGGAGATTAATCCTTCAGATGTTTACAATTTAGCCTGAGCCTGGGAAAGTGAACTGCAAAAAGAAAGCGACAAAAATCCCATGTTTCTTGTGCTTACACACACACACACACACACACACACACACACACACACACACACACTAAATTGGAGATAATCAGAAAAGGAGCACTAGCATTACATGGGGTCAGAAAAGGCTTCTCACAGGAGGAAGAGCACAAGCTGAGACTTGAAAGAAGATAAGAAAACCCAGAGGTGAAGATGGAGATGAGAAGGGGGAGAGTTCCAGGCATGGTGGACAGTCAATGAAAATGCCCAGTGTGAGGAGATGGAATGTAGTCTTGAATTGTCAGGCCCAAACTCTCATGGACACTAAAACTGGGCAGGCTGTTTGGAATGGAGAGGAAGTATTTGTTGAAAAGGAAGAATGAAGCTGGGTGAAGAGTCAGGTAAAGTACTGGAAAGAATGAGAAGATCTGGGTTCAAGTTCTACTTCTTGCCACTTATGGCTTTGGGCAAGTCACTTTCTCTCTCTGAACCTTAGTTTCCCTATCTGCAAAATGAGAGGGTTCAATTTAATTAAAAAGGCATTTATTAAGCACCCACATTGCCAGACATTGTTCTAGACCCTGAAAATACAAAGACAAAAAGGAAATAGTTCTTTCCTTCAAGGATATTATATTGGGGGGAAGGAGGGAGTACAAGGTGAACAACATGTATACAGAAATTAAACACAAAATATAATTTCAAATATCTAGCATGAAGAACACTTTGTTCCAAAGAGAATGAGTTCCAGAGCACAAAATGGAAAGATAGGACAAAGTCAGATAGGGACATGGGAGGGATGGGGCTGCCATAGATAGGTATGAAGGAGCAGGGAATGGTAGCCTGGGAACCACTCAATTGACCAATAAGCATTTATTAAGCTCCTATTATGTGCTGGGGATACAAGTACAAATAATATAAACTATCTCTATTCTCAAGGAGTACTTATTTTAATGAGAAATAACTAACTAGATAGATATAGATATACACACACGCATATACATATATGTGTGGGTAGCTATCTATATATACATGTATATATACAAAATAAATATGCATAAAATAAAACAAATAAATACAAGAGAGTTTTTGCCTAGAAACCTGACTCAGAATCACTGGTTTCTGAGTGGGGCTATCGGGCAGTGAATGGTCCTATCTTCATGTTCTTCCCATAAGCAATGGGTTCTAATTAGCAGACCTTCAGCAAGGAGTAGAAACTGTGGGTATAGGAGGGCATTACTTGTAAGGTGGCTAGGAAGATGAGGATCTGTGATTCTTCCTGATGGTCAGTGCAGGGGTCTATGGAGTCCTTGGGCTAGTCTGGTTATAGAGGGGTGAGGCATGTTCGAGGCACTCATACTCCAACTCCAATCAGGCCAGATCTGGCCCAAGGTTCACTCCAATCTTGAGGTGATTATGGCCCCCCAGATAGGGGAGGGAGTGCGGGAGGAAGGGTAGCATCTACTGGGTCATTGGTCTTGGGTTGGTTCAATTTATAATCTCTAAAATCTCTTCCAACTCTAACTAATTATGATCAAATCAGATTAGATCACTCTATCCAGAGGACAGTTATCAGGGAGTTAGCTAATTTCTTCGGTGCACACACTTCCTCCCTGTCCTCTCCCATTTCATAGATGAGGAAACTGAGAGAAGAAAAATGTCTTGTTCAAGATCATACAACTAGTTCATAGTAGACCAGGTATAGTAGAAAAGCACCAGATGTGGAGCAAGACTTTGAATCTGTTTGCTCAATTTATTTCCTTAAGAACCTTGGGCAGTCATTTGATCCTAGTTACTCTAGGTTTCCTCATGTATAAAACGAAGGGATTGGACTGGACAGTCTCTAAATTCTCCTCCAACACTAGACCCTATGACTCAAACCCAGGCCTTCTGACTCAAGCCCAACACTCTTTTCAATATACCACAATGCTCTGAGCCTGAGAAAAGCCCCAGTGTTAGGGACCCCTCTTGAGGGTTTTTGAAAAACTTTGGGAGGTCAGGCAAATTGCGTCAGCCAGATTACGGAATGGGCAGATTGTGGCCACACTGATCAGCTGTAGTAGATGCTGGCCTTTGTTTTTTGGAAGGAAAAAAGTTAGATATCCCTTCAAATCCCTTTTGAATAAGGGCAGAACAAGATATAATAAGAAGCATATGAATGAACAGAAGAATCTGTTTTGCACAAATAACTTGTATTCACTCCCTCATTGGTTCTCCATTTAAATTCTAAAATTGTTTGATTCTGGGAAAGAAAAGGAACTGAAGAGGGAAACGGTGAGCAGAAGGAAGGGCTAGAAAATCTGCAAAATCGCCAAACATGATAGTTAGAAAAAGTCTCAGAAAACTTCCTAGTCCAGTGTGCAGAAAGAGCTAGGTCTAGAATGAAAGGAGGGAGCTCCGATCCTGGTCGGACCCTGGCTGATCTGGGGTGAGACGTTCAATCCTTTCAGATTCCTCAGCTGAAAAATGGGAATAATAATGAATATTTTTAGAACTCTTTGGAGCAAAGTGCCACCCTTAAAGGACTATGAAAAGTGGCCTTTTGTGTAGTAGGTTCTCAATAAATTTCAAGTGAATTCATATTCCTAGTCACCTCTTTCCACACACTTTCATAAGTATTCTCTCTGCCTGGTTCCACTATTTACTACTTAAGTGACTTTACTCCTCTGGGCCTTAGTTTTCTCATCTGTAAATGAAGGGATTGGACTAGATGACTTTGAAGGGCCTGTCCAGCTCTGAAGTGGTATGGTATGATTTGAGAGAAAGAGAGAGAGAGAGAGAGAAAGAGAGAGAGAGAGGATCATGGCTCATAGATTTAGATTTGGCATGGACCTTGAAAATTAAGTGCCCAAGATCACACAGATAGAAAAAATTCAAGATTTTGATCCCAGTTCTCTGATTCCAAATCCAATACTCATTCCACTATATTATGCTGCCTCTCATCTTTCTTTTTTTTTGTTCAGATTATGTCTTTATACACACAAATAAATATGCACTTATACATATATACTTACATACATGCATATATACATATACACATACATCCCCTCCTCTAAAGTCCTTCTCTGCTCACAGCATGGAGGATTAGGATTTCTGAAGGAATGACATTGGAGCACCAATTTAGGCAGGCCCTAGGACGCTGGAGATGTAGAATGGAAGCAGAGATCGTTTGTTTTCTTTTTATATTCCTAGCATAGTACCTTGAACACAGTAGGAACTTAATAAATGCTTGTTGGATTGAGCTGGAATAAGGGCTCTTAGATCATCCCTAAATTCTTTCGAGCTCTAACTCTATGCTCCTGAAGGCTGAGATTTAGAGTATGTATGTGTTATCCAAGGATTGGGCTGCCTGGTGTGGTAGATAGAGTCAGCCCCTCAAAGTCCAGAAAAACCAGGTTCAATGTTATTGTTGTTCAGCAAATCCCAAAACAACCTGTTAATGCATGGTGGGGTCCAAACTGGATAAATACAGGGAATATTTTGATGAACTCATAAATTGCTGAAGTATTGACTTATATGTAGGAATATATATGTATTTATATATGTATACAAACACAAATAAGGAGGGTGGATCAGACGATGGTTCTGTAAGAACAGCTTTGATATCTTATAATTCATGGGATTTTAGAGCTGGGAAGGGCCTTAAAGGTTGTCTGGTCCAATCCTCCTTTTTAAAGAGGAGGGAATACAGTCCCACGGAGTGAAAGTGATTTGCCCAAGGTCTCAAAGGAAGCCCATGGCAGGGCTAGGATTCAACTCTACCTTTAGCTCTTTCCCTCCCTCCTCATCCCCTCTCTCAACAGTTTTATTTATTGTATTAAATATTTCTCAATTACATGCAAAAAACATGTTAAACTTTCCTTCCCTCTTTTCCCTCCCCCCTCCTTGAGAAGCAAGCAATTTGATATAGATTATGTATGTGAAATCATACAAAACCTATTTCCATTTTAGCCATGTTGCAAAAAAACAAAACACAGGCCAAAACCAAAAACAACCAAAGCCCAAGAAAAACAATGGAATTTTTAAAAGTGTGCTTCAATACGCATTCAGACTTTATCAGTTCTTTTTCATAGTATTTTTCATAATAAATCCTTCAGAATTATCTTTAAACATTGTTTTGTTGAAAATTGTTGTTTCTCACAGCTGATCGTCATCACAACACAGCTGGTTCTGCTCACTTCACTTTGCATTAGCTTCTTATAAGTTTTCTCAGGTTTTTCTGAAACCAGCCGGCTTGTCATTTTTTTATAGTACAAAAGTATTCCATCGCAAACATATACCACAATGTGTTCAGCCATTCATTCCCCAATTGGTGGGTATTCCCTCAATTTCCAATTCTTTTTCACCACAAAAAGAACTATTACAAATATTTTTGGACATATAGGTTATTTTCTTTTTCTTTGATCTCTTTGGGATACTGATGTGGAATTTGTGTGTGTGTGTTTGTCCTTTGTTGCCAAAGAAGACCATTCCATCAGAGAAATGATGACGTGACTTGCACTTGACTTTGTTTTGAGTGAGGGAGGGCTGTGCACGTCACCAGCCTCACTTCTCCTCCAGAGTCATCTGAATCCAGTGACCAGATATTCATCAGGATGACTGGAGAATTTGTATTTCTGTGTCAAAGGTCATGCACATTTTATAGCACTGTGGGCATAGTTCCAAATTGCTCTCCAGAATAGCTGGATCAGTTCACAATTCCACCAATAGTGCATTAGTATCCCAATTTTTCCACATCTCCTCCAGTATTTGTGACTTTCCTCGTCTATCATATTAGCCAGTCTGATAGGAGTGAGGTAGTTCCTTAGGGTTGTTTTAATTTGCATTTTTCTAATCAATAGTGATTTAGAGCATTTTTCCTATGACTGTAGATAGCTTTGATTTCTCCTTCTAAAAGCTGCTTGTTCAAATCCTTTGACTATTTATCAATTAGGAAATGACTCATATTCTTAGTCATTTGACTCAGTTCTCTATATATTTGAGAAATGAATACCTTATCAGAGAAACTTGCTGTAAAGTTTCCCTCCAGTTTTCTGCTTTCCTTCTGATCTTGGCAGCCTTGGTTTTGTTTATTTAAAACCTTTTTAATTTAATGTAATCAAAATGATTCATTTCAAATTTCTTAATGCTTTCTATCTCTTGTTTGGTCATAAACTCTTTCCATATCCATAGATTTGACAGGCAAAATTTTCCATGCTCCCCTAATCTGTTTAGGATACCATTCTTTATGTCTAAATTATGTCCCCATTTTGATCTCATCTTGATACACAGTGTGAGATGTTGTGCTGTACCTAGTTTTTGCCTAACTGCTTTTCAATTTACCCCGCAGACTTTGTCAAATAGTTACTTATTGTTCCAAAAGTTTGTATCTTTGGGTTTATTAACCCCAAATGTGGAATGGTTTGCCATTTCTTTCTCCAGTTCATATGAGGAAACTGAGGCAATAACTAGGGTTATTTACTACTATAACCCTAGTATATAGGGTTATACCTATATATATATGTATATAGGGTTATACCTATATATATAATATAGGGTTATACCCATATATATGTGTGTGTGTGTACATATATATGTACATATATATATATATACACATACACATACATACCTAATCTATTCCACTGATCACCACTCCATGTCTTAGCCAGTACCAGAATATTCTGATGATTCATTGCTTTGTAATACAGTTTGAGATATGCTACTGCTAGGCCTCTCTTACTTTCACAGAACCAATCCATAATATTGATTAAGCTTTTACTACGTGCCAGGGGCTGTGCTAACTGCTGGGATACAAAAAGAGGCCAAAGACAGTCTCTGACTTCAAGGAACTCACAGTCTAATGAAATTATAGAACAGTTAAGCCTACGTAGAACAGGAAAGAGGGGTCAATACAAGCTGTTGGGGCCAAACCTCTTATGCAGCGTCTTCTGTTTTGCATTCAGAATGTGGTGCCGCTGGCATGACTGGGATTTCAGGCCAAGAACATGGCCAAGAGGGGGATTCAACTGTCTTTGGAAGGGAGTGAAATCTGATATTCCCTTCCAGGCTGGGGATGCTGAAGTCAGGGGGTGAACAGTCAGTGCTGCCATGTTTAACTTTTAACTTTTAAAATGAGTGCTGGAAAACTCAGCACTGTTAGTCGCAGATTAATAAGCTTCAGCAGCTGATAAACTTTAGGATCCTGCAAACACTATAGTCAGAGGAATGGAAATGAATACTTATTTCATCAGGGAAACTTTCAGAAACATATTTCAGTACTAAAAACACCGTAAGGACAAGTATAGCTCCAATTCCTTTCCTCTTCCCTTTTCTCCCTCACAGAATTCCAATAACCTTCACCCACAGGTACTGAAGAGTTTATGCTATGGCTCCAGCAGGGCAGTGCTATTCTGGGGTAGCTCTAGAGAGGCATCAAGTTCCCTTATTCCCAGACAGGCTAGGGAGGGAGGGAAAAAGGGAGAGGACTTGGGGGCCCCCAGAGACTATGCTTAGTGCCAGTCCTGCTGTCTTTGCCCTCCCCTGAGAGCTTAGCTTGCTCACCCATGTAAGGCTCTTTAGGACAGACTAGAAAAATAGCCAACAAGCTGGACTGAACTCTGTGCCTGGAGCAGGCGGAGAGAACAGGGCACAGTCCAGAAGCTTTCAGAGGGAATCTGTTTGGGCCAAGCAGGATGTGCCATAGAATCTCAGTCCCACAATCTTGGAACTAGAAGGGACCTCAAAGATCATCAAGTCTAATCCAGTCGAAAAAACTCCCCAAACATTCTCATCTTGACCTCCAGTTGTTTCAGTTTTTGTCAGACTCTTCGTGAATCCGTTTGGGGTTTTCTTGGCAGAGACACTGGAATGGTTTACCATTTCTTTCTCCAGTTTATATGAGGAAACTGAGGCAAACAGGGGTAAGTGACTTGGTCAGGGTAGTAAGAGTCTAAAGTAAGATTTGTGAGCCCCAATTTTCTGGACTTCAGGCCTAGGGCTCTATCTACTGTACCATTTAGCTGACCTATATCTACAAAAAACTTTAATGGTTAGGAAGTATTTCCTTACACTGAGTTCAATCTGTTTTCTACACCTTCCAGCCTTTGTTCCTCCTGGTGCCAAGCAGAATGAATCGAATCCTTTTCCCACGTGATTCCCCACCTGTTAACCAACTTGAAGACTGTGATATCTCCCTACTAAGTGTTCTGATTAAGTGAACCCCAATATAAGTATAGATCAGCATCTGTTTGTAGTCTACAGGCTTAAAGAGTTGTCTCAGTGTGGTGATTCTTGCCCCCTCATCCCAGCTGGGGCTGGCAGAGCTCAGTGACCTTTGTAGCCCTTTCCCACCTTTCCAGTCTTCCTATACTTTACATCCCTCCACCCACTCTACAATCCAGTTCCCAGGGGCTGCTGTCCCTTGTACCTGCCTGTGGGCCTGTGCAGGGGCTGTCCTCCCATGCCTGGAATGCTCTCCCTCCTCACTTCAAGCTCTTGTCCCAGGTCTGCCCCTCGCCTCTGAGATTACTTTCTATCTACACTGTATAAACCTAGAGATTCGCATGTCGGTTCCCTCTTTAGAAACTGAGGTCCTTGAAGGAGGATCCAAGTCCCCAGGCACCGTTCCTGGCACATCATTAGTGCTTCATAAATAAAGAAAATAATAAGAAATAATAAATTAAAAAGTGCTTAATAAATGGTTCTTGACTGACTGACCATAAAACTTGGTGGAGCAAATAGGTGATACCTAGGTAAGGCTTTAACAGAAGGGAGATATTTCAATAGGCAAGTACGTCTCTGTATGTACTCTGGGGGATCTCTTCAAGAGATTTTCTAATAGAATGCTTCATTGCCAGTATTCCTCTTAAATCCCAGAAGCCTAGTACATTCCTCTTAGTTCACTAAAATAAATGTTTCCGTTCCAGCAAATGTTTTGGCTATTTGGATGGAACAAAACGAAGTGGACATTTCCTGATTTCGCAGTCTTTGGAGCTTATTTTATTGGATGGTTGGGACCAGGGTGGGGATCTTCCCAGACCACTTCAATGTCACGTACAGAGAAATGTTCTTCTGAAGAGGTATAAAATTTATAAAAGACAGGGAAGGTCCTGCCCCTCTTCTTTTTTTTTTTCCTACATTTTTCCTCTCTGTAATCTCATCAGCTCCCATGCATTCAACTCTCATCTAGTAGTTGACTCTCGGATCTACATATTCAATTATAATCTCTCTTCTGAGCTCCATTTGGCTATCTCCAATGGCCGGCTGAAGACTCTTTACTTAGGTGTGCCATAGCCTAGTCAAACTAAACATCTTCAAAACAACTCATTATCGGTCTTCCTAAATTCACTTTTTCCCCTAATATCCCTAGATCTGCCAAATACATCATTATTTTTCCAGTTGTTGGACATCCTTGGTTCTTCACTCTCACTCAGGTCTCTTCCAACTCCAACCCTTAGTCACCAAGTTTGGTTGATTCCCTCTCCACAACCTCCCCGACATCCATCCTCTTCTCTCTGCTCATATACCACAACCACCTCGGTTCAGCTCACATCACCTGTAACTTGGACAACTGAACCAACCTCCTAATGGATTTCCTTGAATCCAGACTCTTTGCTTTCCAATCCCTCTTCTTCACAGCTGCCAAACCTGAAATCTTAAAGCACTAGTCTGACCCTGTTACTGTCCTGATTAAGACGTTTTAATAGCTCCCTATTGCCCCAAGGATAAACTGCACATTCTTCTGTTTGGCATTTAAAGCCCTTTACAATCTGGCTCCAGCCAATCTGTCCAGGCTGGTTACACATCACTCCCCCTCAAATTCTCTATGTTCCAGCTCAACTGGTCTGTTTGTTGTTCTTCATAAACTACATTCCATTTCCTGTGTCTTTGTCTTTGCATGGAATATTTCTCCCTCTTTACCTCCACCTCTTGGAATCCTTACGTACTGGAAAGATTCAGTTCCAGGACTACCTTCTATTAGGAAGGGGCCTTTCCTGATTTCTCAAGTTGTTATCTCTCCCCCCCTCCCCAATTAGTGGGTATTCATTTTGTATAAATCTCGTAATTACTTACCAATGTACATGTTGTACTGCCCCTCTCCCAACACCAGGAGAGCACAATCTCCTTGAGTACAGGAACTGCTTTGTTGTTTCATTTCCAGCACTTAGCAAAAGGCTGGATGAATAGTAGGCACTTAATGCTTTTTGAACTGAAGCTGGGCAGCTAGGTGGTGAAATGGATGGACTGCCAGGCCGGAAGTCAGTAAAACTTGAGTTCAAATTTGACCTCAGATACTGATTAGCTGTATGACTCAGGGCAAGTTACTTAACTCTGTTCCCCTCAGTTCCTCCTCTGAAGGAGAATGAGCTGAAGAACGAAATGGCAAACCACTGTAATACCTTTGCCAAGAAAACCCCAAATGGGATTATGAAGAGTTATACACACTGAATAATAACATTGAGTCCCTTTGCATTCTACCTCCATGAGATCTTTTCCAGTCTTCCTCTTTACGTTCATTACTATTATACTGATCCAGGGCCTCACTGCCACCCACCTGGACTACTGTTAATAACCCCTTTACAAGCTTTCCCTCCCCTATTCTCTCTCCTCTCCAGTCTCCCAGCGCAAGTTTTCTTAGCCACAGATCTATTCCAGTCACTTGCCTACTGAGTAAAGTTTAAATTTTTGAATGTTTGGCATTCTGGTTCCTCCATGATCTGGCACCACCCGACTTCTCTAGCTTTGTTCCTATGTACTCTATGCTCCAGCCAAACTGGCTGATTCTTTGTCTTCCTGAACATATCCACTTTCTCTTCGTTTGCTGACATCATTCCTTCTGCCTGAAATGTCTGTCTGTGGAATTCTTACCTTTCCCTTCTAAAGCAAGTCAAACGACAACTTTTCCATCTTCTTTCTCCCTAGGGCTATCCTACCCCATCCCACCTTTCCAGACTTATTATACATCCCATACTCCTTCCCAACCCACCATGCCCTCTGATTCAAACTGGCTTCTTGCTGCTCCAGAGGACATTCCATCTTCTTGCACTGTGTTCTCTGTGCCTTGGTTCTCTTTATACTTAGAATTTCTAGCCTCCGTTCCAGCTCAGTTCAGGACTGACCTCCTGCTTGAGGTTTTCCTGATTCTCCCAGCTGCCAACGCTTCCCCTCCCCCCATTTCCTTGTATTTTATGTTTCGTATCTATTTATATGGATAATTATTGACTCCTCCTACTTGTTTTCATCCCCATCTCCTAGCAAAGTACTTGGCACATAGTAGGTGTTTATAAATACTTGTCGATTGACTTTCTGTTGTTCGGTCCCACGGGAAATCCACAGCCTAACACAAACATAGCATGAGTACATCAGGGAAGTGTAGGACTGTGCTATGTGATATTGGAGGGTTAGGGTCACTGCAGACAGGTTTCGGGGGAGGCTTCCTGGAGGAGGGGGCATTTGATTTGGCAGTCTCCACAGCCAGGGTTATAAACCAGGACTCAGGTTGACCTGATTGGGTTTGAAGCAGGCTGGAGGGTACGGTGAGGACGTGCCCAGGCTAACGCCTGGGAGTACCCAGGGGGTCCCAGAGGGCACGTGCAGAGCGGGGCGTGTCGGAGGTGTAGCCAAATCTGAAACAGGGCGTGTCCTCGATCCATGTGCAGAAAGGGGCGTGTCTCGGGCGGGTAGGGCTTGGGAGGGGGAGGAGCTCAGATTGGCTGGGCGGGACCGCCCGGGGACAGAGTGGGCGTGCCCGGCCAATGAGCGAGGCGGAGCGGGGCGGTGGGCGGGGCTCGCAGGGAGGGTTCGGGCCGGCTGCGGGCTGAGAAATGCAGGCAGAAGCGTCGGGGTTCCGCGGAGGGATCGTGCGGGCGCCGCCGCGGGTGCCGTTCGGCCGCGGGGATTGGCTGCGGTGCTCGCGTGTCACCCGGGGTTGCTAGGCTCCGGGCCGCCCCGCCCCCGCCTTTCCCCGGTACGTGCTCGCGCGGAGGCTGCGGCGCGGCTCTCGCGCTTCTCGGGCTCGGGCTGCGCGCGCGGCGGCGGCGGCGGCGTAGCGCCGGGGCCCCGGGGAGCGAGTGTCGGCACCTGCCGCTGCCGGCGGCGCTCGGGGGTGAGTCACGCCCTCCGCCTTCGGCCGCCTGGCGGCTCCGGGCCCTGGGCCCGCCCGGCCGTGCCCCTCCCCCTCCCCCGGCCTTGGCTCCCCGCCTAACACCTGCTGCTGTGGAGCGGGCCGGGGCCGGGGTGCGAGCGAGGCCTGCGCCCGCCCGGGCCCGCCCGTGTCCTTGCTCTGCACCGGCGGGCGGGCGGGCCCGGGCCGGCGGCTGCGGGGGGAGGCGCTGCCTTCCCCTCGCGCTCCGCCTGCATTCCCTTCGGCCCGGGGGTCGGGGCCTGGGGGGCGGCAGCTGCCGCGGGTGTGGGCGTGCAGGGCAGAGGGGGCTGCCGCGGGGCCCGGGCCGGCCACAACAGGCGCCCTCTGCGGCCGCCGGGCTGGGGCTGGCACGGAGGCGGCGGCGGCGAAGCAGGCCGCGGGGCCGAGGTCGGCCCGGGTGCGGGTGCGGGGCCGGGGCCTTCCCCGCGCGGGAGCTGCCGGGGCCTGTGGGCGTGCTGGGTGCCGCCGGGCGGCCCCCCGGCCCTGTTCGGGGGCGGGTTGGCAGCTGGGTGAGGGAAGGGGAAGCGGGGAAACCTGCGTGTGGATTTGTGGCCGCGGAGGCTGCTTCCCCGGGGGAGGAGGGAGGCGGGAGGCCCCGGCCCGCGCCCAGGCTCCTTCCGGAGCCGGTACCTGGTCGTCCTTGCCCCGGAGTTCGGGTGATCCGGGAGGCTTCCCCGAGGACAGCCCAGCTTCCAACGGCAGGCCCGGCTGCCGCGGGGGAAGAGCGAGGCTGGGGTGCCGGGTCTGACAGGTAGGGCGCTCCGCCAGGTCCCTGCAGGTCCGGGGCGGACCCGAAGGTGAGGCCGGGCTCCGGGCTTAGGGACCCCTTCTGCCATTTTAGTTCCCGAACGTCTCCCGACGTGGAGAAGTTTTGGGCGGTTGTGATGGCTGCGTTGTGTGCCGATGCCTTAAACTCGAAAGGGTCTGGTTTAGTGACGTGTTCGGAGCTGGGTCCCCGAGGCCCCCTGCCTCGCTGCTCCGCGGAGGGCAGTGGGGGCGATTCCTGCGAAGGCCCTGGGCTGTCTGCCTGCCTTCTTTTCCTCTTTCCCTCCGTCTCTTCTTCTCTCTTTCTCACTCTCTCCATTCTTTCTGTTTATGAGACAAAAAGGTGCTTGTGGCCATTTTCCAGGTGTCTTGTGGGTGTCTGGAGTTTGGATCTTGTGTTAGGGTTTTCCTTGTACCCTAGGCTCCTTCAGAGTGGTGTGTTTTAGAAGGACAGATATTCTGACCTGTTCAGTGTATTCTTTGACTCTTGAAGAACTTGAATGAGACTAAGTTAATTTTTAGGAATGAGAAAGTGGACTTATGATGCAGTATACTCAAAGCAAACAGGGGACAGATTCCTGCCAGGAAATCAAAGGGGAGGGCTGTGTTGTATTAAGTGGAAGTTGGAGAATATTCCAGGCATGCACATGAAGGTGGGTAGGAGTAGAAACAATGTTTACACAATAAACATTTGATAGGAATTGTGAAACGCTGTTGGTAGTCTTTCTGTCAGTTACCTGCAGGTCTGCGCTACTCTGAAAACAGCAGCAGCTTGCTGACAGTAGAGTTGAAAGTTTGCAAAGCGTCCACCACCTTTCCTAAAATCAGGGACAGACACTATGCCTGAACTGAGGTAAGTGGCAGCATTTAAAATTATTGGCTTGGGAAAGATAGTGGGGGAAGGGTACTTGGACAGATCATCAGAAGTAGTTTCTTCCTATCTGGGATATTTCTGAATTACTCCAGACAGTGTGGAATACGTTCCCAAGAAAAAGAAATTCCAAAGTTTCCCTTGGCAACTCAGTTGCAGTGATAATGAAGGATCTTGTTTATATCCAACCTAAAATCTTCAGCCCACTGGATGCTGCCCTGCAGTCTTGGACAATTGTGGGCAGTCTTGGATAATTTGCTTGGTCATGGCTTTCAGGTAGTTTGATGATTTTTAAATTCTCAATCTTTTTTCCAAGTGGGTTGCTTCTGCTTTGAAATAACTCACATTTTATTCTGTTTTTCTTTTTCATAATCTCAGGGCATATTAATATGTTTATCCCTGTTAAGGCAAAGTTAAATATGCCTCTGTTTTTTCCTGTTTGATATTTGTTTGCTGAAATTTGGGTTCCAACTTTTGCTCTTAACTTTCAACCAATGATAGGGTATTCTATTAATGTTGGGTTTTCTGAAGGTAGTGCTAGGGAGACTTTTTTAGTGGTGGAAGGGGTGTAGAGAAGAAAGTGGGGAGATGTAAAGACATCCTACTCCTCTCTCCAGGCTCATGATTACCCACTAGTAGAATTCCTTGAGGCCTAGAACTGTTTTTGCATTTACAGTGCTTTGTAGTATTGAATAATTCCCTAGGGGCCAGATGTGTGGTGTGTGGTTGGAAGGTGGGTGGGAGAGGTAGAATTTGGGATAATTTTAAGTTTATAGGTAATAGGGCAGGATTTTACCCATGACATTTTAAAACTTTGTTTTACCCTTCTCTTCTCAGTAATAATCCCACCCCTTCAGTGATATCAACGCTTTGGGGAAATGTAATAGTATTATATTCATATTATATATATAAATAGTAGTTTTCATCCCCTAAAGGTAGGGGAACACTTCCTTTAATGAACTGCCTTCTGGCATGAGCCTGCATTCCTCCAGAATAAAAATCTACAGCTAAAGTTTGGGTGCCAACTATGTATTAGGTGCTGTAGGGTACAGAGTATCATATAACATTGCTTCTTCCCTCAAGTGGTTTGTTTTCTGGTTGGGGAGAGAGAATGGTAACATAAAATGCATAAATGGCACCTAAGTAAGGAAAGAGGTAGGACCTGAACTGGATCTTCATTGGGTAAAATGTAGAAAACTGCAGGGGAGGGAGGAGTGAATGGCATTCCAGGGGAGCATTGAACAAAGGTAAGGAGGTGGGATATGCATGGCATGTCTACGGAACCAGTTTGACTGGAGCAGAGGGTTCCTGTTAGGGAGTAGTAGTAGATAAGTTTGGAGATGTAGTTTGGAGTTTTGGAGAAAACTTTTAGACCCCTGTCGTTTTCTTTTCTTCAGTTTCCCTCATTTTGTTTAATTTCTAAACTCAGTGCTGTTCAGGTAACAACACTTTCACAATACAATATTTTTTAATTGTTCATTTTTAAAATGCGTAGAAGTCTGAAGTTAGTCTTAATAGCTAGAATTCAGTATGTGGTTTTCAGTTTTGGATACTCGTGGGGTCATATTGGCAGCGTCAGCCTTTATAATAAGATGCAGAGTCAATCAAACTTTTTAAGCTTCTGGGAGATTATAGTTGGATGAAATATGGAAACAAGCTCACAATATATTGAATTTGTGAAGCCAGATTTGCTTCCCCAGTTACTTATTGAATGAAATTTATGTGACTTAATTCCTACTAGATGCTTGAATGTTAAATACAAATTAATTTTCAAAAGATTACAATTTTGCCTGAGTATATTATTCCTGCCTGGAAAGAAAGAGTGTATGACTGCCTTTCTGAGCGAGTGGTAATAAAGACAAGTATTCAAGTTTTGTTTTGAAGTTGACCGTTCCGAACTAGTAATTAAAAAAAAAATTCTACTATGTTGAATATACTTTGAATTACTTTTGTATCTCTGAAGTTTTTCACCCTAATTTTTGGTCTTGGTTTTTATCTGCCAAGTCTTCAGTATAAAACATATCTCCTTTCTAGTGACCTTTGATAATTTAGTGGAATAGTTTGACTCCCTTGTGTGGGCAGGGGATTAAGTAGCATTCTTCAGAAAAGTTCTAGCCTGGCAATAGGCATTCACACTATCATCCTTTACCCTTCCCAGTGGATTTTAGTTCCTGTTTTAGCTAAGTGTTTTTGAAGTAGGATTGTATTGGAAAATGCAAGGAGTACCTCTCAGTAAACTTTTTTTTATTTCTCTGCTTTGTGTAGAGTACAAGTATACTCTGATTTAAGAAGTTCAGAATTATGAAAATTGATTTACACAAAATAAAATTGGGGGGACATATGTTTATTCACTTCACAAAAAGCATTAATTGTGAGATTTCTTTAAATATCAAACTTCTCCAGTATATCTACAATTTCAGAAGTTATTTGTAGTGCACAATTTTTCAGGGAAAGGTGACATCTATTAAAAGGCTGACACCTATTATAAAACAAGGCATAGCTATCATTTTTTTTAACAAGATTCCTTCCACAGGCATCCCACTTTTTCTCTCTTTTAAGGGGTGCTTAGATTCTTATTTTATGTTTAAATCCATCTCAGTGTCCGCTGCCATTCTACGCATATGAAACCACTGATTCATTTTTGTTGCTGCTCGTCATTGCACTATTGCATCCTAAATATAGGGTAGTGTGCCAGTTGGGAAACAGCCCAGTAGTAAGTGGAAGCATTTGGAATGCTGCATATTATTCAGAGAAATAATCAGCCAATGCTTAGCTTGTGTTGGTAATTGTACTTGGTACAATGTATTGGAATTTGCCCTTAGATTCCTGGAGGTGTCGGAATTTCTTCCTGCATACAGTATAAAAGACTGTAAGAAAGCAATAATCAGTTTCAAAATTGCGTTCTAACAATTGGTGTAAAAATGTTTATTAGAAGTCTCAGTAATAGTTCAAAGCTGGAGAAAGCTGTTCTTAAACATTTTATTTCTGCAAAGGGTCTGATTCTGACCGTACAGTATGCAGAATTGATTTTTCTACCCATGTAAGGATATTTATACTTCATAATCTACAGACATTTGCTTGCATTTTTGAAGTACTTCTCAACCTAGGAGAAAGCATGCCATTTACTGGCTTAGTTATTCATAAAATATATTGAATGTTGATAGATTTTTTTTTCAGAATATCTTATAAGAACTCAATCTACTCCTTGATTGAATATCCCACAGGGTATAATTTCTGAAAACAGTTAAGCAAAACATTTTAAGAGTTATTGCACCAGATAGTGCTTGCAACTCTACATTTAAATAGTTTTTACCTTGAAAGAATTAGAAGCAAGGAGCCCCGTTTTTACTAGTTATTCAATAAAATACTAAAAATGCTAACTGTAGCAGTATCAGATAAAAATTAAGGGACTATGCATTATCAGAAAGGAGGCAAAATTATCTTTCAACCTATGATATAATAGCATACTTGGAAAACCCTAGAGAATCAACAAAAATTAAAGTAATTGCTTTGGCAAAGTGGTAAGATGCATAACAAGTCCCAGATCATGAGCATTTCTATACATTACTAACACAAACCCAGAAGGGAAGGAGTGACTTTTTTTTTAAAGTAACTATCTTGAGTTAACTTACCAAGGTACACACAGGTCTTGTATAAATCAATTACATAGTAATCAGAAATAAAGGAAGACCTAAATGAGGTGAGACAGTCAGTGTTCATTGATAGGCCTTGCCAATACAATAGAAAATAACATTACTACTCACATTTACATTTTAATTATACATCAATCAAATTCCCTTATAGAATTAGAGGAAATAATGAAATTTGTGTGGAAGAACAAAATATCAAAACTATATGGGAAAATAAGTTAATAAAGTAGAAATGAAGATTTGATATGACCAGATTTCAATTTATATTGTGAAGCAGTATTTTTTCAGTACTATTTGCAATTAGATAAAAGAATGGAAAAGTAGACCAGTGGAACAGATTAGATGAAGCACCTGTTAAAAGAAGAAAAAGTAGGGCAGTCCCGTCTTTGATAAGCCTAAGGACCTGAAGTACTAGGGAAAGAAGTCTTTAAAAAAGAAATAATTTATTGTAACGTTAATAAACATAAGTACAACTAGTTGCACCTGCCTTGTAATTATTGACATTCAAATGTCAGTGTCAAATAATTCATTTGAATGAATTGATTTCAATATATAAGTGACGTTTTTTCTAATCCTGTATCCGTGTCCTTGATCTATTCTCATTTCTTATGTAATTAGTATGTATCTAGTTGTGATTATGACATTGTTTCATAAAGGTTGTTCAGTGTTGCTTTTTATTCTTCATGCCTGGTATTACCTGCATTGTTGTATTCCATTATATTAATATGCCACAATTTACCTAACCAGTTCATTTGAAAAAGCACTTAATAAGTACCAACTCCATGCTAGGTGCCATGATAGGTGCTACAGATACAAAGACAAACTGTGGGATTTTTTCTCCTTTCCTTTTATGTCCTCAGCGTTTGGCGTTGCCTGGCACTTAATAAATTGACTGAAGTAGCTGTAAGTAAATAAATATCTTACAGAGTAAATTTTGGGATTGGGAAGAGCACTGAAAACCATGTGTGTTGTGGGGTGGAGGATAGAGAGTAAGGAAGGGCTTCTTTCGGAAGGTGGCCCTTGAAGTGAGGCTTGAAGGGAAGTAGATAGGAGGAGAGAAGCGTTCCAGGCTCAGGGACAATTTGTACAAAGGTACAGTGGTGGGAGATGGATGGTCATTTTGAGAGAACAACAAATTTCCAGTTTGATTGAACCCTAGAGTACTCCAAAAGAGGTACTATGAGGTCAGTATAAAGGTAGGCCATTAAATGCAGGCAGAGTTAGCATTTTATCCTAGAGGCAATAAGGAGCCCATGAAGCAAGGGAGCAGGATATCTTCAGACCTTGTGCTTCAGAAATATCACTTTGAGTTGTATTGCCCTGCAGTTACTGAATATGAAGAATATAGAGAGATGAGTAAAGACATATATGAATTGATACAAAGCAAGAATAACTAGGAAATCACTGTACGCAGTACTTTAGCAATGTAAATGAAAAGAATAAAAAAGACAGATTGAAAGTAAATGCTGTGTAATTATAAAAATCAACTTTAACTGCAAAGAAGAGAAATGAGGAATGTACCTCCTTTCCCTTTTTTTTTTTTTTTTTTGGCAGATATGAGATGTGGAACATTACATATTCTATTGAATTTGATGGATTAGCTTTTTATTTTGAACTGCTTTTTATCCTTTCTATTTTTTTATAAAGGATAATTTTCTGGGAGGGTTGAAGGAAGGAAGAATATTCAGCAAGAGAAAGAGATGTAAAAAACAAAAGTTACAAATTAATAAAATTTAAAAATCACTTTGGCAGATATATGGAGGATAGATTGGAGAGGGGAAATACTAGAAGCAGGGAGGCTGGTGGTCCAGGTAGGAAGTGATGAGGACCAGAACTAGGTTAGTGAACATGTTTTCTGAGTGAAGGGAACAGATGTATGAAATGTGGAAGTGGACTCAAAAAGATTTAGGCAACTGATAGAATGTGGAGGGATGGGGCACAGAAAACGAGAGGAAGAGTTGAGAATGACATGTAGATTGTAAGCCTGCAAAGGATTGGGGTATCATTAGCAAAAATAGGGAAGTTAGGAAGATGTGTCTGTGTGTTTGTGTTCGTGTGTTTGTAAGGGAGTGAGAGAAGATCATGAGTTTCATTTTGGACATGTTGAGCTTGGTATGTGTATGGGAAACCTAAATGGAGACGTTCAGTAAGCAGTTGGTGATGTAGACCTTGGGCTCAGGAGAGATAGGAGATTAAATTTGTACATTTGGGGTGTCAGATATGCAAAGATCATTCTCCAGTTTAACATTAAATTTGTTTCTAGTTTTTTGCAGCACTGTATACAGCTAATACTGTGTGTATCCTTAATTTTTTTTTTTTACAAGTTTTTAGTTCCATCAGTAATGAAGAAGTGCCTGCTTTTCTTTTTTAATTAAAAAATATTTTCAATCAAATTAAAATTGTAAAGCATTTTTTTTTCACCCTCACCTCCTTGTTCCTCTCCCCTTTCAGGGAAAAATATCTCCCTAATAACAAATAATGTAAAACAAAATAAATCCCTATATTGACCATGTCCTAAAGATATGTCTTGTTCTCCATATTGTTCTGCATCAATTCTCCGTCAGTAATGAGTAGCGTTCTTTATTATCAGCACCAGTGCAATAGAATCAGGGGCAGCTAGGTGGTGTAGTGGATAGAGAACTGAGCCTGGAGTCAGGGAGACACTCATCTTCTTGAGTTCAAATCTGGCCTCAGACATGTACTAGCTGTGTGACCCTGGATGAGTCATTTAACCCTGTTTTCCTCAGTTTCTTCATCTGTAAAATGAACTGGAGAAGGAAATGGCAAACCATTTCAGTGTCTTTGCCAAGAAAACCCCAAATGAGGTCATGAAGAGTCAGATATGACTGAAAACTGAACAGCAACAACCCCTAGAGTCCTGGTTTATCACTCAAGTTGATCAACGTTATTAAACCTTTTAAAATTATTCTTTTTTATAGTGTTGGTGTTATATTACAGACTGCTTTCCTGGTTCTGCTCATTTTACTCCGTATCAGTTCATACAAGTCTTCCAAGGCTTTTCTGAAACCATCTCTTCCATCGTTTCTTACAGCGTAATTGTGTTCGATTACATTTGTGAGGATTTGTTTTTCTACAGCCCTTTAACAGTAGCCCTTGAATTTTACTGCTTTTTGTTATTTTTTATATTATATTATTATATATTAGTATGAAGTAACTCCAAGTTATTTTAAATTATATCCCTTTGAAGATACGTGAGATTGAACATATTTCAAGTGACTGTTAACAACTTGTATTTCTTCCTGTCTTTTGATGGCTTGTCTATTATGAACTTGAAATTAACTGTCAGTTTATAGAAGTACCATATATTAGATGTCAGGTTTTCAATTTGTCATATTTGCTGCATTTTTCCCAGTCTTATTTTCCTTTAAATTAGATTATTTTTGTTTAGAAATTTATTTTATGTAATCAAACACATCTCCTTCACATTTGAGATAAAAATACATGATTTTATTTTCTTCCATTTAAAATTGGGTGTTTTTATGTATTTCTGATGGAATTCACTGAGATCTGTGGTATGAGGTATGTAAATAAATCCTTTTCATGCAAAACTACCAGTTTTCCCAAGCATGATAGTTTAACAATGAGTCTTAGGAAAAGAACTCTTTTATTTTACAAGAACCTGTTGGAAAACTGGATAGCAGCTTGGCACAAAATAGGTTCGGACCCATATGCCATACCGCACATGACATTCCAAAAAGATAAGTGAATTAAATAGAAGTTATTGTACCATTAAAAAATTGAAGGCAAGTGGAAATTGGTTATTTCTTAAAACTCTAGATAAGGTATGAGTTTGTAACCAGCCATATATTGATATATAGAATATATATAATTGTAGCCCTCCCTCACTCAAAACAAAGTCAAGTTGCAAGTCATGTCATCATTTCTCTGATGGCATGGTCTTCTTCGGCAACAAAGGATGAACACACATATATAATTGTATATAAATATATAATAGACAAATATCTAGTTATATATAGGTATATAGATTAATTTCATTATGTAAAAAGAAATTTTTGCCCAAAAAAGACAGTATAAAATACAAATAATTCCATTGCTGTTTATATTTTTTTTGCCAAGAAAAATTATTCAGTAATATATCATGCTGTCATAATCATATATGAGTTGGACTAGACCTTATAGATTACCTAGTTCAACTCCTTCATTGATGGCAGAACTGGTATTTGATATAAGGTCATCCTCTGACTTGAAATCCAGAAATTTTTCCATGCCACTAGTTACCAGTAAATGAATTGTAGATTAAGAAGATGGATGATGTCCAAATATTGTGTAAGTGGAAGGTGTAAAAGTTAATTTGTAACCCACTGTGGTGTGCCTGCTACATAAAATCTTTGGAGTGCTAAGTAACCTTTGTGTTTGCATCTTTGATTAGTTATTGAGACTCACTCACCTGGTTTTTACTCTTTACTATATATTGCTTGACCACCCTCCCTTTAGAGGTAGATCATACGATATAGGTAGTCAACAAGAGTACTGGACTTAGGGGAAGATCTAGGTTTGAACCTTATCTCTGACGCTTCATAAACCTCCCTTGAACCTCAGGCACTTCTTCCGTACTATAAGTCAGAGGGAGTTTCTCACTTCTGTAGCTTAGTACTAGTTAGATCATCTAAGGAAAATGACAGCTCTCTACTGAACAGAGGAAATTTGGAGAAGAGTCGTTAAATTAGTCCAGCTCTTAGTTATGGCACAACTGAAGAATAGTCCTTCTGTTTATACAGCTTGTAGCAGTGGTGAGACAGTTTAATTGCCTGAGGAGAAATTTTCTGGGAGGTGACTAGGAGAAAGTTGCGAATTAAAGAGCTAAAAATAGCATCCACTAAACTTAGACACAGACTAGATTGTTGATCTCTCTAACTTTTCCCGTGCATTTGTACAGCAAAGTCTGTTACTTTTGTTACTTAAAAAACTATGCTAATATTTTGTTAGAAGGGTCACAAACAGGAGGGAATTTTAAAAATCTGAACTTAACCAACATCAAAAAACATACATTTTCCCATATACAAAGTAGAACAGAAAGATTATGTGAAACTAAAATTTCTATTATGTACAGCTTGCTTTATTTTTTAAAAAAAGTACATAATAAATTCAGCATATTACTTTCAAAGCTGTTCTGAGTGTGTTTCTCTGAAAGTCTGTTCTTTCTGTGTGCCTTTTAAAAAATGCTTCATTGACCCTCTCTTTTTGGACAGCATTATTACTAGTTTCTTTTCTGATAAAATGAAAAAAAAATACAATCTTTGTAACAAATAAGTCAGTACCTAGGCTTTTACTGTATGTTGGGCATTGTAAAGTGCTGGGGATGAGTACCAAGAATGTAATAATCCCTGTCCAAAAAGGGTTTGAATTCTAACGGGGGAGAAAAATACGTATGTAAATACGTATAGCAGTAACAACATGAATAAACGAAAGTATACTCAAAGTAGTTAAATACAAGGCAGTTTGGGAGAGAGCACTAGTAATTGGGGGTGATAAGGAAAGATGAAGCAGAAAGGTGGATGTTTGGTTTCTCTCTTGATGGAGGAGAGGGCTGTTTTATGAGACCAGGAGGTAATGAGGGAGTACTTCCAGGCATGTGGATGATGGTCAATGCAGAAGCATGGAGAAAAGAGAGGGAGTGTAGAGTGTAAGAACAGAGAGAAAGACAGCTTGAATCATAGTCACTGTTTGGGAAGAAGGGACTGGAAAGATAGGGTGGGACCAGATAGTATGGGTCATATTAGAAGGTAAAAAAAGTTGTTTTTTTTTTCTAGAGGCAGTAGGAAGCCACATAGACGCAGTTAAGTAGAGGAAGTCACATGGTTGATCACAGTGTATAGGATGGGCTAGACGAAGGAGAGCGATCTGAGGCATGGAGAGCAATGAGATAATTGTTTCCATGGGGGCTTCTGCCTAGATGGTAAGTATGTAAGTGGAGAGAAAAGCTATGATATGAGAAGTACTGTTTAGGTGAAAATGGCACAGCTTGGGAAGAGACAGAGTAGTAGTCAAACAAGTAAAAGGAGAACCAGGAGAGAGTTGTATTGAAAAGCCCTGAGAGGAGACAGTATCTAGGAATAAGGAAGCAGTCAACAGATTGTCATTGAGAGATCGCTGGTGTCAGATGCGTTGTACATGCCTGTGATACCTGCTAATAGTGTACATGCCTGTGATACCTGCTAATAGAGAGAAAATATAACATTTGAGCTTGGCGGTTACGAGCTATGATAGGGATAAAGTTGACCTGAGGACCATAGTAAGTTCAGCACTAGTATACTGAGTGCCTGGGAGTTGAACCACCAGGCTGCCTAAATAGGGGCTAACCAGCCCAGGTCTGAAACAGAGTCTGATCAGCAGTGGGATTGTTTCAGCCAGGGCAAATGAGGGAGACCTAGACCAAAAAAAAAAAAACAAAACAAAGTAACTGGTAACTTTGGACAGAGCAGTTTCAATTGAGAAGTCAGAAGTGCAATTGTTGGGTTGAGAAGTGAGAGGAGAGGAAATAGAGGTGGGAAGTTTTTCCAGGAGTTTGACAGAGGAAAGGAACACATGAGATATGGCTTCAGTGGATAGGGTCTTGTGGAGGCCTGGTCATGTCTGAAAGCAGGGAAGGAATTCATAGGTAGTAAGAGGTTGAAGATTAGAAAGAAAGGAAGAATGACTGAGAATGCAACTGCTAAAAGAGATGGAAGGGGATGGAAGTTTAGAAAAACTACTTAGACAGATTTTTTTAAAACCCCCTCCACCATTTTGGTTTTCCCATTGCTAGTTCCTGCCCTCCATTCTCTCCCAAATTGAAAGAAAAATAAAACCCTTATTTTTAGTGGAAGTGCCCACATAGAAGAGTTACCTTGTCAAAAAGAAGGACTACCTTTTTGTTAGAGATTGAAGAAAAGAGAATGGGAGATGAAGTCAAGGGGTTTTGCTGTCTATTGGCTAGATAGAGAAGATGAGAAGGGGGACCTTGTGTTGGGTAGTTTCAGTTTTCTCAAAGTAAAAGGGAAGCTGCTCAGGTAAAAGGGACAAGAAGAATGGAGGGAAGAGGCTTGGGATAGCTTCTGTGGGGATTGATATAGGCCAGGGGTGGGGAACCTTTTATTAAGGGAATTTGCTCTGTAAAGTTTGGATTCAAAGGGCTGCACTTGAGAATCTAGAGGGCCACATGTGGCCTCAACTCCTCAGATTCCCCACCTCCGAATAGGGCTATCAAATAGGGAGGAACAAAAATACTGCCTTATTACAGTGTGCGTGTTTGTCTATCTTTGCTGAAGAAGACCATGACATCAGAGAAATGATGACATGACTTGCACTTGACTTTGTTTTGAGTGAGTGAGGGCTGTGCATGTCACCAGCCTCACTTCTCCTCCAGAGCCATCTGAATCCAGTGACCAGATATTCATCAGGATGACTGGAGATGACCCAGGATGAGGCAGTTGGGGTTAAGTCACACAGCTAGTGAGTGTCAAGTGTCTGAGGTGACATTTGAACTCAGGTCCTCCTGACTCCTGCACTGGTGCTGCTTTGTTGTAGTGAGGGCCCAGTTGGTGTTAGATAACTTGAATTTTAGTTGTGAGACTTTGCTTAGCTGCATTCAGAGGCTTTTTAGGAGTGAAAGAGTACAGTAAGAATAATCTAGGGCAGAGGTTTGGCAAGAGAGCAGTGACAGAACAGGGGGCCAAGGAATTTAAGAGCAGAAGACAATATAGATTTGAAACAGCTAACTGTTGTTTGAGGAGTCGCAGAGTCAGTCAGATTAGGGGGAATGTCCTAAGAAACAGGAAACACAGAAAGACACATCTCCCTGAGGAAGGTTTAGGTGGCTTGAGGCATAAGGGGAAAGATGGAATAGAAGAATATGAGATTTTTGTTGTTGTTTTTAAAGAAATGGAGCGCTTGTAGGTCACGGTGAGGTCTAGTCATCCTTATGTGTGACTGGTGTGGAGTCAGTCAGCAGTCACAGGAGTTTTGGCTGAGAAAATGGGAGATTTGGAAGTTTGAAGGGAGCTCCTGTGTGGATATTCACATCGTTCCTTTCACCCCTTCTCCTCCCTCCCGCTGTATGAGGGGGATTTTACAGGGCCTGTTGGGGAATTTGGGGGAAGAGTGTATAAAGAGGAATTACAGTAGTACCCAATAGTATAGTATCAGTGCTACAAAACCAAGACACCTTCACACTTCCCAGGGAAATTAACTAAGCTAATAGGAATTCTAGTAGGTATTAAGCCCAATTTGAGTCAGTTTGGTAATACAGAAGCCAAAAGAGTTAATGTAATCTTAGGAGTATTTTAATAGAAATGTGAGGTACAGAACAAGAAAAGAGATGACCCTGCTGTAGAACACCGTTTTCAGGTCAGACTGCATCTAGAGTTCTGTAATATATTTTGGGGGCCACATATTAGAAGGGGCAGTAACAAGCTGAAGCACATCTAGGAAGATGACAGTGACCATGTTGTTATGGGACTTAAAAGACCTGAAGATGTTTAGCTTGGAAAAACAAAAGACTTTGAGGTGTCTAGGGGAAATGATGATTATGACATGGTGGAGTGGAGGGACTGTAGGTCTCCATGAGAGTAATTGAGAGGTTTAGAAGCGATGAGGCATAGAGGTGGAATGACAGGAGACTGTGGCCGGATAGAAGAATGTTTTTTTGTTTATTATTTATTCATCACTTATTTATTTCTTTTAAAGTTTTTTATTTAGGAAGTTGAACCCCTTGTGAGTAATGGTGAGATTTAATATGTGGTCATCTCTATGTGTGGCTGAAGTGGAATGAAGATGTACAGCTCGGGATGTTAGAGAGTTTGAGGGACTATCTTCATGGAAATTAGTCTCCAGTAACTAAATTCGGAGTTGAGAGGAAAATGGTGAGTCTGGTGCTGAACTCCTTAGGAAAGGAGAACGCCCTGAAGGTTTGTAAAACAAAGCCTTGGTAATCTGGGGCGGATAGAATGTTTTGTTGGAATGGACTCCAAAGGAGAAGAGGTTGCTGAGCGATGGAAGTAAAGGGAGTGTCTGGAAGTGACTGTGGGGAACCAGAATTATTTTGATTTCACTCTTCAGGTTCACTGGATCATGATGACTGGAGGAGAGTGTGAGGTTGGTGTCTGCACTGGTCTCACCCTCCTGATGTCATTGGCTCTCTTCCAGAATGGATGATGAGCAACAACTGTATGTAGGACAGCTTAGGGTGTGAGAGAAGGTGTAGTCAGTGTTGTTTATACATTGGATTTTTGTCTGAAAATGTTTTCTACTTTTTAATTTAAGTCTAAGAAGTGAAGGAAAAACGTAAGGTTGATCAGGTAAATATTTAACATAATGTTAACTATAGGTTACTAAAATGTGGTCTGAGAGAGAAGTAGCTTGGTCATGTGGTGAGGGTAAGGAATGACTGATGGAGGCAATGTTGTCATAAGGTCATAGATGTAGAGCTGGAAGTGAGCATTGAGCCCACTCCCATCAGTTAAGAAAACTACTTCAATAGCCAGATTTTTAAAAAACCCCCTCCACCATTTTGGTAATTCCTGTGCTCCATTCTCCCCCAAATTGAAAGAAAAATAAAACCCTTATATTAAGTATACATAGTCAAGCAAAACAAATTCCCACATAGCTGTGTTCAGATATGAATATTGTCCTGTACTTTGAGTTCATCAGTCATTGGTGTTCCGGAGTCTTGGCTGGTCCTTGCGTTAATTTTAACTCTTTAAGAGTTTGTCTTTACCTTGTTGTGTTGTTAGGGTTAGAACTGCATAAATCAGCATTTCAGACAACTCTCCCCAGGTTACTTTCTCTGAAATTCATTTGTCATTTCTTAAGGTTCAATAGTTTTTCATTACATTATATAACATAATGTGTTATTCTAGTTTTTTGCCACTACAAGAATGGGTGTCCTTCTAGTTTTTTGCCACTACAAGAAATATTTTTGTACATGTATGCCCTTTTCCTCTTTGTTGAAGTCTTTGGGGTTTATTGCTGGGTCATAGGACATGCACAATATAGTGACTTGGGTATAGTTTCAAATTGCTCTCCAGAATGGCTATACTAATTTACACCTCTACCAACAATGTTTTAAAGTGCCTGTTTTCCCATAGTCCCTCCAATATTTGTTATTTTCCTTTTTTCTGAGCCGAACAGTCCTGAGATATGAACGCTGATTTTGGCGTTTTAGGTGACAAAGATCCCACCATCATGGGCGGGGAGAATTACCAGAATATTGGTTTATATGGTGGTGTCTTTTTTAGTCTTCGTGGTTTGAGAAGTATTTCATAGAGTCTATAGCTAGAAGGGACCATATAGATAAAATCTGACCCTGTCATTTTGCAGATGAGGAAACTGAGGCCCAGATTCAGGAAGAGATTTTTCCAAGGTCACACAAATAAGTGAAAGAGGCAGTGTTTGAATCCACATCCTTTGACTCTAAACCCAGTCGGTCAGTTTACATTTATTAAGCTCTTACTATGTAGCAGGCAGTAGGTACACAAAAATAAAAATGAAGCAATCACTGCCCCTGAGCTTGTGTCCCAATAGGATGTATATATAAGTGTATATACAATACAAAATAAATACAGGGTGGTTTAAAAAAACGGAGGGAAACAGTAAAACAGCAGGGGAAAAGTCATCTGTATTTTTATTTTGGTCTCCCTTATCTGATTTGCATGGGCAGCAGCCAGGTCACATAACCAAGAAAAAGGCAACAGGAGGTTGACTTGAATCCTCTTTTACCTCTGCTTTGCCACGTGTTTACTGCACTTCCTTTGTGTAGGATATGTAGTGTAGTCAAGGTGGCCAGAATAGACTTACTTTGTACGCATGCCCTATTGCTGGTGAATTTTTCCTAAGAAGGCTTTTTTTGGAAATCATCAAACTTGGAAATGTTTTTTTATCACACATCTCTTAAAGCCCTTAAGGTACTTTGCCAGAAGGGGAAGCCGGTACATTTTGGTCCCCTTTGAGCTAGGAGATAGTAGAGATCATGTAGAGACTTTGTTGCAAGATTATTTAGCTGTACTAACTGTTTGATGCCATTGCCATTTTTGACTTAAAGTATTTGCTAGTGAAGATACCCCACTGAAGGGGAAATAGTTATGTGGTTTGAATGGACTCAAAAGTAGCTGCTTGCTGAACTAAATGTTTTTTTTGGAAAACACTTGACAGCATATCTATAGTTTAAATCTAGAAAGCGAGCCTCTAAGGAAAAGGAGGAGTTTACTTAATCACTAGTATTTTATGAGAATTCACTTTGGAAAAAGTTTTTGTGTTTTTAAAAGTGAAGTCTATGTATCTTTGCAAAGCAAAAATACAATAATTGAAGTTTGGGCTTAACTTCACTATGACTTTTTTACAGTTGTGTGGGGGAGGTGCTGATGAGGTATTTTAAGAGGATCCCTTAAAAACTTATTTGCCTTGCATGTAGTAGTTCAGTAAATATTTAATTTCTTTGACAGAGGTGCTCTTGAAGAGGCTGCCCTCGTGGATGGTGTATTCTCTCCACTGTAGCCTGGCAAAGGTGACCACAGGCTTCTTTTACTCTTCCCTAACTCTAGGCCAGTACTCTTTCTTATCTAGCTTTGGAATTAGGGGATTTAGATTAGATGAGTGAGAAGAGAAAACATGAGACAGAAATGAAGGAAGACTAACTTTTTGGCTTAAAAAATGTTGGAGAATGTCTGGTCTGTATAGCCATGTACTGATTGATTGTGATCCTTTGCACTACCATATTGATCTGAATGTAAGCAATACATTTTCCTCAGATCTGGCTTGTGTAAAATCGAGTTGCAACCTATTGCTGGTGTTATTTTTCAGCATATCTCTATATCTTTTTTCTTTAAAAGATTTTATTTTAAAGGTGCAACGCCACCAGGATCAATAAGGTATTTTATTCACTTGAATTTAAATGTTTAGCTCTTCATAGAGACTCCTTGGGTTGCTGCTAAATATAGCTTGTGCTTTGGTCTGTTTTCTGTCATTGATTAATGGTATTTCTTTGGGAAACCACTTTCAGCAGTCTTGTCTTGGGTAGTTCCATCTAGATGATAGCAGTAGACCCTGGGGACGGGAGGAATATCTGTGAGGGGTCATTTTTAGGGACATCCTCCGGGCTCGGAGGACCCTCTTGCCCAATAAAATGTATGGTCAGAATGTTGGGAAGCAATTACAACTTAAGTTTTTATGTTGTAATGATTTTCTAAGACCCAAAGCTAACATATGGACAAATCCTTTAATTAATTTGTTTGGGTGTTTATTAATTTAAAGGGGATTTGTTCTGTGAAGTTTGGATTCAGTCAGAGGGCAGCAGCCACATGTGGCCTCAAGGCTACAGGTTCCCCACCCTTGCTTATGGTGCTGTATATTCACTGTGCCGTGCAGCTGCCCCTAGGGCAGAGGAAAGAACATCAGTAATAATAGTTGGCATTCATATAGGTGTTTAAGGAGACTGAGGCTCATAGATATTAAGAGATTTGTCTATGGTCACTCAGGGAGTTAGTGACATTGCCAGTGGTAGAGCCTGGGCATGCTGGCTTGGAAGTTTACTCCTCAGATCATATACAAGACATGGTCTGACAGCCTTTCTTGTACAGTACACTGCCTCTCAGACAAAAATAGATGGGAACCTTGGAGATTCTTCAACTCTCCAACTCCTAGTTCTCTGGAGCAGAATGGAGATCCGATTCTGGTCAAACCAGTCCTCCAGGAAGCCCAAGTTGTGACGTTTTAACTTTTAACTTCAAGTCAATGATACAGTTGGGAGATGGCTGCTTGGATTGGGCCTGGACGTAAAAGAAATGAAAATTTTCATTGAAAGCAGTTCATGGCACAGTGTTAAGCAGGTGGCCTAATTTTGATAACATGTGGTTTTCCTTGACACCTGTCTTCCATTCTCTCTTCTTTGCAACTTAATTTTTTAATTCTTTTCATTCTTTTTGTCTGATTTCCCCCATTCTTTTTTTAATCCCTAAAGTTTCCTTCTGTTTCTCATTTTTCTCCATTCCATTCCTTTATAGTGTAGTAGGATTTAGAGTTAGAAAGGACATTATTTTTCCTTTCTTTGTTTTTCTAACTTCTGTCTTTTTATTAAGAACATTGTGGGAGAAATGGACAGAACATTAAAAACTTGGGTTTTTTAAATCATGATTCTACAATTAAATAGCTATTACCTTGAAAAAAGTCACTTTTCTTAGCTTTGGAAAGACTTGAGTTCAAATGTAACCTCAGGCAATCATTTAACCTCTTTCTCAGTTTTCTCGTCTGTGAAATGGGGATGATAATAACCTCCCAGGGTTGTTGTGAGGATAAAATCAGATATTATTTATAAAGTGCTTATCAGGATGCCTAGCATATAGTAGGTGCTATATAAATACTAGCTATAGTAGTCATAGTAATTTTTCATTTTCACCTTATGTAAAAGGAGAATTGTATTTAGATAACCTCTAAACTTCCCTTCAGCTGCAGAAGTCCATGATGGTGATTATTGTTTCTTCCCTCATTTTTCTCCAACAGCTTTGTGAGAAGCCTTTCCTGCTTTTCTCTCTGGGGCACTGATTGAGCTGTCCAGAAGCAGGAAGACGAAATAGATGGAACTTTTGCAGGACTTATACCTTCTCTGTCTGAAAAGTGTTAATAGCTTCCATTTGGCTTAGAGTGAGTGGACCAAGGGAACAGTAGAATGAGTAGGACTTTTGCTGAAAGGCTTTATGTTTTAGAGCCTTTGGATTGAAAGAAATTAAAAGCTTCCTTTTCAGAGACACCTTGTATTTTCAGATTGTCTCCTAAAGTTGTAGAATGTGAGCTTGGAGGGACCAGAGAGATCTCATTTAACCTCTTTCCATTTATAGAGGAACCAAATGGCTGAAGTCTAGTGTGTATGTATACTTGCCACTGGCGTTGGCTCTTAGCACCTCTCTAAGCCAGTTGGTGACACCTCAACGTTCCACTGTAGTTTATTACATTGGCATGTTGAGGAGGAAGATGTTATGGTGTGTTATCTCGTATATAGCACATGCTAGTGTTCAGTTCTCCAAGCCCTTCCTGTGGATGTATTTGCAAGTCTGCCTCACAGCAGATCATTATTCACAGACAGCATACCACTGTGAGATTGGCACTAGACTTTCATGATGCTCTGTGGTAAACTGGATCAGGTGCAAGAACTTGTTGCCCAAGTTTAAGACAGAATTGTTGCATGGATCAGTCTCTCACAGCTTCACTCTAAATGTAAACGAGCATCTTGAGTTCACTGTTGCGATGAGTTATGGCTCTGAAGCTGAATCAGTTCATATTTTTTACTTTCCTGTCATCATTGTCCAGATCTGTATGAATATCAGAGGTACAGTGTTACACAGTAGAGTCAGGAAGACCTAGGTTTAAGTCCTATCTTCCTTACCTCCTGTGTCTGCATGGTCCTGGCAAGCCAGTTGACCCTACTCTTCTCTTTAAGACAGTGTTGCAGAGCAGATGCTTGTTGGCATTAGTAGTTCTTATTGGGAGCTCTCTACACAGATAAAATCATAAATCTGGTTAAAAAAAGAAACAATATGGTTGAGCTCCGCAGCCCCACCCCCAGTTTTTACTTATTTGAGCCTAAATTTCTGCTGAACTTTAGGGAGGGGAATGTAAAAAATTCCCAAGTCAGGGAGATTTTTGACCTTTCTAGATAAATATGCTGGGGAGAGCACTGCTGGGTACTGCTCGGTAAACCCATGAAAGTATGTAAGCTTTTATGTTGTATCTAGAGGAAGGAAATGAGATTGCTCTTATCTCGTCTGTGTTTGAATTGTATACAGCATGTGTATGTTTTATATTCTACGTATATACATATGTGTGTGTATGTATACACACATATATCCACATATATTGTAGATAGAGTTTTAGATTAGGAACCCATAGTTATAGGATATGAGTTGAAGAGGTACTTGATCCTCTTACTGTAGTAGGACAAGCCTGTTCCTAAATCATCTTAGGAGTTAGGTAGGCTCTGCTATTGTCAAAAATTTCCAGGGAAGGATTTTCCATAGTATCTTTACAGCAATTAATATTTTATTAAGTCATTTGTTCATGTACTTAACTAAATCTCTCAGCAGTTTAAGTCTGTTTTTGTCAGGGAACATAGAAGAAACAACTGATCTTTGCTTTTTGTACTGGAAAAAGAAATTTGCTTACTGTTCCCTTCTCAAGCTAGATTTGTAGAATGTTATAGCTGGAAGGGATCTGAGTTTGACTGTCCTTAGTTTACAGAGGAGAAAACCAAGAACTTGTCCAGAAGATCTTTTAATAACCTTTCCTCATTGTCTTTTGTTTTTTTTGTTGCTTGACTTTCAGGAACTTAGCATTTTCACACCTATTCTAGAATGTTGGACCCCTTACCCGCCAAACTATAAAGTGCTGTGTGGTTGTAAGGCTCTAGTACTATTATTGAATCTTGTTGGATTTGTTAGAAAAGTCAGCATGGATCCATGGATAGCATTTTTGAGAGTGTCTTGCTCAATTATGCTTTCTTCCACTTTACAATAATAGTTGAAACTATTTGGAGAATGAGACTTTGTTAGTTCTACTACTAATTTAATGTCCACTCCCTTGTGTATATTGTAAGTAGCATATGTTGTCTACATTTCTGAGGAAATTTGAGGGTGAAGTGTAATACTTGTTTAGGATTGGAATCCATTAGTGAGACTCTGGAATCTTGCAAGTGTGTCCAGAGAGACTTTGATAAGTTTGGAATTAGGATGTGTTGATGGCCGTGTGTACTGTGAACATTCTCATCTCTTTCCTGTAGGTCTCCCCCCCCCAAAAAAAAACAAAACCCAAACCCCAGACCAAAAAAAATGCATGGCTGTTTGCTAGCTTTGCCAAGTGGCTGGGATGTCAAAAAGAGAAGACCTAGATAGAACCTCCCCTTTGTTTTCTGCCTCTATCCTGCCCTTAATATTAGGAGACTTTGACTTCAAACATCAAGTCCTGAATGCTGGGCACTAGAAGAGATACAAAGTTTATCTAAGACATGGTGCCTGCCTTCAGGGAGTTTACAGTCTAGTAGAAACATGTGTAATAGAAAAGTAGGTGTCTTAATATCAGATCCATCCATGCTTTCCTTGCCTTGTCCTGCCCGAGATTAGTAAAAGATACGATTGATTAGGTCCCCGGCTAGGATATGAGCTAAGGTTGGCTGTCATCACAGACTACCTGTGGGTAGCACATGGATGCCATTTGTGAACTGAGGTGAGAGAGTATGTATTATTTAGCACAGATTCATCCCCATTACCGAAAAGTAGCTCAAACCTCAAAAAAAAGGAATTCATCTCTACTATTATACCTATTTACCAGTATTATTGTAAGAAAAGGACTGAGCAGATCTTAGGGTGCTATGAAATATAATCTGCAGTTGTCGCTAGCACAAACCTCTAAGTACCTTAAATGTTTTCATGGGCTGCTATGGCCAAATTCCTTCTTCACCTGGCATCCAGTCTTCATTTACCTCGGGTTGTCCTCAAATCACAGACACGCTGTCATCTTCAAGGCTGTACTTAAAATATTTTGCATTTTGGTATAGGTCTTGCCAGAGCTTGCAGTCCACAAGCAGTCTTTGAGAATCCAGAATCTCTTCCACATCTAGGTGAACCTTAGAAAGAGCATGTTTTTGGAGGACAGGTGAAAGGCTTCCACAGAAGAGTATTTCTATGAAATTTGTTTGAGCATAGGTGCTAAAATATGAATAGTAACTTTAATTTAGGATATATCATTTTGTAAAGCAGTTTTTGTTGTTCATTTGTTTTGGTTATGTCCAGCTCTTTATGACCCGATTTGGGCTCTCCTTGGCAAACATCTGGGAGTAGTGGTTTGCCATTTTTTTCTCTAGCTCATTTTACAGATGAAGAAACTGAGGCAAACAGTGTTAAGTGATTTTCCCAGTGTCATAGAGCCAGTAAGTGTCTAAGATGGATTTGAATTCATGTCTTCCTGACTCCAGGCCCAGTGCTCTATCCAAATTAATACCTTGAAATCATTGCTTTCCACAGTGCAACTTCATGCATTGATGGTAAATTTGACAAGATTTTGGCTGTATAGGGAAGGTTATGGGAAAGGAAGTAGTAACTATTTTTACTTTAAGCAAATAATTTAGACTCCAGCATTCTTTGGGTTTCTGCTGTTACAACTGCTTTGTTGGATACAGTATGTGTCTAAAAAAATAAGGTTCTGTCAGTTTTGTTTTTAGTTATTTTTTGGGAAAAATTATTTAAATACATTATTTCCATTGTGACTTTGAGGGGAACACCTAAGGGTATCTTCTTAAGTACATGGAAGGTGGAAGACTATATGAGGAACCCTTAGTACCTTTTAACCCTGATTCATTTACTTGTCATCTCTCTCAATTTATTCTGGGCCTTTAGCTCAGTCCATCAACAAGCATTTATTAAGTACCTGCTACATTAAAAAAGAAGCAGTAACTCTTTGCCGCTGCTTCCTAAGAAACATGGGACTTTTCTGTCTCTCCTGCTGCTGAAACCTTACATATGTATTGCCTCCTCCTTAAAATGTCAGCTCTTTTAGAGCAAGGACCATCTTGCTTTTTTATTTGCATCTTGCACATTGTAAGTGCTTAATAAATTCCTTTTTCATTCATTCATTTGAGCCAGGAACTATGAGAGGTACTGGAGAGAACAGATATAAATGAGATGATGATCCCTTCCTTACCTAAAGAGTTTACATTCTGCTAAGAGTTTGCATAGTGTGGAGTGAATGGTTCCAGAAAAGAGTTCTGGTCTCGATAGTCTCAGCCACGTGATGGTAGATTGTCTCACACTTTCCGGTAGTAATGGAAATGTTGGTTTGATTATTGTTTTCTGAGCAAGAAGTGAACAGTATTGATTGAGGATGATGGTGTCAGGGCATGGCAAGGTACCTGGATACCTGTGCTGGTTAGGCCCTGTTGTGTCTGTTTCTGGTGGGAAAAGGCAGACAGCAGAGCTGATGATCCTTCTGTAATTGTTTCTGCAGTTGAAGATAAGAGAACCCCGGATTTGGATTCTGAGGACCCGGGTTTAAATACTGACTGACATTTGTGACCTTGGGTAAACTCTTTGGTCCTCAGGTTCTTCATTTGTAAAATGAGGGAATTAGACCGTATGACCTTAGTCTAGTTATAAATCTATCATTCCTTTCCCCTCTCATTACTTTTTAAGATTGAGAGCAGAAACTGTTGTCTTTTTGTACTTTATCCTTAGCGCTTAGCATGGTATTTTTCATTAAGAGTTGAACTTTGGATATGTTGAGTTTAAGATATCAGTAGGACATCCAGTTTGAGATGTCCAATAGGCAGTTGGAGGCACAACGCTGAAGGTCAGGAGAAGAAGTTAGGGCTGGATAAATAGATTCGAAAAGGATTGGTTAGACTAGATAATTTCTAAATCCATTCCAGTTCTAAATCCTGTAAGTATTCCAAATAAATGCCTGGGGTCTGTGAACTGGTTTTAAAAAAAATTGGGGGCCCAAAGTTCAATATATTGTTAGCTATTGTAATCCTATGCGTTTTGCTTAATGTATTTAAAAGCATTATTTGAGAAGAATTCCATAGACTTCACCAGGATGCCAAAGGGGTCCATGACACAAGCTCTAAGGTATCTAGCTAGGTAGGTTTTCTTAGGTCTTGTCATTTTTAAGTTGTAAGGTTGTTTTTTTTTTTTAAGTTAGATTTGCAGGATTCCAGTCAAATTTAGTCTTATCCCTTGCTTTGGTACACTCCATTCCTGAATAGGTACTGACATTCTCATATTTTAGCTGCATTGTCCAAATAATTTTTCGTATGTCTTTTTAACAGTAGTGTTATCTCCCAAGATGTAGTTGGGAAACAAACTTGTCTCTTTCTCTGGAAAAGAGGGGGTAACTAGTTGATCTTCTAAGACCCCTTAACAGCTTTAAGTCCTATGAACTGATGATTTCAGTTTTGTTTAGTTTGAGGTAACTAAAAAGCCATTTCAGTTGTCCTAGCCTGAGATGATGAGGACTGTGGGAAAGGAATAGATCAGATTTCTGTTCCATGTTTCTCTGGCCAAGAAGTTATCTGTATTTACTTCCTATCTCTAACCTGGCTTTGAGTTTATGTGGAATCCTCATGGACTCATTGGATTTAAAGCTGGGAGGGATATTAGCGATCACCTACTCCAGCCATCCTTTAATTGTACTGATGAGTAAACAAACCTAAATTAGCTGCTGTTAATCATTACTCCTTTTCCTTCCTAGGAAGATTCAGATGAAACAGACTTTGAATCAGACTTGGGTTTTATTTCTGGTTCTGATATTTGCTACCTTAGATAACTTTGGCCAGTTCACTTCACCCCTCTGTGCCTCAGTTTCCTCATCTGTAAAATGAAGGGATATGATCAACTGATCCCAAAGATCCCCTCCATCCCTAAATATTAAGTTCTTGGTTTAGAACCCTTGCTTTTCAACAACCTAAAAAGTAGAAGTCTACGTAAAGGGAAGGAGGCTTTAGCTCCAGGGCTGTTCTCTGTAACTAGGAGAACATTACTTTTGCTTCTCCATCCTTGGTAATAAGGCTCGTATGTAAAGGATAGTATTTCATTTACAGAGGAGTCAAGTGAAATAGTCAAGACTTACATTTTTGCGGACAATAGTGGAAAATAGTTGAGAAAATGTTTGACATGAATTCTCAGTGGATATTTCCAGTGTTAGACCTAGAGACTCATGGAAAAATAATGGTTGACACAGTAAAATAATTAGAGAAACAAACAGTAGGTATCCCGTCGTATTCATCCTGTGCATTTCATGTAAACACAGAGTCCTTGTTTGATTAGCCTGAGTTGTTTGTATTCTTGCTGGTGCTTTTATGGGAACTAATGTTATTTCATTGAGAGTTTCTCTAAAAAGCAGGGAATTGAAAACAGCTTTGATTTATGAAATCATTTTAAAAAATGAGTGACCCTGAAAAATGAGTACTTCATACTTACTAGAGAGCTTTCTTTAGTAGCTCAAGAAGCTTTCTAAAGGGATAAAGGTGCACTTTCCTTGTGTGCATTTGCTTTCACTCTTTGAATTGATCCCCTCTTTCCTTTGTCTTTTATTGATACTTTTTGCTTTTCTATCACATTAATTTCTAAATATGATACTTCCCTTTCCCCTTCCAGTGATACAAACCTTGTAATAATGATTTTAAAGAAATTCATCAAAATGAATACATTAGTCCTATGTAATTACTGTCAGAGTACTGTACAATAGAATTGATCCCTTTTTACAAGATTTTATATTTGTGGGTTTTTTTAAGGCCACTTTGCCTTGTGAATGGTTGCTTCTGTGGGCCCCATTCCCGTAGTGGGTCTTAATGAAGATACCTTTGAGATCTGGACCAGCCACCTCCTTGTATGGATGAGACAATTGAGAGAAGGGGAATGAGTTGCTCAAGGTACGCAAGTACTGAGTAGCAGAGCTAGAATTTGAATTCTGGTCTCTGACTCTTTCTATACCATGTTGATCCTCTGTCAGCACGTAAAATGCTTATAGAGGGTCAGTCTCTTCCTTTACCCCCAGCAATAGTGTACTTGCAGTTTTTAGACAAAGTTTCTCAAAGGGAAATGATCATGGCTGTTTAGTGAAAAGATGTACACAAATAAAACTGGGTGTCAGGGGACTGGAAAGCAAATGTTTTGTACTCATACAACTATAGAGGGAAACAGGAAGATATGTTAAGCCACTAATAAGTCTCCTGGTAGTCACTGAATTTGGTGTCTTTATAAAGGGCAGAACCTACAGGAAGCTTCTGCTAGAGGATGTGCACAAAGCTTGTGGGTTTGAGGTGATGGATGGAAACAGTTGTTTAAGATCATCATGTGGAGGACAATCATAGTGCAAAGAATTGGTTGGGTTACTTCCTGTTGGCTGGGAACTTCTGAAGTGTAGGTTGAGACTGACTGTCCTTTTGGTGTATTCAGACAGATCTATGACTTTTTTTAGATGGTTAGTAGGAAAAGATGTAGATGACTTTTTTCTTTAGGAGCTCTGTCAGGGACAGTTTTCTAGTTAGATTCTATTAACTTGTAGATAATGAACGGTGGGAACCTTTCTCTTGTCCTTTTTTACAACTTCTCCAAGAAGTTCGTATATAAATAGATAGGAATAGAATGTGGTTCTTTAAGGTGGGGAAGAAGGGCATGATTTAGCCAGTCACTCCTCTTTTTTGAAGACAGGCTTCAACTTTTAAGTTATAGGTGAATGATTTTAAGAGGGTCTTTTTTTCAGAATGTTGACTTGTATGTGTATATATTTTTTAATATGCACTGCCTCTCCCCCTCTCCTTTCCTTACCTTCTCTGAGGTAGATTGGATTTAAGAAACTTGGGCTGCTATTTTTATCAAGAAGTTGAAGTTTTACAATGGCAACCACAGTGAGGTGGAAAGAGTATTGGGCTTGGAGAGTGAGAGATCTGGCTCGCTCTCTCTTTCTCTCTGATTAGCATGTACACTTGTCCATGTCAGTCATTGGGCATTCATTAAGTACCTACTGCAATATGAAACAATTTCTGCCCTCAAGAAGCATATTAGGGGAGACATGTTTGTACAAAATAAATGAAAGCTATTTTTGGGGGGGAGGGGAAGCAGTAGTAATATAAGGGGAGATCATGATATCCCTGAGCTTACATTTCTTCATCTGTCAAGTGAGTGTGGTAATATTTGGGTAATCTACCTCACAAGATAGTTGGGGAAGAAAGTGCTTTGCAAACCTTAAGGTGCTTGCATATTTGTGAATTACTCTGTTATAGTATAGTGCTACTTCTGAGTCTTTCTTCAGCCTATCCACTGAAATAGTCTACCCTTAGATGCTTTTTTGTTCACAGATGAATTGAAGAGGACCATTGCTATTTCACTTTTTCAACCTCTTCCTTGTTCCACCTGTTCAACAAGCTCCTCCCACCATAGGCTCCATGTGACTCAGACTTCTATGTGACCTGGGCAGGTCACATGGGCCTACTAATGAGTGGGAAAGATCTTCCTGTTTAAATTACCATTACAGGGATAGACACTGTGCCAAACTTCAGGCTTTTTTGTTCTGTTGTTTTCATAGCTAGTTCTTGGGAGGGGTCTGTAAATTTTTGGTGCTTCCACGGTGGTGTGATCCTGAGAAGAGGTATGGTTATTGTTCCCCTGGTATGTTCTGGTCTTTACCAAAGAAGGGTCCCTGGTCCCCTGCAACTGCATGCATTAGTGCTCCTCTTTGTCTTAGTACTGTAACCAGGGCCCTTGTGGCCAACCATCAGCACTCCTCTCTGCCCTGGAACTGTGCCCAAGCACATCTGTGGGCTGAGCGATCTCAAGGCTGCTGTGGCTGCTGCCACCATCGTTGCAGCTGACTCCAGTACCCACCACTAGTGTTTTCTGTGTGTGTTCAGGACTGCTGCCCACCCTAGTGTCACTAACTTTTCCTGTCAGCCTCCTAAGTTGCCTTAGGCTCGGCTCTGCTGCTTCAAAATTTTATTTGAGGTGCTATTTTAAAATTGTTTGGAGGGGAATGTTGGGAGAATTCCGCTGGGTCTTGGTTTGTACTCCGCTTTCTTGGCTCCGTCCCCCACCCACACCTTTATTTATTTATTTATTTTTATTTAACTTTTAACATTTATTTTCACAAAATTTTGGGTTACAAATTTTCTCCCCTTTTATCCCCTCCCCCCCCCAACCCAAGCATTCTAATTGCCCCTGTGACCAATCTGCTCTCTCTTCTATCCTCCCTCTCTGCCCTTGTCTCCGTCTTCTCTTTTGTCCGTCTTCTCTTTTGTCCTGTAGGGCCAGACAGCTTTCTTGACCCCTTAACCTGTATTTCTTATTTCCCAGTGGTAAGAACATTACATTTGATCCTAACACTTTTGAGTTCCAACTTCTTTAGCTCCCTCCCTCTCCACCCCTTCCCCTTGGAAGACAAGCAATTCAATATAGGCCAAATCTGTGTAGTTTTGCAAATGATTTCCATACTAGTTGTGTTGTATAGGACTAACTATATTTCCCTCCATCCTACCCTGTCCCCCATTACTTCTATTCTCTTATGATCCTTTCCCTCCCCATGAGTGTCGACCTCGGATTGCATTCTCCTCCCCATGCCCTCCCCTCCATCCCCCCCCCCCCCCCGCTTGTGCCCCTGTCCCCCACTCTCCTGTATTATGAGATAGGTTTTCCTATCAAAATGAGCGTGCATTTTATTCTTTCCTTTCGTGGAATGTGATGAGAGTAGACCTCATGTTTTTCTCTTGCCTCCCCTCTTTATCCCTCCACTAATAAGTCTTTTGCTTGCCTCTTTTATGAGAGATAATTTGCCCCATTCAACTTCTCCCTTTCTCCTCCCAATATTTCTCTCTCACTGCTTGATTTCATTTTTTTTTTAAGATATGATCCCATCCTCTTCAATTCACTCTGTGCACTCTGTCTCTATGTATGTGTGCTTGTGTGCATGTGTGTGTATGTACTCCCACCCAGTACCCAGATACTGAAATGTTTCAAGAGTTACAAATATTGTCTTTCCATGTAGGAATGTAAACAGTTCAACTTTAATAAGTCCCTTATGACTTCTCTTTGATGTTCACCTTTTCATGGTTCTCTTCATTCTTGTGTTAGTCAAATTTTCTTTTCAGCTCTGGTCTTTTCATTAAGAAAATTTGAAAATCCTCTATTTCATTGAAAGACCATTTTTTCTCCTGAGGTATTATACTCAGTTTTGCTGGGTAGGTGATTCTTGGTTTTAGTCCTAGTTCCTTTGACTTCTGGAATATCCTATTCCATTCCCTTTGATCCCTTAATGTAGAGGGTGCTAGATCTTGTGTTATCCTGATTGTATTTCCACAATACTTGAATTGTTTCTTTCTAGCTGCTTGCAATATTTTCTCTTTCACCTGGGAATTCTGGAATTTGGCCACAATGTTCCTAGGAGTTTCTCTTTTTGGATCTCTTTCATGCGGTGTTCTGCAGATTCCTTGAATATTTATTTTGCCCTCTGGTTCTAGAATCTCAGGGCAGTTTTCCTTGATAATTTCATGGAAGATGATGTTTAGGCTCTTCTTTTGATCATGGTTTTCAGGTAGTCCCAGAATTTTTACATTGTCTCTCCTGATTCTATTTTCCAGGTCAGTTGTTTTTCCAATAAGATATTTCACATTATCTTCCATTTTTCGAATCTTCTCGCTATGTTCTGTGATATGTCTTTCTCATAAAGTCCTTAGCGTCCATCTGTGCCATTCCAGTTTTGAAAGATCTATTTTCTTCAGTGAGCTTTTGAATCTCCTTTTCCATTTGGCTAATTCTGCTTTTGAAAGCATTCTTCTCCTCATTGGCCTTTTGAACCTCTTTTGCCAATTGAGTTAGGCTAGTTTTCAAGGTGTTAATTTCTTCAACATTTTTTTGGTTCTCCTTTAGCAGGGAGCTGATCTGCCTTTCATGCTTCTCTTTCATCCCTCTCATTTCTCTTCCCAGTTTTTCCTCCACCTCTCTAACTTGATTTTCAAAATTCTTTTTGAGCTCTTCCATGGCCTGAGCCCATTGGGTGGGCTGGGGCACAGAATCCTTGATTTCTGTGTCTTTGCCTGATGGTAAGCATTGTTCTTCCTCATCAGAAAGGAAGGGAGGAAGTGTCTTTTTTCCGAGAAAGTACCCTTCAATAGTTTTATTTCTTTTCCCTTTTCTGGGCATTCTCCCCAGCCAGTGGCTTGACCTCTGAATATTCTCCTCACACCCACCTCGCCTCCTGGTCCTCCCAGCCAGCGTTTGGGGACTGAGATTCCCACACATTTATTAATCTTTTGTGATGTATAAGACGCTATGCTAGATATGGAAGGATACAAAGAGAAAAAGCAAAACATTCAGCATACTTTGGATAAGTTCTTGTAATCTTTGTTTCTCATTCTAACTTGATTTTTAATCTTCAGAGTCCAGGAATGCCTTGATTAAAGTTTTCATGTTGCTCATTAATGGTGTGGACACACTCTTTGATTATTAAAGACTGTTAGTGGAGCACAAGCTTTGGCAAGTCCTTCTAGGTGAAGAAAGCTTTAGTAAGGCCCCAGCAGGGGTTCCTCTCTCGAGTCCTAGTCTAGGTAAGTTCTGAGGAGCTTGTCACCTGAAGATTTTTCTTCTGTGGGGGGAGTGGGACTTTTTTTGGCCGTAGCAGCTCACGAAGTCAGTCTGCTGTGAAGACATAGAGGAGTGGTGGAGGGGAGTACCCACACCAATAAAACTCCACAACCTTGAAGAATTGAAGTATAAGAGGCAGTCCAAAAAGCAGGAATTGCTTCCAGATGAATTGCTACATACAAAGAAATCTACTTTCTATTTTGAGCTGTAAAGACATAGTAGAATGACGTGTGAAGTGCAGCAGGAGGAGGCAAACACCAAGATGTCTTAAATCTTTGTTGTTGTTTTTTGGGCAAAGTAGACAAATGTTGAGGAACTTTTAAAGGCTTTGCAAAAGCAGTACGGTATTTTGTAAATCTTTCTTAGTTCTAATTAAGCATAGAATTACTTTATTTTGTAGAAGCTAAACATATTTCTTTAAATCTCTACCAGTCCTTGATAAGTAACTTCTACTAGAGAAAATTGCTGCTGAAAAATTCCAGGAATGTGGACAGCAGGTGGGGACGGGCAGATGTGGTTAGCAATCATGAAAGGATGAATTTACTGTGTGCTTTATTTCTCTGAGTCCCTATTGTTTATAGGTAAGTTTACATAGACCCAGCCAAACCCCCTTTTTGGGGAGAAAATGGCCTCATGTGGAAGGCAGTACCATTTTCCCTTTTTCCCAGTCAAGTACTTCTCTTACTAGATGTAGATGTTCATATTTTCTTACGTGTAGTTGTAGAGACCTTTGTGGATTACCTCTTTTCTTCCTTGGCTCAGGCTGTAGCTGCAACCTTTTGAGACCTGCTGAAGAAGTGTTTGTGACTCTTCATTCTCGATAGGTCAAAGGAATGTGGGAAGGGCTAACTTTCCCAAGCTTCATCGTGGGAAGCAAGAAATCTGCTGGGAAGCAGATTACTGCAAAATCACTTAGTCTATAATAGTGTCTTGTCTTTTTATAAACAGGGTGTGTTGGTCTAGCAATTTCTACTCCCCACCCCAATCAATTTTAAAATATCATTTGGTGGTGTGCTTTTAAAAACAAATCTTGTGTTGAATGGTTCAAGAAAAACATTAATAAATATTGACTCCAGTAATTGTCCACTAGCAGGTGTTTTTCTTTTGGACTAGATGAGTTACTAGTTGGTAATGTAGTAAAACTTGGATTGCGGAGGGTTGTTGGTTGCTGATTCTGTTACTTTTTCTCAGATTCACCATTTTAATAGGGTTTTCCTACTGATCTGTCTGTTGAAATACTTCCTTTCTTCAGGACCCGTCTTTCCCTCTCTCAGTCCTTCCTTGTTCTTTTCAACTTTGTGCTCTCTTCTTTTTCCAATCTCTAATGCCTTTCTGTATTGACCTCCTCTTTGCCCTTGTCATTATCACTTGCACTATAGCTGGTTGCACATTTACCTTATTCCAGTTCACATCAACATTTGCAAAGCTTCTACTGTTTGCAAGGCATTTGTGCTATTGTTAGGCTTTGGGAATATAAAAAACCAAATGAAACTCTCCTATTAAGAAGCTTCCCTTCTGCTGGGAGAGGGTGTGTCTGTTTCTGTGTAGCTATGGCATGTATACAATCAAGTAAATACAGAATAATTTTAGTAGACCAAGAGTGCTAATAGCTTAGGATGAGGAAAGGAATCGGTGAAGGCCTTGTATAAAAGGAACCATGTGAGGAAGAATGCATCCCAGAAGCACTCTGGGAAAGCGTGTAGATGGGAGGTGAAACATCTTGTATGGGGAATAGTTAGCAGTCCAGTTTGATTGGAAGAGAGGATGAATGAAGGGGAATAATGAAACGAAACTGGAAAGGCCAGCTTGATTGTGGAGGGCTTTAAATACCTAGCAGCAGAGTGTATGTTTTCTGTTTAATTGTTGGAGGGGAGGGGAGGAGATTGAACATTTGTGAATGAGAGTTGACACGGTCACATCTCTATTTTAGGAATGTCAATCTGGCAGTGATGTGGAGGGTGGTTTGGGTGTGAGAAAAAGTGGAGATAGGAAACCAGTTAAAAAGATATATTTTTAGTAGTCTAGGTGAGAGATGGTAAAAGTTCCAAATTATGGTGAAAGTCGGTCAGTGAATAGAAGGCGACTGATAATAGCAAAATTTGGCAACTCTAGAGGAGGTTTTTAACCTGGGGTTACAAACTTGAAAAAAATTTTGAGAACTATATTTTAATGTAATTATTTTTTTTTGTAATTTTGCCTGCTGAAAATATTATTCTGAGAAAGGTTCCATAGACTTCACCTGTTTGTCAAAGAGGTCCATGAAACAAAAAGGGTTAAGAATCCCTGCTCTAACGTGTGAGCTCTTTGAAAGTACTGTGTATTTTATTTCCTATTCATATCTAGCAGAACATTGTAGGGGGCCAAATGTTAGTTTAATTGGATTTTAGAATTAGTTGCTCCTCGTGCAGAAGTGGTATGTAGTAAGTAAGGCCTAGACTTAAAATGAGGAAGTCTGGGTTCACATCTTGGCTGAATTTTAGTAACGATTCTGAGCAAGTCTCTTTATCTTTCTGTGTTGATTTCCTGCTGTAAAATGAGGATATATGTCCTCTGCCTACTTTAGAGGTTATTGCGAGGAAACCAGTTAGTAACCCTTAAAGCACTATGCAAAAAGTGAGTTGTGTAGTCAGCTAGAAATGTCTATGTTTTGGAGGTCATGGAGGCTGAAGATTAATAATGGAATTGGGCCCTCCCTTTTCCACCAGTATATGCTTAGGAGTGCCAGGGCTGCCTTGAGGAAGGTAGATCCTAGCAAGAGTTTTGGCTTCTTTCTACGTGGCTTCTGCTATCTAAATCTTTTATCCTGCCAGCCCTAGATCCATATTTCTGTGGAGTTTGAGAACTGACTGTATAGGCATGCCTTAGTGGCTTTATAATGATCCTTTAGCTTGGGAATGGACTCCAGAGAATGCTGGGTGAATGATAAAAGGCTTTTGGAAGATATCTTTGGCAACTGAAATGGAAGTGGCTTGGATTCAAAAATAAAAAAAAAAAGTACCTGTTTTATGTTATAGTGAAAATAGCAAAGGACCAAGAGACTTACATTTTAATTCTGGCCTTGTCATTAATTCATTATATGACCTTGGGCAAATCACTCCCACTCTCTGCCTCATCTTCTTTAAGTAGTAAAATGAAAAGGTTAGACCAAGTGATCCCTGAAGTCCTCTCCAGCTCTAAGGCTGGAGGAAAAATGAGGCTAAGCGGGTGTTTGTTTCAAAGTCTTTCTGTGGCTTCGTTCACAAGACACTCACATCTGTTTTTCCAATTCACTCACATCTTTGTTAGGATGTTCTTGGTTTTCAGATTTTGTTCACGTTGAAGGAAGGAATACCCATCAAAGCAATCACAACTTCACATATTAAAGATTTAATTATTTGAACTTGAGAAAAATATATTGTTGCATAACTAATATATGATCTCTGCGCAAATTATGACAATTCCTAAATAGAAAAGTGTGAAAATTGTTATTTGAACAATACTTGTTTAAATTTGTTACAGTGGAATATAATCCACTTAGACTAGAGGAGACACCAGACAGCATAGAAATAGTCGGCTGCTGTCAGTCAGTAAACATTTATTAAGCTTCTGTTCTACTCTAGTTACTGTGCTAAGTGCTGGAATGCAAAAAGAGCAAAAAACAGTTCCTGCCCTCGTTTGGAGGAGCTTAACAGAGGAGACGACAAGCAAACAAATACGTGCAAACTGTATACAGGATAAATAGGAAATAATTGAGAGACAGAAAGCCCTAGAATTAAGAAGGATTGAGAACAGCTTCTTGTAGAAGATGAGATTTTATTTAGGACTTAAAGGAAGCCAGGAGGCAAGGGGAGAACATTCCAGACACGGGGAGAACCAAAGAAAATACTTAAGAGTCAAGAGATAAAATATCTTGTTCATGTAATATCCAGGAGGCCAGTGTCACTGGATCAAAGAGTACAGTTTAGAGAGTAAGATGTAAGAAGACTGGAATGGTAGGACGGAGCTAGGTTATGAAGGGCTTTAAATGCAGAGAATTTTTATATTTGAACCTGGAGGCAATAGGGGAGCTACTGGAATTCACTGAGGGAATGATATGGTTTGGACCTGTGCACCTTAAGAAAATGACTTGAGTAGCTGAATAAAGGATGGATTAAAGTGGCAGCAGACCAACCAGCAGGCCAGATGGAAGGGGACAGGGGCCATACTGGAATGGTTGCCAGTGTCAGGGGAGACATGGGGGGCAGACTAGAGAGATGTTGCAGAGGTAAAATCATCAGGCCTCGGGGACAGATTGAGGAGAGACAAATATGGAGGAGTCAAAGATGATGGGATGACACCTGGCTTGTGAGCATAGGGGAGTGGGAGGATGGTGTTACCCTCAGCAGTAACGAGGAAGGTAGATGGGGAAAGGTTTTAGAGAGAAAGTTTGTGGGCCAGGGCTATTGCTATCAGCAACTCTGGGAGGGAAGGGATAGAGATAGCCACTGAGTTAGTCTATGGGAAGTAAAAGGGGCTTGGATGGGGAACAGGGCTTGAGACTTAGGCCTGAGGTCATAGGAAATGGGATTTAGAACTAGAACATTACACTTATGATCTTTGGTTAAAATAATTTGATGGGTAGGTTTGAGTTTAGTGGGCCTGAAGAAGAGGAGTGAATAGGAAATGTTTTACTGTAATTAACTTTGCCAATTCTCATTCTTAATTCAGTGAAACCAGATGGTTTTGAACTTTTATCATGATATGTGGCATCTGTTACATAATCTCTTGTGCTATAAGGGAAGAAATAGAAAATTAAGCTTCCTGTTGGTCTTAAGGTTTTTTAAACTTTCTGTTTTCCCCTAAGCTTTGTCCTTATTTTCTCATCTCTTATTAGCCCTTATTATTCCTGTTCAGTTCCCTGCTGGACAAAACTGCTTGGCACACAGCAAATGCTTAATAAATGTTTTATCTCTTTAACATATTATTTTTTTTGGCCCCAGTTTTGGCTTTTGTTTATTTGCCTTTTTCCTCCTTTGTTCTCTGACCACTCTCCTGCCCCCCCCCCCCCCCCCCCCCTTAACTTCTGTAACATGCCTTTTTGTATAGTTGGCTATAAAAAGGTACTGGATTGGGAGTCAGCAGATTTAACTGCAAATTTTGGGTCTGCCACTTAACTCTGTGACCTGTAGACAAGTTGTTTAACACCTTTGGGTTTGTTTCCTCCTTTCTCAAATGTGAAGATTGGACTGTATGCCTGATCCAGCTCTAAATTTACGATGCTATTAAATACTTCCTTTTTGCTTCAGGACAAGTGTACTGTTCTTGCTGTTAGGGATTCCCAAGGAGTCAGACTTTGTTTTTTGTCGTTGTATCTCTATCCCCTTTCACAGTTCTGCCAAGGAGTAGTTTAACGTGTGTTGAATTTTTGAATTCCACAAGGAATAGGGGCCTCTCTTGGCCACTTAATCATCTATTGCTTCTCCTACTTTGGTTTAGGTTTTCTTAAGGAAGAACAGGAATGGTGGGGTTCCCGGCCAGCAGACCTTTCCATTCACCCTATATATATATATATATGGCTCAGGAAATATTCTCATTGGATGTGCTAAGCAGGTTCCTTTTGGGCCATTGATTGCGATATTGACTAATTGGGGTCTCTTGAGGTTTGAACCATGATATACAGTAGCATAATTTTTTCCCTTTTGCTTTTCTGTTCTTGAAAGCTGGAAAACTTGTCTGGCTGTTAAACTTAAGGGACTGGCTTTTTAGGTCCAAAGGAAATTTGTTGAACCCTGGGTTTCTGTGCTTTTTGCTTTCATGCTTTTGTGTCGTGTAGCAGTGGTGCTGTAGAGTTTGCTTAGATACTGTTTATATAGTTTAGAAATGATATTGCGCTAATGCTCCAAGTTATGCATAGCACCTAGAATAACTAAGGTTTTGTTTGTAGTAGGTGCTTAACATATGCTGAGTGAATGATTGTTGAAATAATTGGAGAATTTCATCAGAGTTTAAGTTTGGTTGTCATCTGTATGTAGAGTGCCTTGATGCAGTAATTTATTTCAGTTTGGATTCCTGATATGTGAGTACACATCAAAAAATTGTGTGAAATGGAAGTAAATGTCCCTCATGGTGGTTAATTTCTGACTTGTACTTATTAAACACTGAGAGTGTATAAGAAAGAACAAATACAGAGAAAAGTTTGGTCCTTGCTTGTGGACATTTTAAATTCTTACCTCTGTGCTTTATGTATCCTCTAGTATTTAGTGATTCAACTTCTTGGGCCTTGGCATCATTTAAGTATAATTTTTAAAGCCTCCAAAAATGTATTTGCAAAGCCAGTGTAGTTTAACTGTGGCTGTGGTCAGATTTCAGGCAGAATGGCCAAAGATAATGTTTAAACAGGGCTCATTGAAGTGTTGAAGAGATTGTGCTTTTTCAGCAGGTCCCAAAACACAAGATGCTTAAAACTGACCTCCATTAAGATCCATGGTCTAGTGGACTGAGCACTAGACTGGAAACCAGGATACTTGGGTTGTAGGCAGGGCTTTTTAAAATTATAAACTTGAATAAGCATCAATGCAAAACAACATAGAAATAATTTGTTTCACCAAACATTAAGCACTTATAATGTGCACAGCATTAAAAAAAGATGCATACAAAGTAAGGAATAAAGTAAAAAAACAAAACCTCATACATTTTACTGTTCATTTAACAAAGTAGAACCAAATAAATTAACCAACAAATGTGTCACCTTGGCTTTGCAGCTTTTTTTAAAAAAAAATCTTTTATTTATATATTCTGATTTATAAGTCTTCATGTATTTCCTCTTCATATCTCACTTTTTATATCACTATATTATTCCATTCCATTAATATACTGTAATTCTGTCATTCTCTTATCACTGGGCATATGGGTTATTCCCTTTTTTTTTTTTTTTTGCTACTACAAATATAGTAACGTTTTGTGCAGATAAATCCTTCTTCGTTTTCGTGTTACCTTTAGAATAAAATCTTAGTGGTGGAATTGATGGGTCAAAAGGAACAATGAATTTTGTGACTTACTTTGTGTGGTGCCCTAAAAGTTACACCAGTCTACAATCTCAGCAACAATGTAATTGTTTCCTGTAATAGACCAAGCTTTTTCAGTTGTGTGCTCTGGGGCCTTGCTTTTCTGCTTCACAGCACGCTCGCTACTGGGATAATCACCAAGGTGGCTCCAAAATTTCTCTAGAAGGTCACTATAAAAATTCCAGGGCAATCTCTTTGTTTGTTTCCGCTTCTGAAAGTATGATAAAAGCTACTTTGGAATTGGTGATAGTGCAGACATTCATGATAAAAGTCATTCCTTTTCTTTTTTTTAACAAAACTCATCTTTAAATCACTGGCATCATTTGGGGCTCTTTTGTTTACTATATTATGTGATAGGATTTTTTTCTTACCCTTTTTCAACTTAGTATCCATTTTTATCTTTAAAAAAAAGCTAGCTTATTAATTTCCCTTGTTTTTCCATCACCTTTATTTCTGAACATAACCCTCCTAGTCTCCCCGCAACAAGCCAGCCCTTGTGTCAAAGATTAGAAAAGAAAGAAAAAGTAGCTTAGCGCAACTAACCAGCACCTTGGACTGACAGTGAGTCCTTCATCTCAGTAGGGAAGGGGGAGGGGCAAGTATGTTTTCAGCTCTCCTCTCTTACCCATGGGCATTATTGTAAAGTATCAGCTTTATTTTATTTATTCTCCTTCTTTCCATTTACGTTGTTGTTGCGTATGTTTTACTGGTTCTGATTGCTTCACTCTATCGTTTCATAGAAGTCTCCCATGAATCTTGGCATTTTTCACATTCATCTGCTTTGTTTCTGCTTCTTTGGTATGACAGGTGCTACTACTATGGCTATTTTGGCCTACGAAGGACTTTCTTGTGTGGCTTTGCTTTCTTTGGGGTGTTATCATACCTCTTTTCCTGACTGTCTTTTTGTTGTCTTTGCATTTCTCTTATAGTTCCAAGTCTCTGTATTTTGTATGACTGGATCTTAGTTTCTGTTACATACACACACGCACACAGTATTGTCAGTATTTTTCATTTTTTCTTTTTCTTTTTTTGGTAAACACCTCTGATTTGTACTCTTTGCTAACTTCACTGAGACCACCATACCCTACCCCTACTCTTCTGCTTCCCCTGAGGTTTTATCAGTCAGTCACTTGTGGAATATTGAGAGGCTAAATGAGGGCTTTTCCATAGGAGTTAAGAGAAAATAGTATTTTTTTTTTATTTGTATTATCTATCTGAAATTGTATTGGTGAAGAAAAGGAATTAGTTGTGAATTTTTCATTTCTTTAGAAAGTGGTGATTTGGAGAGATGTGTGAAACTGGCTTAGGTGATTTAACAGAACCTTTCTATAAAAGTATTTAGTCTCCTAATAGACAGAGAAAGTCATGGGTCTGTCTAAGTACACACACCTGTACAACATAGGGAGCCAAACTGGTCTGGGCAGGAATTTTCCAGAGGTAGAGTTGCTTTCCTCATGTGTATTTGAGATGCTATTTGCTGTTGGAGTCCGAGTGATTTTGCCTAGCACTGCTGCTGGTGTTCCAAGCACTCCTGATTTTGATGAAGGAATTGTTAGAGCCCAAATTTTGACCCAAAGAAGACAGAGATGCAGCTTCTTAGAATTTGGAAGCCAACATACCTATCAGCTGCCATTTCCCCATTTCATTAAGTATACATTTAAGAGGTTATTAATCTGCCTGTTCTTCATTTAGCATGAATAATATTAAACATTTTAAAATTAGCACATTGTAGTGCTATTTGACTATTAGGAAGAAGGCAAACTGAGTAAAACTGAAAAACCAGTAACAATCCTAGATAACAGATATCACTCTCCTTTTTGTTAGGGATGGGTAGGGGACCAGTAGGACAGAATGCATGTTGTCAGAGGGTTCACTGTATCTGGTGATTTCTCTATATATATCTGGTTATTTTGCTACATCTTCTTTTCAGCAAGGGAGGTGGAGGGTACGATTCTTCAGAGTAGATGAGATATTTCCAAAAGTGACTGTGATACAAAAATAAATATTTGGATAGTGAAGAAAGTGCTACCCATGTAAGTATGAGCTATTGGATAATCAAAAGTTTGTTATAACTTTGAAATTGCTTTAAAATTCTTTGTTGCTTTTTTACTTTTACAAAATAATTAAATTTTTTTTGTATGACTTTAAATAAAATCAAACTTCCCTCTTAAGAGTCAGTAGTGGATAGAGTTGGTCTCATAGCTAGGGTCTGTGTTCAAATCCCTTCTCTAACACATGTTGGTTATGTGAACCTGTACAAATAACCCTAGGGTACTAAGACTTAAATTCTCAAAGGAATTGTCAAACTGAATTGGTAGAGGGAGCTTCATTATCTGAGAGTTCCCCATACCAATGAAATCACAGCTCGAGTTCTCTTTTCCTCTAATATTAGCTAAATACCAGTATTACTTTTAAATATTAGACTAGAGATGATCTGGACTGTAGATCCTACATTGGTTCCATTTTACATATTCATAGATGTTTATAGACTAGAAATAGATCTTAGGGATCATTTAACACCCTTTACTATATTTCATTTAAAAGTAAAGAGTAGTAAGTTGTAATGATTTTTAATATTATATTATTCAGACTGTTCTTTCTTATTTTAAATTGTAAACCCAATTTTTTTTTTAGTAAGATGTCCTGTTTTCTGAAATATTGAATAAACAGATACCAAATTAGTTTCTAATTATATGACAACCAGGTTATTGATGAGATTTCTGTTAGATTTCCATTCCAATTCTGATCCCTACTTGAGATATTCTGCGTATCTGTATCGTGGCTGTTTAGTGGAAACATAAGAGATATCGTATCTATTTTTATTGAATAACATTTGCATTGAGTGTGACTGGAGTTGGGTACCAGAGTGAAATGTTGTCTATCTCTGTCTTACTGTGTTTGACAGTTAATGCCTAAGGAATTAAGTTTTGGATCTGACAAGTGGAGCAATAGGAATTGTGTAGGTATGGACCTTGTTGGCATTAGGACCATCTAGTACTTCATCAAACTGTGCTGGTCAGCACAGCCTTTCCTTCTTTCCTGCTCTCCTCACATTCATTCCTGCTCTCCCTTTTTCACCTTTGCTTTCCCCTTGTCTCTTGCTCTCCTTTTCAACCTCTTCATCATCTCCCCTTTCATATGGATCTCTTCATTCCTGCTCTTTGATTGAGGATCAAATGAGATAACATATGCATAACATTTTGCATACCTTTTAAGGACTTGCTATATGAATGTTAGCTAAATGCTAATTATTTCCTGTTCTCCCCTCTTTTCAGATCTATCCCTCTTTAACTTCTCTCCTCTACCATTCATGGTGTAGTTTGTATTTTCAAAATGGAATTGATGTTTTGTCAGCTATGACCTGATAATATTCTCTAAAGAAGTACCAAAAATAGTGGCATAGTGGAGACTTCCTTGTACTTGGAATCAGAAAATGTTTGGGTTCAAATATGGACTCTGTTGCTGTGTTTCTTTAGGCATAAGTTTCCCCTTGAACTATGGTTTCTTCATCTGTGAAATGGAAGTAATGCACTTTATGAGATTCTTGTGAGGAATGTCTTTGTGGGACTCTAGGCAACCTGTGGAAACGTAACACAGGCCCCTCAGGTGGGCAAATACAGACTTCCTGGCCTGGCAAATTGAAACTCTTCTCTCCTGTGCAGTTCGTGTGTGTGTTTTTGGTTTTTAATGAACATGAGCCATCTCCATCCCTGTTCTGATCCCGTCAGCTGTTAGAGCCCTCCCTCCCAAATGATTTTATTCTACTTTATACTGTATGATACTTCATGATGTACTTGTCTTCCCATTAGAAGGCTAACTCTTTAGTGAGTAGGGTTGTTTCATTCTTTGTTTTTGTTTCCCCAATGTGTGACTCATAATAGGTACTTAATGAATATTTATTTATTGATTGGACCATCTTAATAAGTGCCTAACTGGTCTTCTTGCCTGCAGCCTCTCCTCTTTCTATCTTACATATAGCTGCCAAAGTAAATTTCCGAGTGCACAAATCTGATCACATTCCTGACCTGTTCACAAGCTTCTTGTTCCCAGGTAGAATAAAATACAAAGTCTGTAGCCTGCTGTCCATAATCTGTCACAACTAGACTTTCTTGCCTTCTCTTTTACTTTATTCTCCTTTACATAATATCAAGTCAAATTGGACTATTCCTCTCTCTTTTGCTTATTATGTTTGTTCCCTTGGGCCTGGAACATGCTCCCTCTATGATGTCAGGCCTCATCGATATTTTTCCTTTCCTTTGAAGACCTAACTTTGATGCTTCCCCCACCCCTCCCCATGAAGACTTGCTTTGTCCTCTAATGGAAAGTGACTCTTCAGACTTCTTAACACTTGTTTGGGACTTCCCTTTGCCTTTGATCAGTCTACTTTGTATCATACTAGGGAAGCATTGGTAATTGGCTGATTGAAGAGCCGATGCGGTATACTGGAAAGAAAAGGACTAAAGAATCTGGAGTCCTAGGTTCAAATTCCAATTTATATGTCTGAGATAACCCTTCTTCAGTCAGACAACAGGCATTTATTAAATGCTTACTATATGTGCCAGATGCTGAACTAAGTGCTTGGGGATACAAGAAAAGGAAAAAAAAGCCACAACATGATCTCTTCCCTCAAGGAACTCACCTTCTTATGGGGAGACAACATGCAGATAACTGTGTACTCACAGGGCATTTATAGTATAAATCATAATTCGCACTCATGTAGCATTTTAAGGTGTATAAACTGATTTCTTTATAAGATTTGAGATAGGTAAAGTAGTTTCATTGTACCCGTAACACCAGTTGCCTTTTGGACTTCATGAACTAAGTGCCTTGTAGACATCTCAAGCTCAGTATGTCCAAAGCAGGACTTGTCTTTCTTCCCAGTTCTTCCTTCTTTCCATTTACTGTCAAGGGCACCCCCATCTTCCCCATATATCCAGTCTGTAGTCAGATCTTGTCATATCTACCTTCAAAACATCTTCCTTCCTTCGTTTTTTCCTTCCTTCCAAACAGGTCTTTGTTTCATCCCACCTAGACTATTACAGTAGCACACCGCACTCTCCCTCTTATCTTAGGGCTTTTTCATTGTTTGTCCCTATCCTTAGATTTCTTTCCCTTCTCATCTCTGTTTTTTAGCTTCCTTGAAGATTCAGATCAAATCGGGTTTTCTGCAGAAAGCTTTTCCAAGTCTCCCCCACTACTAGTGTCTTCCCTCTGAGATTATCTTGTGTTTCTTTGTGTGTGTTTATCTACGTATCTTACATATGCTTATTTATGTGTTGTGCCCTTGTATTAGAATTTGAGCTTCTTGGGGCAAGGGCAGCAGCTTTTGTATTTTGGTATTCTGCCATTCTTTGTGTGGCCAGCGCTTAGTTCAGTGCTTGGTACGTAGCACTTAATAAACGTTTTGTTCACCAACTTCCTGATATTGATAAAGAAACGGAGTCCTAGGGAGGATGAGCACTTTGTCTAGTAAACTGGAATCTTCGTAAGTCCAAGACACGTGGCATCAGACTTCCCTGAGAGCAGACGCTGTCTATTTTCATCTTTCTTCTAAGCCAGAAGTTCTTAATCTTTTTTGTGTCATAGAATCCTTTGGTAATCTGGTGAAACCTATATGCCCCCTTCTCAGAGTTTTTTAATATGCATAAAATAAAATACATATAAGTATAAAAGAAACTAATTATATTGAAACATAGTTGTCAAAATATTTAAAAAATTAACAGGCCCCAGGTTAACAGGCCCTCATCTAAGCATTTAGATAGTGAATAATTTAAATGTGTACTGACATGAAATAAGTTTGTTTTATTTTCCCTCATCATTGAAAAACTATCAAGTGCCAGAAGAGGTTTAGTTATTAATATGGTGATACTGTAGAAAGAACCCTGGATTAAGGTGAGATACTTATCCCAATTATGCCATTTACTAGTGGTATGACTTTGGAAAAAGCCACTTAACTTCCTCAAACCTCAGTTTCCTTATCTTCCAGTTAAGGAAGCTATCATACTGGAGGGTAACACTATCCTCCCAACCCCTCTGATTCATGTCCTAGGAGTCATCCTGGATTCCTTACTTCTTTCATATTCAAGCTGTTGCCAAGGCCTATTGATTTCACCTTTGCAACATCTCTCAAACATCTCTACCCAAGAAGAGGGGCCCAGGGTTCTAGTGACCACACACTCTGTGTCTTGCATTTCCTGCTGGGTATAATGTATCCCCAGAGGGAAAATGACAAGGGACCTGACCATCTATCCCAAAGCAACAGCTTCCATCTGTGCCATCACGAGGCAATTTCCACTCCTACCGTTAGTCTGATCGATCTCCCAGCTGGGATGTGGAGAACCTCGGATACAAAGAGAAGCAACCTACCCTTTGTCTTCAGGTTTTCCATCTCATGTAGTGCTTGTTCTTTGAGGAAACAGGAGGAATAAAGTTGGTGGGTATGGGACTTCTTTCTCCTGTTGTGCAGTTTTGGCCTTCATTTTCTGTTGTGCATTTTCCTACCTAATCTCCACCTTTTGGAGGGAAGAGGAGTGGGCCTCCCTTCTGACCCTCTGATTGTGTCCCTCTAGTCATCTTCTGCTCCACTTGCCTCCACCCTATCTTCTCCCTATACTCAGTGGTGTACATACCTGGTTATCTTTCATTTCATCCCCTATTACCAGTTTCTTATTCCCATCCCCCTCACCCTGTCAGTCCCAAAGTTTCAACCAGATACCACTCAGTTCTTCCAGTATGCCCTCTGGAATACCTGCTTTGCAGGCAACAAACATTCCTTCAACCTTTCCTCTCCCACTCCTTCCACTCCTTCACTCGTCTTATATTTCTTCTGCTTTTTGCAGCTAAACTCTTTGAAAAGACTGTCTACAATAGGTGGTGCCTCCACTTTCCTTTCACTCTCTTGTTAACTCCTTACAGTCTGGCTTCTGACCTTTTCATTTCACTGAAACTGCTCTCTCCAGAGTTTCCAGTGGCCTTTTCTCAATCCTCATTATTCTTCTCCATCTTCTTGATATTCTTGGTAGGTTTTGGGGGCATCATTCTCTCCTGGTTCTCCTATTTATCTGATTTGTTGTTCAGTTGTTTCAGTCATGTCAGACTTTTTGTTACCCCATTTGGGATTTTCTTGTCACTTTCTTTTCCAGCTCATTTTACAGATAAGGAAACCAAGGTACATAGGTTGAGTGACTTGGCCAGGGTCACACAGCTAGTAAATATTTGAGGCCAGATTTGAACTCAGGAAATGAGTCTTCCTGATTCCAAGCCCAGTGCTCTATCCCCTGCACTGGTTAGCTGCCCACTTATCTGATTAGTGCTTCTCAATCTCCTTTGCTGGATCCTCCTCCAGATTATGAGTGCCCCTCAGGATTCTGTCTGGGGTGGCCTTCTCTTCTCCTTCTATACTACTCCACTTGATGATCTCATCAGCTGCCATGGATTTAATTACCATCTGTATGCTGATGATTCTCATTTCTACCTTTCCTGCCCCAATTTCTCTGCTGGCCTCCAATCTTACATTGCCAGTTGTCTTTCAGACATCTCAAACTGGATGTCCAGTAGACATCTTAAACTGAACATTCCAAAACAAATCTCTTTTCTCCTACACATCCTTCCTCCCTAT